>NC_048221.1:23796550-23875934 GCF_002007445.2 Ailuropoda melanoleuca
CTGGCTGTCTCTATCTCTGTCAAATAAATAAATAAAATCTTTAGGAAAAAAAAGATTTTCCTTTTTTTTAAATTGTGGTAAAATACACATAATATAAAATTTACCCTTTTAGCCATTTTAAGTGTACAGTTCAATGGCATTAAGTACATTCACATTACTGTGCTACCATCACCACCATTATCCATCTCCAGAACTTTTTTATCAACCCAAATTGAAATTCCAGCTTATTAAACAAAATCTCCCATCCCCCACACCCTCAGCCCACGACACCCACCATTCTACTTTCTGTCTCTGTGAATCGGACTATCCTAGGTACCTCACATAAGTAGAATCATATGGTATTTGTCTTTTTGTAACTGGCTTATGTCACAACACAGTGTGTTCAAGGTTCGTCCATGTTGTTGAGTGCATTAGTTGTTCCTTATTTTTTAAGGCAGAATAATATTCACTATGTATACTCCACATTTTCTATCCATTCATCTGTCAATGGACACTTGTGTTGTTTCCACCTTTGTCTGTGAATAATGTGAATAATGCTACCATGGACATGGTATACAAATACATGTTTGAGTTCTTCCTTTCAATTCTTTTAAGTATATACACAAAGGGTACAAACACTTTTAAAAATCCATCAAACTATATAATTAAGATGGGTACACCTGATTTGTTCACTATACATTAATAAAAGTGTAGAAAAACCTAAATGTCAACAAAAAGACATCCCCTGAATCATCTTCCAGCAAGACTTAGATGTCTGCTTGTGCTATGTTTTTCTGGAGTGGGGAAAAGAGACACCAACTACTGGTTTTGTAAGTGCTTTGACTACAAATGCACATAGGTATTGAACAGTCTATATCCATCCTATTTTTCCCATAAGCCCCAAGACTTTTAATGTATGATTTTACAAAGTGCAATTTTCAAGACTGTATATATTTTTTATATGACTTAACAATATGTGTAACATGTTTATTTAGCATATATTTATCAAGTGCCTACCATGTGCCAGGGATTGTTTTCATTTATTGAGGAGATAGCAGTGAACAAAAAAGTCCCTGCCTTTCAGGAGCTCACATACCAATATACAGATATATATATTTTTTTAATGGGACAATTGGTAGAGATACTCATATATTGATTTATCACCAGCTCCCCCACTGCCCTATAAATTCCACAAGGGCAAGTTCTGTCCACTGTTCAGTCCCAAGTATAGTATAAAACACACAGAAGTCACTTCCACCATTCTTCAAACCTTGGAAACCGCACGCTTCAGATTTTATGAATAAAGAAAGGTGGTTTCAGAGAAATGACAATAGCCTCCCAAGTGACACTGTTAGTATCAAACTGAATAGAATTTGGGCCCTGGTTTTCCTCTAGAACCTTTTTTAGTACAGGACAAACTATAAGAACTTAAGGCACTTGAGTATAATACTTAGGTACAAAGTTTGAAGTGGTTTGTCTTGGCCAAAGAACCATCTAAGAAGAAAAACCAGAAACAATAGTAACAAGCTAAAACACTCAAGGAAGATGAGGCAGTCCTTGCCATTTCCCCCAGAATATTCCTAGCCTTATCACAATGCTTATTAATAACTTCAGCAGAACACATGATATTAAGACATCTCCAATAATAAATAGAAAGAGAATATGCTTCATCATTTTAAATAGTTCTTATCACACTATTGAGCCTTACTTTTGTTAAATAAAATAATTTATCATATCCACCATTTGAAAGGGTGATAAAGACAATTTGAATAAGGCAAGACAACATCCATAAGGCTCCATGGTAAAGTGGTTTAAAATCATCCAAATTATTACAGAGTAATAGGGTGTTCCCTTAGGATCCTTGAATTCAAAGTCATTAAGGCAGGAAAAAGAAAAGACTTCATAAATTATGTATGCCAGAATTATAAATGTCAGAAGATATTAGCTTCTTTATAAAAGTAAAATAATTAACACTGAGCACCTGGGTGGCTCAGTCAGTTAAGCATCTGCCTTTGGTTTTCGGGCTCCCTGCTCCTTGGGGGGGCCTGCTTCTCCCTCTGCCTCTCTCTCTGTGTCTCTCATGAATGAATAAATAAATAAATAAAATTTAAAATGATTAATATTTGTGATTTTTAAGCATTTTGTCACTGAAGTAGGAAAAGAAAGGCAAAATAAGATTATGTCATAAAATTAAAATGGTACCGGGGCGCCTGGGTGGCTCAGTTGGTTGAGTGTCCAACTCTTGATTTCAGCTCAGGTCATGATCTCAGGTCATGATCTCAGGTCCTGGGTCCCTGTTCAGTGGGGAGTCTGCTTGTCACCCTCCGCCCCTCCCCCTGCTCCCTCTCTCTGTGTGTCTCTCTCTCTCTTAAATAAATATCTTCTTTAAAAAAGTTAGGGGGTGCCTGGGTGGCATAGCGGTTAAGCGTCTGCCTTCGGCTCAGGGTGTGATCCCGGCGTTATGGGATCGAGCCCCACATCAGGCTCCTCCGCTATGAGCCTGCTTCTTCCTCTCCCACTCCCCCTGCTTGTGTTCCCTCTCTTGCTGGCTGTCTCTCTCTCTGTCAAATAAATAAATAAAAATCTTTAAAAAAAAATAAAAAATAAAAAAGTTAGAATAGTACCAATAGCATTCAAATGTTCTTTACCAGTTCTCCCAGCATCTTCAGGACATGTACTACCTTTTACATCAATTATTGCAATAGTTTTTAGGCATATTTTACCCAAATGATAAGAACAAGATTAAAATTAAGGTGACAACATGTGTCAGTTGTTGACTAAAGGCAAACCACCATGACATGAATTTTGTTTATCTTCTTTTAATCCCCAAGACAACCTTATGAGGCAGGAACTATTACTAATCCCATTTTACAGATGTAGAAACTGAGGCTTAGGCATACTTTAGTTATTTGGAATTCAAATTAGGACAGTGATTTCAGGGCTCACACCATTAAGCATCTTACTATATACATACACACTGAATTCAAATTCAAAGCTTTCTAAAGCATGGTGCTTCAATAACTTGAATGACTCCTTCTGTATTAAGAAAAAAAATTTATTTTATTGAGGTTTCAAAGCCCTTCCTCCCTGACCCCATACCTATCTTTTACGACCTGTCTCTCACACTTCAGTCATTGAACTGAACATTCTTTCCTCAATACATAACAGACTTTTCAGGCCCTTCACCTGGGTGCACACTCTTCTCTTAAGAATGCCCCACCAATTAATCTGTTCCAGTCAAAAAACTCCATGAGAGTCTATGTGTAAAACTGTACACAATACATTATAACTTAAAGAGGCTGAGCTTGAGGCAATTATGCAGGGGTTACAATTATGACTCATTTATCTGCGTTTGACATACTTCTCTATCTTTTTTGAACCGCAGAGGATCAGGTCAGGCCTGATAGGCTGAATTTTGGCAGTCAGTCACCACCATTAGCTGTTCTCTTCAAGAACAATATTATTTAGATTGTCAACAGTGACCTCAGTAACAGGCACATGGCCTAGTTACTGCATATCAGACCATTTCTCTCAGAGAATGTTTAAATAAGAAAGGGAAATGATCCTAAATAAATTCTCTCTTCACTCTAAAAATCCCCTTTGGCCACACAAAATAAACATTATATAATATACACTAGAAAAAGGTTTCTTCATAGAATATAAGATCTAGACATATTCCTTCATCGTAAACCAAGACAACCAAAATAAGAAACAAAAATTCTCTTTAAACTAGATACATGGGATTAAAAAGACTAGTTTCAGGATCATTTCCCAAATTAAGCAGGGTCTGTCTCAGAGGGCTTTCTCCTAACAATCTAGAATTCCCCTCCTTTCATCTTTCAGGAAACATCCTCCCATGCTCCAATGACCTCCATTCCAGAGGAGCCATGTGCAATTATCAGCTCTATGGATGCTTGAGATTTTATACTTATGCAACAAGTCACAATTCCAATGGAGCACAAGCATAGATAAAATGCTCAACCACTGTATATTCTTATCTCTTTTGTCACAGATTAATTGACCATATTTATGTGGGCTTATTTCTGGGCTCTCTGTTCTGTTTCATTGATCTATGTGTCTATTTTTGTGCCAGTACCATACTATTTTTTTTTAATTTTATTTTATTATATTGTGTTAATCACCATACAGTACATCCCCAGATTCCGATGTAAAGTTTGATGCTTCATTAGTTGCGTATAACACCCAGTGCACCATGCAATACGTGCCCTCCCTACTACCCATCACCAGGCTATCCCCTTCCCCCACCCCCTCCCCTCTGAAGTCCTCAGTTTGCCTCTCACAGTCCATAGTCTCTCATGTTTCATTCCCCCCTCTGATTACCCCCCTTTTCTTTATCCCTTTCTTCCCCTACCGATCCTCCTAGTTCTTATGTTCCATAGATGAGAGAAATCATATGATAATTGTCTTTCTCTGCTTGACTTATTTCACTTAGCATTATCTCCTCCAGTGCCGTCCATGTTGCAGCAAATGTTGAGAATTCGTTCTTTCTGATAGCTGAGTAATATTCCATTGTATATATGGACCACAGCTTCTTAATCCAGTCATCTGTTGAAGGGCATCTCGGCTCCTTCCATGATTTGGCTATTGTGGACAATGCAGCTATGAACATTGGGGTGCATATGGCCCTTCTCTTTACTACGTCTGTATCTTTGGGCAGTACCATACTATTTTGATTACTACAGCTTTGTAGTATATCTCGAAACCTGGGATTGTGTACCTCCAGCTTTGTTCTTTCTCAGGATTGCTTTGTCTCTTTGGGGTCTTTTGTGGTTCCATACAAATTTTGAGTATTATTTGTCCTAAGTTCTATGAAAAATGCTGCTGGTATTTTAATAGGGATTGCACTGACTCTGTAGATTGCTTTGGGTAGTATAGACATTTTAACAATATTAATTTTTCCAATCCATAAGCATGGACTATCTTTCCATTTGTTTGTGTCATCTTCGATTTTTTTATCAGTGTTTTATAGTTTTTAGGGTACAGGTCTTTCATCTCCTTGGCTAAGTTTATTCCTAGGTATCTTATTCTTTTTAGTGCAATAGTAAATGGAATTGTTTTCTTAATTTCCCTTTCTGCTATTTTGTTATTGGTAAATAGAAACACTATTGATTTCTGGGTGTTAATTTTGCATCCTGCAACTTTACTGAATTCATTTATTACTTCTAGTAGTTTTTTGAAGGGGTCTTCAAGGAATATAGCCAATGATATTGTAATAGCATTAGATAGTAACAGATGGTAGCTATATTTGTGGTGAGCATAGCACAACATTTAGAGAAGCTATATTGTTGTACACCTGAAACTAATGTAACATTGTATGTCAGCTACACTCAAATAAGACATTTTTTTGAGTACTCAACCAGCAACCCAAAGAGAAAACTGAAAGTGAAATGGCCAAGGCTATCCTTTATCACACATTGCGAGGAGGACCCCTACCCATCAGTAGCGAGCAGTGCCTACAAGCAACATTTACGATGGACATGGGGAGAGAGACTTGCAAAATGAGAATGGTAAGGAGACATTTAGGAATAAAATTTAGGGGCGCCTGGGTGGCACAGTGGTTAAGCGTCTGCCTTCGGCTCAGGGCGTGATCCCGGCGTTATGGGATCGAGCCCCACGTCAGGCTCCTCTGCTATGAGCCTGCTTCTTCCTCTCCCACTCCCCCTGCTTGTGTTCCCTCTCTCACTGGCTGTCTCTATCCCTGTCAAATAAATAAACAAAATCTTTAAAAAAAAAAAAAAGGAATAAAACTTAGCCAGCAGAATAAAACTGATGTTTACTGATGAGATTGCAAAGAAAAGAAAGGAAGAAACACGCTGCCTGACAATGAGAGAAGGTAATCCAAAGACACACCAAAATAGGGTAATGCCTCATGGTTGTGAACATTGCTTCTCTGAATCACAGTGCTTACAGGCCTTACTTTGGTAGCTGTCTTCAGTTTGAAACCTTGTTTACCAATTCTGTAGCCTTGGGAACCTTACTTACTCTCCTTAATCTTCAACTCCTCATCTAAAACATAAAAATTATACCTCTTCCAAGTATCTGGGCATTGAGAGAACACTTAGAATGCAGATAGCACAGTGCCTGCCACATAGCAAATGCCAAAAATTATAGCTGCTGCTATTGTCTGTCTAAAACTGTGCTGCCAACACAACATTTTGGGATGATAGAAATGTTCTATAGCTGTGCTGTCCAATGTGGTAGTTACTAGCCACATGTGGCTATTGAGCACTTGAAATATAGCTAGTCCAATGGAAGAACTGGATTGTTAATTTTACCTAACTCTGATTAATTTAAATGTGAACACCCACAAGTGGCTAGTGGCTACTGTATTGGATAGCATGAGTTTAGAATAACTACAATACCATTTTCCTTTGAAGGTTGAATGACCTAGCCCTACGGCTCTAAAATCCCAGCTCATAGACCAGTGCCAATCTGCTCTCGAATTTTCACTAGTCTACAGCAAAACAAACCAGAAAAGTTCAAGTCTATGAATTTTTCATAAAGCCAAATCCATTCCATCTAAAGGACTATTGCTCCTCTTGAAATTGACTACTCAATCTAAATTTTTCATGAAATTTAGTCATTCTTGGAACAAATGTCTATTTGTTCCTAAGTCCTCTCTGTATGTCAGCCATTATTCTAGAGATACAGAGTAAATAAAAGATTCTCTGCTTCGTGAAGCTTACATTCTAGAGCAGGAAGAAAGACAACAAACACACACACATATACACACCCACAAGGAAAAAGAAAGCAAGATAATAGTAGGGTGGGGGAGGAAGAGGGTCAGGGAAGCCCTTTACCCTACTGTATCATTTGCATAAATATCTAAAGGAGGTAACAGAGCTAACTAAGTACTAGAGAAAGAACACTCCACGCATAAGACACAGCAAGTACAAAGATTGGGAAGCAAAAACAAATTTGGCAGATCCAAGAGAGAGTTTAGTGTGGGTGAAGCAGGTAAGTTACAGAAGATAGGGATAGAGCATTTATCAGAACCAGTTCACGTAGGGCCTAATAGGCCACTGTAAAGACTTGAGCTTTTTATTTCTTAGTTAAAATTTTAATTTTGAAATAATTTTAGGTTTGTAGAATAGTTTAAAAATAGTTCAGAAAGTAATCTCTCAGCCAGTTTCCCTAAATGTTGAACATCTTACACAACTGTTGTATGTATACTTGTCAAAACTAAGAAAATCACATCTATACAATAGTAGTCATTTAACTCTAGACTTTATTCAGATGTCACCAGTTTTCCCACCAATGTCTTTTTTTTCTGTTCCAAGATCCCATCCATGATCCCACGTTGCACGTAAACATGTGTTTTTAGTCTCTTCCACTCTGTGACAATTTCTCAGTCCTTCCTCGTTCTTCATCCACTTGCTGTTTTAAAGAGTACTGATCAGGTATAAAGTTCTGAGAACCTTAAGTCTAAATAATATCTCCAGTTCCCTTTGCTATCCTTAGCAGTTTTTCAAAGATTTTCCTGGAAAGCAGCCTTTTCTTGGACTGGAAGTTTATACTCTGGAGAGGAGAGGGGAGGCATGATTTTAAAGAGTTCAAGAGCATGGATCCTCTAAGAGCAAAGAGGTCCAGAAAGCAGTAATTACTTGGTGTTGTCTCATGGCCCAGTGACACTGGTGAGGCAGTACACGTGGTGGTTAAAAGCAGAGACTTTGGAAGGAGTGTGGGTGTGCCCCAGCTCAGCCACTTATTAGCTACAGAACCCTGAATGAGTGACTCCCCTCCCTGAGCCTCTGCGTGCTTCTCAGCACAACGCGTTCTTCTTCTAACGCAGTGAAGCCCTATGCACAGTGCTACGCCCAAGATTCTTGGCCAGCTGCAATTTAAGTCAATGCTATCCAACAGAGAACAAAAATAAATCTTCTAACAAGAAAATTTCTTTCAATTAGGGAAAGAGGTGTGAGAGAACTAATTAATGTCACAAGCAACCATTTATAATAATTTGTTCAAATGCCTGAATTCTACCAGCTGCCTTCCTAATGAAGAATAAATTCTTTCAGATATAGCATTGAGATTTGCAATTTTCATATTCAAAATAAATAAATAAGTGAACAAAATCCCAGGATGACGACCTTCTTAGAGGAAGCTCAGAAAAGGAGCTAAAGAGAAAACCAACATTTATTCCAGGTCTTACACACCAAGTACATACAGGCAGGGCAATTTCAAAGATTTTTCCCCCATCTACTTAAGCAGTACCTATCAAGCTTTAGTGTATGTAAGTCAGAATCACCTGGAGGACTTATTAAAACATAGATTGCCGGGGCTTACCTCAGAGTTTCTGATTCAGTAGGTCCGGGTGGGCCCTGAAATTTTGCATTTCTAACAAGTTCCCAAGTGACGCTGATGCTGCTTGTCTGAAGACCACACTTTGATAACCACTGCCCTAAAGAATGCCTGTTATGTCAAAGCCATAGCTGAGATCTGTATGGACACTAATCTCTTTTATTTATTTCCAGCGGGGTAATGATTGATAGTCAATGATGCCTGCAAGAGTTGAGCATATGATTTGCAAATCTGGCCCTAGATATTTACTGTGTGAATCATTTTCCAACCATCCAGAACTTCCAGGAATTCATGGACACCAAACCACACACTTCTGAAAGCCCTCCCTAAAAGGAAAGCTTAAGAGAAGCCCAGAGGATATGAAGTAAAGACATTCAAAAATAAACTCAACAATTACTTCATAGCAGTATTATCAAACCTTGACATAACCAAAGGCCATATGAAATATACTAGAAATTGACTACACAGCAAAATCTAAGTAATTCAGAAAAAAGTAAGATGACCAGCCAAACTGTGGGAAAAAAAAATTTTTAATAAATCTTAATACTTCTTTTAAAAACTATACCACAATTAAGGACTAATAGGAAAAAGGAGGAAAATTCAGTTAAAATTGCTCCACATTATAAAATACAAATAAAAATTCAGAATTATATCACCTACTCAAAAATATTTGCATTCATAATTCATAATTTCATAATTTGAATTAAATATTTGTTGAAAGTATACTCAGGGCAAGGCACTATTGGAATGAAATATACCCCTCATGGACTCAAGGATGTCCACAGTATGAGCTGATAAGTATCATAATAAGGAAACAAATATCGTACTGAATACAGAGGGAAATAGACCATACACTGGGGAAGTTAGTTTTGAGATGGACTTGTAAGAATGGAAGGGCATCCCAGGTGAGAGCATGGCAAACACCAAGTTCTAGAAGCAGAAATAGCTCAGAGAGGGATGCCTGAATGGCTCAGTTGGTTGAGCATCTGCCTTTGGCTCAGGTCGTGATCCTAGGGTCCTGGTTTCTAGCCCCAAGTTGGGCTCTCTGTTCAGTGGGGAGCCTGCTTCTCCTCCCTCTGCCTGCCTCTTTGTCTGCTTGTGCTCTCACTCTCTCTCTCTATCAAATAAATAAATAAAATCTTTTTTAAAAAAAAGAAATAGCTCAGCGAATATTGAGGAACGGTTGTAAAATGTGCCCACAGTTGAAAAGGCCCTTGGGATTATAGTGAAGGGTGAGACTATAGAAGTGGGGGTGGGAGGGCATGACCATGTGAGACCCCCAAAGGTAGCCTATAAGAGTTTGGACTTTGCATCACATTTAATAGGCACTAAATGAATGAACTTTATCCTAGACAGGAATCAGAGCATCCCTGTCAGAATGCAAAATATAGGCATAAATATGGTAATACCAGATGTCAAGTATGAAAACTTTCCTGAGGTTCAAACAAAATGGTAAAACAGGTAGCAACAGAAATCACATGTTTTATTGCCAATATTCTTACTCTTTCCCCATAATCAGGTACAAGGCAAGAGTCAGCAAAGGATCCCCAGGTGAGACTCCATGGGCTGAGCTACAGGGGATTCTAACATGGTGCCCACTATTGGAAATCCTGCCAAAAACCAGCAAACTGTGCAGCATTGTCCAATACCAGTGGGAAAGGCAATGAAAACTTAGGCATAGGCTTAAGAAATCACAGCTTCCACCCAGGAAACCAGGTTGTCGAGTTCCATGGCATATACCTTTGTTGCCACTTGTGTGGCCTGCTTGCTTGTGGTATCTCTTCAGAAGTGAGACCCATGTATTCCGTGGCAGAAGGATGAAGGAAACGGGTGGGGTGGAAACAAACAAGCTTGTTTACAGAGGCCAATGTACAAAACAACCAAACTTGTTTAAAATTATTTATCTGTAAGTATTATTCTAGTATCAAACAAACATAAAGGGCCAAGGAAAAAATAAAGTATATTCTAATGAGGTTCTCAAGGGGCCATCTTCACGGTCACCACATAGTCCAGGATACCACCACTCTGGCTCACCTTGAGACTGTAATAGCCTCCTAGTGCCCAGTTTGCTTGGGTTAGCCCTTGTTGATGTTATCCCAGCAAGAATTAACAGGACTTCCTCTCACTCTCAGAAATGTCCCAGTTTGGATGAAGTATGGTCACTTCACACCCACCTCACCTCATTTATTCCCACCTCACTTCAATTCTTTCTCCCCATCACAGGCAAAACAATACTATATTTAGTATGGTTCCTTGGTTCCTTCCAGCTTGAAAGCCTTGGTTCCTTCCAGCTGAAAAACCTTGGTTCCTTCCAGCTTAAAAACCTTCCTTGGCTTCCAGTGTGTTGATATCGAAGGCCACTAGGCTCATTCCTGCACCTCCCTCCTATCCACACCAGAATTCTTTTGTTCCACAAGGATGCCGGAGATTTCTGCCTGGGATCCTCACACATGCTGTTCCTGCTACCAGGAATGCTCTTCCCCATCTCCCTTTCCTTGCCAATTCTCACTCAGTGTTTGGAGCTCAACCAAAAAAATCACTTCCTCAGAAAAGCTCTCCGTGATTACCTATTCAGACTACTCGCGATTCTATTTATAACACTGTGTGACTAAATACTTGCATGTCTGGTTGTTTAATGTCTTGTCTCCATGTAACACACGTCTCTGGGGAGAGGGATTATGATGGGGTTTGCTCACCACTGAATCTTCAAGTGCCTTGAACAGTATCCTCCATATGGCAGGTGCTTAATTAATACTACTGGATAAATGAATTCACTTACCAGATCACAAGTCACAATTATTGGTGTGGAAAATAAAGCTATCATTTGTAAATAGCCTGCATTTTGTTCACTGGTGTAGTAACTTCCCATTGCTGCTGCTACAAATTCCCACAAACATATGGATTAAAAAATACAAGTTTTCTATACTATACCTCTAAAGGCAAGAAATCCAAAATGGACCTCATTTGTAAAAGGAAGGCATCAGCAGAACCACATTTCATCTGAACACTCTGAGAGAGAATCCCTTCCTTTGCCTTTTCCAGCTTCTAGAGGCTACCTGAATTCCTAGGCTCATGGGCACATTCCATCTTCAAAGCCAGCAATCACGTGACTCTGAGATCTTCTTCCATCATACCATCTCCCTCTGACTCTAACTCTCCTGCCTCCTTGTGATTGCAGTCGGCTCACCCAGATAATCTAGGATAATCACCCCATCTCAAGACCCTTATTTAATCATACCCACAAGATCCTTATCCCACATAAGGCAACACAGTCATTGGTTTTAAATGTACCTCTTTCCTTGTAAGAATATTAATAACAAAAACAATAATAGGAACGAGAGTCTATTACAGTTCTACATCTTAGAGAATCATTATGAAAAGACATTTACAGACAAAAGAGTAGCAGCATAAAAATAAACACAATTGGCTCTCTTCTTGGAATAATTTCTCATCTCAAATGATTTGCTCAATTCAAAGCAACTGCCTTAAGAGCCAAATGTGGAATGTAGGAAAATGGTACATACAACTGAAGAGGACACTTTCCTTTGAGTGGGCTTTTTTATAAACTCAACTGGATAACTAGATAGCAGATAATTTAATTCAGTTAAACTTCCTAAGTTCTATACCAACACTCCACAAATGCAATTCCATGAGATAGACTATTACTAACATCAAAGGTCTTGACCCCCTTGTTCTTAACAAATTTTAGACCATGAACCCTGGAATTTCTAGGATATTCAGGTAGTTTGAGATATGAAGACAGAACAGTTTCAGTTGGGATATGGACAGCATGACACATAGCAGCAGCAGCATTTTCCCTATAGTCTTGAAACAATTGATTCTTCCTGTCGTTCTTTAGAGTTTACAGTGGAATAAGTGCTTTCACAAAGAGCCTCCCCTGCCCAAAATCCTTTGGTCTATTCCACTCCTCCCCCCTTCTCAAGGAACAAGGCATACTCAAGTCACATACTGTGTTCTACTAAGATCTGATCTCTTTCCTTAAACCCACCGCCATGTAGTGAGTTATATCCGGAAGACTTTCTCCCATCCAGGCAATTGCTTATCCATGCAGAAAAGCAAGCTGGATTTCATCCAGAGACCACATTCCCTGTCTTTTATTTCTTAGGTTTGGCTTTTTTCCTTCTCTTTTAATTTATTTTTACCTTATACATCCAAAAATCATTCAACAAGTATCACTGAGTGCCTGTTCAATACCAAACTGAGTACTGAGTCATAATAGTGAACAAGATAGGTATGGCCCCTGTCTACATGGAGTTTACAGTCTACCGGGGAGACAAAATTAAGCAAAAATTATACCAACAGTTCTAATAATAATACTTGCCATGGAGAAATCACAGAAGTCACAAAATGGCTACACATGGGCAAACTCTGACCAAGAATTTTAGACAGCTGCCAACATTTTTTTTAAATAAGGAAATTTCACAATAAAATAAGGATTTTCTGTTATACTTCTTAAAAATTAGCTAGAGCTGACAACAGCTGTCCTTTTTTGATAAGGTACAAGGTTTTTGGTTTTCCACAGTCCTCAGTACTCCTTTTTGTCTCCCTGACACTGAGCCCAAGTTCTAGTCATTGTCATCATATTTATGCTGGGGTTTTTTTTCCTATAGGCCTGCCTGTGCTAGTCTATTATAGTAGCCACTAGCCACATGTAACTATTTAAATTTAAATTTTAATTAATTAAAAACTAAATAATAACTAAAAGTCCAAGTCTTCAGCTGCACTAGCCACATTAAATACTCAAAAGCCACATGTGGCTAGTAGCTACCGTAATAAACTGGGCAGATATAGAACACTCCCATCATCACAGAAGATTCTGCTATCAACAGTCCATTTCATCCTTGGCTCCTACAGGCATATCAATTTGCAAGCCCTGCTATAGGATGATAAGAAATCGTTTAAAGAGGAGAACCAGGGGAGCCTGGGTGGCACGGTCAGTTAAGCATCCAACTCTTGGTTTCTGCTCAGGTCATGATCTCAGGGTCATGAGACTGTGCCCCATGTCGGACAGAGTATACTTGAGACTCTCTCTCCCTCTGTCCTCCCCCCGCCCAAGTAAATAAATAAATCTTTAAAAAAAAAAAAAAGAAAGAAAGAAAGAAAGAGGAAAACCAAACTGGATCTAAGATTCAAGGAAGGCTCCCCAGTGGAAGTGACCACAAAGCTGGGATCTGAAAAACGTACCAACAATAGCTGTCTGAGGGTAGTTGGAAGAAAAGCGATCTAGACAGAGAAGACAATGTATAAGGAAACGTAAAGTGGGCATTTATCCTTACAGAAATCTTTCCTGATGATCTCAGCTCACTTCATGTCTCCATACTAAAAAAATACCCTTGGTTAGCACATATCTAAGCAATAGAGGGCCATATATAAAATCGGAGCTTCAGATAATATTGCCATACTTTTCTCCCCCCAAGTAGCACTCAACAAACCATCTCCATTTGAAGAGCACATACCCAGAAAACCGAATTTTCTTCCTCTCCGTTTCAGGATAATAGTTTCCAATCCTGAGACTGTCAAGGCCCTAAATGTGAAGGCCATCTGCTGAGCAGGCTGTTTCCAGGGGAACAGCAAATGTTCTTCTCGAATGGATTGCACTGCAATGCTTTTCTGTTCTAAAGGACAGTGACTTCTCTGTAGCGGAAGGCATCCTCAGTTTTCTTAGAACTTGCATCTTGCATTTTTTTAAGAATTTGCATTGAGAAAATGATATGCTTTGGGAGTTGCTTTAGATCTCCCACTGCTGAAAGCCAAATTTTTGCCAACAGCTTCTCAAGTGCTGGGGTCTATTTATTATTTGAGGAATTTCCGGACCCTTGGCTGATAAGAATATAGAAGCAGGTCTGATCTTTCCACTGAAGGAGACCTTGCCTTTCTGGTTCCATGCAACCAACCTCTACTAAATAACGACTATGTCCAAAGTTTCATTAGTTCTTTTGAGAATAGGGAGAAAAACAGATGACTAAGCACTGTCCTGAAAAGCTCACATCCCAGGGATAAAGCCAGACATGTAAATAAGCATAATCCCTCCAATCAATGAAAAAATAGACATATGTTACAGGTGTTAAATGAACAACCAACATACATGTTGGTAAAAACATGAAGGCAAATCAACATATGAAACCTACAGGGGAACCATTTCTCAGACAGTGCTTCCACTGGCCCTCTTACAGAACATCCAGGTGCAGTTATCTGAGGCAAAAACAAACCCAACCTATCACTCCCCAGTGTAAGCGCTTCTGCCCACTTGCTTCTCCCAGATCCTCAAGACCAAAAGGATTTAAGATTTTATTCCCCTCAATAGACTCCCAAACCCACAAAATACCTGCCTGTGCCTAACGCTACATTTCATACTTCATTAACTGGTATTTTTCCAGCGTCAGTGGGGATCTCCATCACCCCACCAGATGACGGCATCACCCTTCCTGGACTCCACATGTGTTTATTCCAAGAAGAAATATAAAATCCTCCACACTCGAGCCCTTCCAGTTGGCCTGTCTAATACTTGCTTGTACTTTCATCTTTACTGTGAAGCAACCTTGTTAAAAAATTTATTTTTCAGGTGCCACCATGGATAAATCAGCCTTTTGATCAAGGAGAAAGCATACGTGAAATTGAGAAAGGACACGTTTTCCTTTTTCTGGGAAGGTTTTGGGGATGTCAGTCACTGTAAAAATCTTTTCTTGGGAATGCCGTCCACATCTGCAAACTGTTCCTGTAAGGCCTATGCAGAAATCCATTCCAGTATATAGCTTTGCTCCATGATAAGCAATCTTCCCTGGAAAACGCCAACCCCAGCCTCCTCAGCTGAACTATAAAGTCATGTTGCTTTTTTTTCTTCTGTGACAGGACAGAAGGAAGTGATTCACACACCTGAATTCCCTGAAATGGAAAATTTCTCACAGGAGAGTGTTTTGATAGCCTTTCTTTCTTTCGAAGTCACGATGTACATGTGAGTTTTTAAAGGATCCTTATCCAACTGAGAAAGAAAACTTGAGATGGGGCAATGATAATGTAAATAATACATTATTTAAATGATTTCTGTCTTTCCATTTTCCCCTTTTTTGTACTTTATCAGAAGAAAGCATGTTTGTAAGTCATAAGGTAGATGGTACAAATCTGGAGTTTCTGAAGACGGCCATAATGCCTGTACCACTAGTTAGCTGTGTAATGCTGTCCAAGCCCCTAGACCTTTCTTAGACCTAGGACAGAGAGGCCCTTTTCCTGGGCCACACACTAGATGGCTCCACACAGGACAAACTCCAAAATGGATTTCTTTTTTCTTTTCAATATTATAAGGAAGTTTTGTTTGTTTTTTTATTTGGTAACCGCCCAAGCCTATAAAGGGACTCCTTAGCTGAACTTGGCCTCCAGGCCAAAGGACACTGAGATGAGAATCCATGAGAGGATGAACCACAGACTCTGCCCTTAGAAACTAAGGACAAAATAAGTGTCTCCCAGATAACTCTGTTCCCTCCCTTCTCCTTGCTCGGATGATATAATATGAGAGTCACTCAGAAACCCCTGGAAGGCCTGAGTCAGACAAGTAAGGCCTGGAGGTGGAATAGCTGCCCAACACACCTCCCTGGAGAGCTCAAGCAGGTCATCCTCATTTGGGGCTCAGTGGGTCCAGGAGTCTTGGGCCTGGCCACAGCTCTTACCCTATCCTGCTCTTGCAGACTCACAGGGCAGCCCTGGAGAGACTGAGGTCCCTGCTGTCTCCAGGCACTGTGATGCAGCTCTCAAGGCAGAAAGCAGGCAGAGCTTGATTTGACCCTGAGCATATTTAGATATTGATATTTGGTCTGTGGGTCTCGATTAGCATTTTCCCTGGCCCCACAAAGGGTAGGGCCTGCCTGACTCTGGTTCCTGTGTAAAAATAAGCGGACTCAACTAAAATGCTCTTCAGTTTGGGCCTACTCTAAAAAATCATTATATTTTTCACTTTAAGGTAAAGCAAGGTAAAAAAAAATGCAATTCAAGACGTCAGAAAAAAATAATAAAATTTATTTTCCCAGAGTTATTTCAAGAAGAAATCTTTGAATGAATTGCAGCTTCTGGCTTGCCCTTTCCTACCTCTCAGGTTGCATGCCTTATGAAAAGAAGGTCATTAAGTAAAACTAGTTTGAAATGCCTTGGAATATACACACACACACAATACCACAAATACCACACTGTAAAATTCTCCATGTGGTATAAGAATCACAGTTTATCTCTCTCTAATGACCAACTGCAATTAATATTTAACCACCTTCTTGCACTGAAGACCTTTTCTAAAATACACAAGAGGAAAAAACTATGTAGAGATTATTTCAAGACTCAGCATTCAAACAATAACTTTAAAGAGGACAAATAAATGAAAGCCATGCCAAAAGGAGGCAAAGACCACTAACACTGAAGAGTATTTACTATTACTACTTAGTGGGATTAACTGAGAAATATTTAGAGACGTCAATTGTGAAATACTAATCTGAATTTTAATTTTTCTGATTGTTTATTCTAATTACAAAGACAGATGTGCTAACTATGCACATTGACTAAACTATAAGCAGAGTATAAGAAACACCTTTCCTCTTCTGATAGGGGCATAAATAATGTTTCTGTATTATGTTGTGTTCCCGTATATCACGAAACTGGTTGAAATGTATCTCTAGCTACCATAAATCATAAATACAGTTAAGCGGAACCGCCTCCTCGAATGTAGAAAATAAGCACACGGCAATAAAATCCAGAGTTACACATGATTTGAGTGTAAGTTTCTTCATAGTCCATTTTAATTGATTTATACAGACAGGAAAGAGGGGGAACATTAAACCTTTTACAAACCTTCCCAAGCTCTCCTAATTAGGCCAGTCCTGCATAAAGAACTTCGTAGTTTTAGAGAATCTGAGAGCAATGAAATAAAAATGAGATAAACTGGGGAAAAACACATATATTCCAACACCTGTTCTCAAATTCTGTGCTTCTAACAAAGAGAATGTTATAGGTAATAAACCTATGACCAGGTTCCTCACTAGACCACAGAATGGTATTTCTGAAATTTTGGTCTATATTTTACCTTTATGAAGGCAATCTGTGAAACAAGTCAAAATTATCAAAGAGCACGGGAAAAGCTGTGCTTGACATGAGAAGTTTATTTAATAGAACATTAACTAAGACATGTGGTAGCCATTGGCTACATGAAGCAGCCAATCTCTTTTAGGACTTACAGTATTAGTTTAAAAAAAAAGCGTTTCCAATCTTTATTTAAAATGTTCTCAGAATCTTTGTATCTAATAAGTTGCTGAGTAAATGTAAAAGTAAAAACTAAAATATCTACCTTAAATGACCCTGTTTTAGAAAACACTGAAAGGCAGTGCTAAAGCAGCTACCATATTTCTTCTGAATCCAAGCCACCAACAATTGTAAGGCACATCTTAATTTATACCTTCAGAGAAAGGAAAATCTTATAATAACACCATCAACTGTGAGACGCATCCCAATTTCAGAGATGCCAACATATATAAAATAAGCCATTAAAATATGGAAAACATATCCAAGTTTTACACTGGAAAAAATGAGAATGAACATTTGTCTACAATGACCACTTAGCAAATATTTGTAAAATATATGAAAAAATTAATAACTTCACAAACAACTTTCTTGATAGGAAAGTGGAACAAAGAACAGTTCTATATATGTATGTGATCATAAAGACAAACAAATAATCTTCTGTCATTAAATCTCTCCCATTAAACCTCTGCGGGCTAGCCTTCTCTCCCACCTCAGTTCCTACAATGCTGACAGTAAGAAACACCACTCGAACAACTAGTTTTATATGCATACACACATCCACATATATATACACACTCATTCACACTCTAGACCAGGGGTCAGCAAACTGTGACACACAAGCTAAAGCAGGCCACCAGTTTTGTTAATACAGTTTTATTTGAACATAGTCATGCTTATTTATGTATCATCTATGGCTGCTCCAACCACACTACAATGGCAGAACTGAGTGACTACAAGAGACGGAATGGTCAGCAAAGCCTAAAATATTTATCATCTGTCCCTTTAAGAAAAAGTTTGCTTAGCTATGCACTATAGCGTAAGGCCCTGGAGGACGGGGCTATATTATGAACTGGTCTTACTCCTCCAGTAGCCTCTGGCCCCAAGTGAAGAACAGTTAATGTATGTTTAGTGTCAGAGATTTTAGAAATCTAAGGGGAGCATACTTCTAAATCAAGCTAAAAGGTCTTCTAAAGGCTAATTTCCATTTCTAAAGGAAGCTCTTTGCCGTCCATTTTACCCTTTTTTTTTAACAAGTTAAGATCTAGTCTATAAATCAGTCCCACACTAGTTATATGACTAATAGAGTAATTCCATTTATCTCCCTAATTAAGTTCATTAAACAGACACTTTGACACCATCAGTTGCCTTTCCCACAACAAACAATATATAACAAAGAAGCATTAACCACCTAACAGCAATTCAAGGCATCAGTCATTTCCAAGCCATCTGTTGAGCATGCTCTCTGCTACTCTACATAAGGAGTTACCAAAGAGAATTAGACACAGACCTGCCCTCAGGGAGCTAAACATCTACTGAAACTTCATCTCTTTAGACTTATTTCAAAGTAAACACATTGTAATAGCATGACAGCAAACAGAACTTCAAGTTGATGACAAGGGTAAGACCCACTGAGTTATTTAATCAGAACCTGGGTACATTGTGCAAAAGCCCTGTGGCAGATAGAAGAATGTACAGTCATGGCTTCTTACCTTGAGCTGTATACAATACAAGGACAAGGGTATTGCTGTGACCAGATCCAACAAAAGGCAAATGGAAGAACACAGTCCTCTGGGCCCCTCAAGAGGGAGAGGTTAATTCTGATACAACTGGGTTGAAAAAGAAATAAGAGAAGATCTTGTGAAGAAAGTTTTTGAGTAGATTTTAAAAGATATTTCCATAAGGAAATCTTTAGGGATGAGGGAAGAATAAAGGCACAAAGATGGGGTGGCACAGTGCCTAGTGTCTGTACTGGGTCTACAAAGAGAGCTATTATTATGTATTAATCAAATGTTTATTTATTGAGCCATTCTGTGCTAAGTGATATATCTGGGAGCAAAACAAGTTCTCTTTAGAGGCAAAAAACAAACAAACAAACAAACAAAAAAACTGCCTCTAAAGTTGGCTTCATATTATCATCACTCTGGTATAAGGAGAGCACAGAGGGGGTGAAGAATATGGTGGGAGACAAAGTTCAACAGATAGGTTGGAGACCGCTGTGAAATACCTGGGATGCCAGGTCAAAGAGGCTGGATTCCATTTTTAAAAATATTTATAAGATTTTTTATTAAATATTTATATAATAAAGGGAGCCTGGGTGGCTCAGTGAGTTGCATCTGTCTTTGGCTCAGGTCATGATCTCAGGGTCCTGGGATCAAGCCCTGCATCAGGCTCCCTGCTCAACGGGGAGTCTGCTTCTCCCCCTAAGAAGGTCCCTCTCCCCCACTTGTGCTCTCTCATGCATGTGCGTGCACTCTTTTTCTCTCAAATAAAATCTTTTTAAAAAATTTATTTAAAATATTTTATATAATAAATTAAATAAATACATATTGAATACATTATAAGTTCTGCTTATGTTCTAGGGCACTAGAGATCATTCTAACACTAGATTAGTCTTCTAAACCAATTGTATTCATAGTGAAGTACATAGCAGAATGTGAATTCAACTCACAAGAAAAATACTACTACTCATTCTCAAATGTTTGAAATTGTTCATTTTAAGATATACAGAAGGGACCTAGTATATGTAAGTACACAGCTAATGTGATGCTGGCTATGAATTAGAGGTTATTTCCAAATAACCTTAATTTAATATTCTACATAATTTACCAGCTATATATTCATGTGTGTGTACATTTGTGTGTATAAATGAACACATTACCTTTAGTTTTATTTTAAAAGCAACAAAGGTTCCTCCACTAACTGAATGTTTCTTTATAAGACAGCTCCAGAAGCAGCAGGAAGAACATGCCTTTTAGCAGCATAATCCCTAAATAGCGTCCCCATGGCTTTCTCAAGCTTATTTCACCACTGTCTTGTGTCCTATTTCCTAAAAGCAAACTTCCCTTAACTTTCCTGAGTGGCATTTTTTTCCTAGCCATCACAGTAAGTCTATTCCCTAGATTCTTTTTTTTAAAAAAAAAGATTTTATTTATTTATTTGAGAGAAAGAGAGACAGTGAGAGAGCACAAGCAGGGGCAGCGGCAGAGGGAGAAGGAGAAGCAGACTCTGCAATGAGCAGGGAGCCTGACTCGGGGCTTGATCCCAGAAGCCTGGGATCATGACCTGAGCCAAAGACAGACACTTAACCGACTGAGCCACCAGGTGCCCCTATTGCCTAGATTCTTAAATGAAATATTTATCTTCATGAATTGCCTTCCCTTAATATACCAGGGTAATTTAATATTTCAACTTTTCTTGGCTAATTTATCTTCATTTACTTGTGCTTATTACACTCTAAACCAGGGTTTCTCAACCTTGACACCACTGACGTTGGAGGTCAAATGATCCTGGGTTATGGGAGCTTCCCTGTGTACTGCAGGATGTTTAGCGGTATCCCCAGCCTGTACCCACTAAGTGCCAGTAGTACACGCACACCCACCACACTGTGATAACCAACACTCTCTCCAGTCATTGCCAAATGTCTCCTGGGAGGCACAATCACTCCCTGTTAATAGCCACTGCTCTAAATTTATTTGTTCCATTTTATATTAAGACTAAGAGGTAATATATATTGAGGTTTACAATTCGCCGTTCCCTATTCCAATCATGTTTATAAGTTAACTCACTCAATCCTCAAAATATTCTATTTTAAAGATGAGAAAATACTCAGAGAAGGTAAGTGGCTTGTCTAAGGCCTCACTGTTACTAAGCGGTAGGACCTTTTATTGAACCTGTATCCACTGATGTCAGACCCTTAGCTCTTAACTACGGCACCATTTTGCCTTTCTGAAGATGCACAAAATTGAGAGGGGTAGACCAGGTACAGTCTCTGTCCATGACTTCCCTATTTTTGGATCCAGAGTCATCCAGGAGATCCACCACACATTTAAGAATGTATCATTTGTGTAGCAGGAGCTCTTGCATTTTCCCAGGAGTAAAAATTCAACGACAACTGATGTGGCTTGGGCATGGAACAATCCCACATATACAGATCATAAACAACCCATATGAGTATGACTAGCCATCTGATGTCCACAGGATAAATGTGAGCTCTACATTTTCCTCAGCTGAAGTTTTGTTTTGTCCAAGCAGGCGCTACCTTAGTGAAAAGCATGCATTCAGACAGCACTAAAAAATGGGCGTAAGTAGGGGCGCCTGGGTGGTACAGTCGGTTAAGTGCCCAACTCTTGGTTTTGGCTCAGGTGGTGATCTCAGGGTCGTTAGATCAAGCCCTGCCTTGTGCTCCACGCTGAGTGCAGAGTCTGCCTAAGACTCTCTCTTCCTCTCCCTATGTCCCTCCCCCACTCCACACACTCTCTCTAAAATAAATAAAGAAATCTTTAGAAAAAAATTGGCATAAGTACCCCAAAAGAAGTAAGAGATGAGATCTTTAAAGAACTTGAAATCTCATGGGTGAGGCAAAACACCCAGCTACAAAATGACATTACAGTATATCACACAGCAAAAGCTAATTCCAACTAAAGGTGAGAAAAATCTTAAATTAACTACATCAAAAGTTAGAATTACAGAATATTTTTCTTTAAAAAATTTTTTAAAATAATCAATCAGGTTAATAAAAAGTAGTGGATAAAGAGTACTTAAGCTTATTTAACAGACATTAAAATGACCTGAAATTCACCTATCAATTTGTTTATAATGAATGCAGTTTTCAATTATGCATGAAAGCTATTTGTGCTCTTTAATAGGATAAACGTTTCCTTTATGCTCCAGTGTCATCTATTAATTCATTTAGCAAATCCTTTGCAAAGACAAACTTTTGCTCAGCCCGTACAAACTGGTACAAATTTTAAATGAGTGGGTTATGAATTAATTAAGCTTTTACATGAGAAATAATTGACCTCACAACTATTAAAGCTGACCAGCAATAAATTGGGGGGGGGGGTTCTCAGCCAATCTTCTCTGCACAGTAAAATCATCTGGGCTTCATTTCCAGTGATTCTGATTTAATTGATCTGGGTGAGACTTGCATGTCTGCATTTTTAAACTCCTTGGCTTGTTCTAATAAGCCCCAAAGCTGTGAACAACTGGGTTAAAGGAATGTCAGTGAAAAGGGAGCATCAGAAGGCACTAGGCACATTGCAAACCAGACTGTAGGCTCTTGTACCCCAGACTCTATCAGCTCTTCCACCAACTCCTGCTCTGTGATCTTGAGCTGGTTATTGTTTCTCTCTGATCTTTGGCTTTTTCCTCTGTAAAATAAAGATGTTCAATGGAATAAATGAGAAAACAAATGTAAAGAACTTAGCACACTCCCTGAAAGTGCTCAGTATATTTTAGAAATTATCGCAGGCTTTCCAAAGAAGTGACTTTTGAGTTGAGTCTTGGCCTTGAGATAAAAATAAACTCAGGTGCCTCTAATAATGCACTCATTCCTACCATTAATTTCTTTAAAAAGAGAGAGATTCACAGAATTCAGTGCTATGCTGTGTGGACTTCCTGTTTATAATTGGCATACAAGTTAATGATCAAACTTTGTATTTGCCCTTCAGGCAACCAGAATCCAACTGATGTGTTACTCTTTGCCACTTGAATCTTTGAGGTCCCTGAAAAAGTTCTGCCATCCCTCCCATCCTTTACAACAATCACAAAAACATTTGCACCACCTCCAACTGCTAAGACAAAGGTATGTTCTCATCTACATGCTTCCTTGCAATAACTAATTCTGCAAACACAATAAAGTAAGTTCCAGGCAGGGTTGAATTTTTTATAGTATTAGTTATAAACCCCTAAAATAATTTATAATGGAAATTATGAGATGTTCTTCACTATGGAGGATATTGGTTGTAGGCCCAACGACAGAACATGTGTTCATGGGCACACACAACTGTATGTACGCAATACACATGCACAGAAAAGGGTTCTGTTCACTTAACTCAAATTTATTCAGAACAGTTTTATGTTATTTATTTTCATGAGTTTTAGACAAGATCTTTTTTAGCACATTACAGAGGCCTGGAGGGGCTTTCTGCATAAAAGACAAAGCCAAGCACTGTTAATGCAAAGTATAGTAACTCAGTGTTTTAAGAAACATGGCCAAACATATTTGAATATGAAGCCATCAGGCCAAGAAATCTTGGTGTCTAGAGCTGAGAACAAAATTGGCAGTTAAGTTCTCATTATCAGGAGATTTCTTACTACCTTGTGGCCACTTGGCCCAGCCTATCTCAACCTTACAAACATTCATATGCGCATTCCACAAAATATTTGGACAAGAACATTTCATATCTTTCATGTGGTGGTAAAACATAAGCCATGAGAAAATGCCATAGAAAGGACATCTATCCCCCACTTTCATCTGGAAATGCCATAGAAAGGATATCTACCCCCCTCAGGTTGCTCTAAAGATTAAATGAGCTAATACACATAAAATGCTTGCTTGGCACAGTGCCTGGAACAATAAGCACTCAATACACACCAACTATGATTATTATTATATTTAACTGACATTTTCATTATAAACCACACTCACAAAATCTGCATCAAAATTCTCAAACAGATACTCTAACAAAATAAGAGTACAACACACAAACTATGCTAAAAATCTAAGGCCCAAAGATTAGCTAAAAACGAGGGCCTGTGCCATGCTGAATACTGTGGAGGAAAAAGCTAAGAGAAAACACAAAGCATGAAGCAAGAGATGGTAGCAGATCTCATAGTAATGCTAAGAAAATTACAATTCAGACAACTTACCTTTAGGAAGTGTAAGAAATTTAATGTCCTCAGGGTGCTATTTGGGGTTCAGAAAGAATCTTTCACTGGAATAAGATCTAAGAGGCCTTACAAAGATTTCACCTTCGAAAAGCAGCATTGAAAGAGCAAGATGAGACTCCAGTCACAGAGTTTGGCTTGTCACTCCCACCCCCAATATACACACATATTTCAGGTAATTCAGGAAGCTGTTCAGGAAGCCTCTTCATTATACTTTTAAAAGCTCCCTTTCCATCATTAAAAAGGCACACATTTCTAATAGGTAAACATCCTTCAGTTGAACAAACTCGAAGCATGACTATTCCTTAGTAAAGTTGCCTTCATTTTCCAAAACTCCTGGGCACACTTAAACCAACGTGTGAAATTCCATGAACTCCAAGGAAGGGGGGGATGCTAATGTGCTTAAGCTTACAACAGTGAGACCCAGTGAAAGACAGACTAACTGACTAACCCACAGACCAGCAAAATCTTAATGCCTAATAGCAAATCATTTTTAATAAAGAACCAATCAAAAATTTACTAGAAAATGAAGGAAACTTTAAGAGACCACTTACCATAGCCTGTCTAGAGAGTCAGACCTTCTGACAATGGACTGCCATCTAAGCACAATAATATTTCAGTGATCTCTAACAAAATATACACATGTCACAGCTGAAGACACTTCTTACCCATCATAGAAATTAAAGAAAGTTCCCAACTGCCACCAGATTCCCTGACAGCCTCACAGTTCCACATGTCAACCCAAATGTCCAACTAAACTTTGTCTGGCTAAAGTCTGACTTAAAATGTGAAAAAACAAGACACATAAGTATTGTTCAAATCATTTTTTTTTTACAAAGTTATTGCTCTAGTGAGAAATAAAACATATTATTTCAACCTTGGTTGTTATTTATTCCTACAGTTGACATAACTGTTTTATTTTAAATAGCTTGTAAAATGTTACCAGAATGGCCTTAAAATCAATTTCATAACTGATCTCTCCTAGTACACGGGAAAAGCAGTATCTAAAAAGGTCCAAAGAGAAACTAGTTGAAAATAAAAAGTAAATCTCATTCAAGGGTGCCATCTAGTGGGAAAATCAGGTGGCTGTCATGTTGCTAAGCAACCTCTGGATGGCATGTTTAAAACTCCAGAATCTTGAAGCTTGGGAAAAAAAACTTAGTTCAGTGTTTCCCAAAATATGTTCCTTGCTAACAGGATTCTGTCATCAAATATATTTAAGTCATGCTGGGTGAAACACTGGAAAATATGTCTTTACTACGGAATATCTCACAGCCTAGAATAAGCTCACATACATTGGGAATCTCCAAAGTGGAAAGTGGCATTTGCCCCATGTATTTGATCAGGGAAACTCTTTACTTGTGGTTGCCTCTGAACTCCTCAGAGAGCACTGGAGTTTCTCAAAACAATGTTTAGGAAATGGTGATTTAATCCAACTCCTGCCTCCACATTTTACACATAAGCTTTCCAGCAATTTAAGTAACTTGTCCTGGTTCCCAGTGCTGCCTGTAGCCTGTCAAGCCTACAGGTCTGTCTTTGTAACCTGAGGAGTGAGCAGAAGTGAACTGAAGGAGGTAGGCTACAGGACACTTTCCTCTGCCCCTCTCCTCTAGCATTAAAATTCTATTGTGGAAGGTCTGGAGGCTTCATTTTAAGTGCCTGTGAGGCTGGAAGGACACCCTATTGCACTTAGATAATACTAAGTATTGATTTAAAAATCTAAAATAATATTCTCCTTTCATGTTCTCCTGGTTATTATTTTTTAAATCTGGCTATGGATTGATCTTAATGTTTATGTATCAACATGGGTGGTAGTTCATCTCTATAAATTTTGTTATAGTTTTATTTTTACAGAAACAATTTCAGAGTGTGTAAAAATTATGTCTGATGTCTCCCATATATGTCCCATTTGAGCGTGAGCCTGAAAGACAACCACAATACCTAGTGGTGATTATGGAGATCGGAAATCAAAGAATTAGAGGCTAAAAAACTCAAAGAAAGGCAGACTTTATATACCCCCCCTTCCCCAAATACAGCAAGTATTACATGGGATAATGACAGGATTACAAAAGCAGCTTCCAAGGATTTTTGCTACAAATTGTTCTGAAAAACTAAAATATTTTTTCACTTTTAAATAAATTTAAAATTTCAACAACAACAACAACAAAAACCAATTGTGGCCAATGTGTTTATGGGCATCCCAAGGAATCAATGAAGTGACAGCCTCACAGCTCCTCTCAGAGTACTTTGTTCACCTGTTTCAGTGTTTGTCACTGCTGTACTTTACCAGCTGGTTATTCTAAGGAATTATGTGTTCACAAGACGGAAAAATGGGATAATAATAACTTGAATGAATATATAAACACAAGTAGTAAGTAATAAAGTACCTTTGGTACTGTTGTTTTGTTTTGTTTTGTTTTTTGTAAGTAAGCTTCACACCAGCATGGAGCCCAATGAAGGGCCTGAACTCACAACCCTGAGATCAAGACCTGAGCTGAGATCAAGAGTCAGACGCTTAAACGACTGAGCCACCTAGGAGCCCCTTGTCTGGTAATTTTCAAATCATTCTGGTGGTTATATAACATTACTACTAGTTTTATATTTGGAAATTATTAAGTTTTATCTTATTTAAGTTTTCTCTTATTGGGGCGCCTGGGTGGCTCAGTCAGTTAAGCGTCTGCCTTCGGCTAAGGTCATGATCCCAGGTTCCTGGGATTGAGCCCTGCAAAGGGCTCCCAGCTCAGTAGGAAGTCTGCTTCTCCCTCTCCCCCTGCTCTTTCTCTTCTCTCTTGCTCACTCTCTCTCTCTCAAATAAATAAAATCTTTTTTAAAAATAAAAAGATTTTAAAGGGGGGAAATTGCTCTCAATATCTTTGGGCATAAAACTTTTTCTTACTGGGGCGCCTGGGTGGCACAGCAGTTAAGCGTCTGCCTTCGGCTCAGGGCGTGATCTCGGCGATCTGGGATCGAGCCCCACATCAGGCTCCTCCGCTATGAGCCTGCTTCTTCCTCTCCCACTCTCCCTGCTTGTGTTCCCTCTCTCGCTGGCTGTCTCTATCTCTGTCGAATAAATTAAAAAAAAAAAAACGTTTTCTTACTAAGAACTATCTCTAAAGGATAGATACTAGAAGTAGAATTACAGAATCACAGGGTAAGGACTCATTTACATTGACAAACTTCTTCCCCAATATGATTGTCCTAATAATTTACATCAAATATGAGACTTCTTATCACTCAATTATAAATGAGAGGCTTTAGAGATAACTGTAGGGGTGTAGACCACTCCCAGTATAGTCCAGGTGGAACGTGCACAGCATCTGGAAGGCTCCAGAAATGCTCACTAGTTTCCACACACACTCAGACTTTAATGAAAGAACCCTCTCCCATACGTGAAATGCAAATTCTAAAAATTTCCAAAACTCAAAAACCGTAAGTTTTCAAAAGGACCTGTTCTTCCAGTAGGTGAAAAAAGCTCTCAATTAGGACCCCAATCTCAAGGTGCTAACAAGAGATTTAGCACCTACATATAGAATGGGTATTTTAACCAGATCAACATAAACCCACATGCAAAGTGGAAACAGACAAAAGTACTGACAGCTTGGTTGGACAGGCTGGGAGAATCCTGGTGCCCAAGTTCGAAATTGGTACTACTTTGCACCAGAGAACTGGCTGTAATTTCTTAATATCTGCCCTAGAAAGCTACCCACTCTTATTCTGCTCATGGATTCCAGCAACATGATGGGATGTTGTAAAACAATTCTAAGAGGCATGAACTGATATGAAATACTTTCTTGGCCCTTCACATATTCCCCCCATACTATACTCAGCCCAAGAGTTAACTTTTCTCAGGAGTCTCTAAACCACAAAACATTTTTTTTTTTACTTCTAAAACTCTTTTGCTTTCTGTATATTTTCTGACAGGACCCACGAGTATTTCCAAAGGCTTGGCTAGGAGTTAGAATGCACAGCACATTGGAGACAGCTAATTCACTGAGAGAAGGATCCAGCTCTGATTAATTTTTCTTTCCTTTCCTTGCTCCAAACAGGATTCCCAACATACCAACTAGCCAGCTGACTCTGCCACATAACAGAGTAATCATTGATTCATTCAAATATTTATTGTGCTCTTATTATGTGTCAGACCAGTTCTGAGAGTCTGAAATGGATGTTGAATCAATAATTCTAGCCTCATTCATTTACCAGCTGTGCGACCTTGGCCAAGTAAGCTCATTTCTCTAAGCCTCAGTTTCCTTAACTGTAAAATGTGGGATAATAATGGGCCTGTCTCACAACATTAAATAATCGTACATTCCTCCCAAATTAAGTGAAATAATATACATAAAAAACATGGTTTCCAACCCCCATTAAATATTCCAAAAACTGAAGCTTAGTCATTAATGTGAACAAAATTAAAAAGCATAATTAATTTAGCTGATTCTGGTTAAAAGTTACCATAGCAATGAAGAGACAAAGTGCAAAATATAACCTTATATTTGATGTACAAAAATGTAAGTACATCTCTATATCTGAATTTCAGTGTAGCCTCCAAATTCCTAATTACAACCCCTAGTAAAGAACAAAGGTACAGCAACTTAACCTTGACAATTAGAAGTAATTCAGTCACCACTATTTAAACATTAGTCTTTTAAGATTCTCTTTTTTCCCCATCTTCTCATTTATCCCTAACTTCCTAGATGGGAAAGCAGCCTCTGGCGCATATTTGCCATCTACAGGTAGTGTCTGAGTAGCTGTGCCACCTTGGATTTGGGTGTTGACGTCTGGCATCGACTGATGACTGCAACCCATGCCGTGGACTTCAACAAGATCCACATACTCTGAGTCCTTCTCGTCCCTGCTGCAGGTCTCCCCAAGTCTTCCAACCCTCTCAGCATCTGCCACGGCTTCCCAGGAGAGTTTAAGACCTCTCTGCTGCTTTTCCTATACCACACTGGAGCTTGGGTCTCACAGGACTGTCCTCAGCCCACCGTCACTTCTCCACTCACAAGGTCAGTTGAATGAGCATCATCGGGTCTCCTGGGGCTGCTTTGGGAAGCAAGCTAAGTTCCCCCACTGCTTTAGATTCCTCCTGAATTATCTTCAGAGATTTCTGGATCTGAGGAGACCATATCTAATTCTCCCTTTCCTCTCATGAAATGGGGCTGTGTGTAGGGGAGCTCTTCCCAGACACTTTCCAATTCACTTTCCCACTCACTTTCCAATTCAAACCACACCCCCTTGGAAAAACATTGGGCCAATATGCTTAAGTATTTACGGGCTGTGTGACCTTGAGAAGTGCTTAATTAGCAGTTTCCACATCTTTAAAATAGGGATAATAACAGCCATCTCACAGGGACACTGTGAGGATTAAATGAGATAATATATGTAAAACCTCTGGAATGAAGCAAGTGCTACCCAACCCCTACCACCCTTTCTAGATTTTCCCTTCTACATGACCTCTGGTCACTGCACGATATGTATAAATTGTGCTCGTTCCAGTAATAAATTCCATCCTCCTTTATCTAACACCCTGAAAATTCATTTGCAAACGTATGCCCCAAGTTTCTGCCCATATAAATTGGCAAAACTGTGCAATTCTTTTGGCATATCATATACCTTAATGCATCATAGTTTAAAATCTTTATCAGGCATGGCAAGCTTGATAACCAGCTGCAGTTTATGTGGTTTAACCTAAAGTAAACCAAATGGCCTTATCCTTATTGCCCCAATCCCAAGGCTCCATTTCTCACCCTGTGTAAATCTTACAACTCATATTTAGATTTTCACCTAAGTTACAAAAATAGAAACACTTAAGGAAATTAGCTAAGTTAAAGGTCATTTTCCATAGCATCAAGTTCAAGGCCAGATTAATATGTTGATATTTTAAGAATTAGAACCAAAGTTGAGGATTTGGCACATTTTACTTTTCAGCCATAGCCTTGTGAGTATGAACTTCAGCTCTAGTCATACCTTCTTTTTAAAATCTGATTGTAGCACAGAAAGAAGGTTAGCATCTCTGCCTATAAAAAGGGAAAACAGCCCGCCAGAGACTGAAAAGCAATTTCCAACAAGTCAGTAATTACAGAGGTCCACCTCAGTGTCCAAATTCCCGACAAGGGTTTTTGTTAAGTTGGAGACATCATGTCAAGGCAACAATCAATTCAGCTCACAAGAAGATAATTAGACATTCTCAGAGAGACCCTGTCTCTGTTCTTAATGCCTTCCTGGGCTTTCAGATCAGTAGCTTTGATAGCATTTTTGAAGCAGGATGATCCTTTCTTTCTCCATATCACATCTTACACAAAAGCCCAACAAAGCCAAACTACTCTGGATGAAAACAGGACCAGGGGCCCAGATGCCTTGCTCTGCTAGGTCTCAGCCCTTGGCTGATCCCAGCCTGCCTCACAGAACTCTAAGACCCCTCAGTGCCACTTTAAAAGCCACTGCCTCAGATGATCTAAACAGCGGGTCAGCAAACTTTTTCTGTAAAGGACCAAAAAACACATATTTTCTGCTTTGCAGGCCATAAATGGTCTCTTGTTGCAACTATTCGACACTGCTATTGTAGCATAAAAGCAGCCAGAGACAATATGCAAACAAACAGGCCTGCCAGTCCTCTGATAAAAGTCTATCTAAAACAAGTGACCAGCTAGATTTGGCCCATGGGCTGTAGTTTGCCAACCCTAAACTAAAGTAGAGACGTATCTTCTTATTGTCTCTTGGTTCAACATGTTATTCAAGATGGAGAAGTGGAATATATCACAGGAAGCACCACAAACTCCAATTTGTATAAGTTGAATGCTGATTTATTTTCATTTTACCTAAAATATTTACCAAAGTTGTTAAAACAAAAATTCTACTTAGGGGCAGGCGGTTTAGTCAGTTAATCGTCCGACTCTTGATTTTGGCTGAGCTCATGATCTCAGGGTTGTGAGACTGAGCCCCAAGTCGGGTTAAGATTCTCTCCCTCAGGGCGCCTGGGTGGCACAGTCATTAACCGTCTGTCTTCGGGGGATGTACTGATGGTGACTAATATAACAAAATAAAAATTATAAACAAAAAATTAAAAAATAATAAAAATAAAAAATAAAAATAAAAAGACATCTACTTGCTACTCACAAAAAAAATATTTAAAAAAAAAAGCATCTGCCTTCGGCTCAGGTCATGATCCCAGTGTTCTGGGATCGAGCCCGCATCAGACTCCCTGCTCAGCGGGCAGCCTGCTTCTTCCTCTCCCACTCCCCCTGCTTGTGTTCCCTCTCTCGCTGCCTCTCTCTCTGTCAAATAAATAAATAAAATCTTTTAAAAAAAAAAAGATTCCCTCCCTCTCCCTCTGCCCACCCCTTCTCTCCCCCTCTCTTAAAAATGAAGTTAAAAAAAAAACTCTGTCTCATTCATTTACCATGTAGCTGTTTGGAGCCTTAAAACTATGTTTTAATTCTATAAATCATGATCATATCATATGTGATCTTTAATTCACAGTGAATTTTAATTCTTGGAAGATGTTCCCTGAAATTCCTCCTCCCCAAAAAACTGCATCTCATATAAGTATCATATTTTAGGTTTTGCCCTTCCTCCCCTCATGTATAAATAACTGATATTATGAAAAACAAGGCAAAATCAAGAGTTTTCTTGTAATAAGCATTATACCACAGTGGTTGAGGATGAAACAGATATAGGGGGGAAATGGGTTTTGGAGTAATTTTTTTTTAAGATTTTATTAATTTATTTGACAGAGAGAGACAGCCAGCGAGAGAGGGAACACAGGCAGGGGGAGTGGGAGAGGAAGAAGCAGGCTCCTAGTGGAGAAGCCTGATGTGGGGCTCGATCCCAGAACGCTGGGATCACGCCCTGAGCGGAAGGCAGAGGCTCAACGACTGCGCCACCTAGGCGCCCCCTGGAGTAATTTTTAATATGATATCTCAGGCACTGCTTAGGAAACTATTATGTATGCATTTAATATTATATACTTAGTATATGGTATGATACCATAGTGACACCATTCTGACAACACCCATGCAGAACTGCTACCCTAAGCATCAGAAGAAGGCCCAGAAGCTATACTTGTTCCATAAGGTCTTTCTTAGCAAGTTAGGCTTGGCTGGAGCAAGGATGAAACTGACCCAAGCTGGGCCCTCTCACAGGTTCCAGCTGGATCTGTAAAAGGTAAATGCAAGAGCTTAGGGTTGGCTGATTTGACCATATGGACCAAGATGCAGCACAGATAAAGCCTGTGCTCGGAAGCACTGGAACATCCTGGCAACCCTCAGGTCCCCCTTCCTCAGGACCAGTAGCATCCAGCACTTGGATTCCACACACTGCCCTTTTAGTAAAGACTCCTCTTCTAATTGTGCTAGCTAGAGTTTTTTGCAACAGAATCTTCATTTCCCATATGCTGCCTGCTCCAATTCTTGTTCCACCTTCCCAGCCACACCTCTCAGTCTGTTCCAGAGAGAAAGCAAATTTGCTCCATCAGCCTGTTTGGTCTGCAACTGGGGAAAGCAAGCTCTATGAGAATGTTGTGGGGGACCTTCAGGAAACCACTCCTCTCCAGTAAGTCCTGGGACTCTCTGCCACTGCCAAACACTTTCTTATGGGAAGCAGATGAGAATAACAGACTTTCCATAAAAGTTTAGTGAAAAGCTTACCAAATAAGGTAAAAGAAGATTGAATAAGATGTCACCAAGGGCCCTTAATTTCTGCACCAAGAGAAACAAAAAACAGGAGAACATTGCCCCCATGCCCCACCCCCAGAATGGCAACTCAGAATGGCTCCCAGAGGCCTGCTGCAAGCTCAGTTAGCCCCCCTTCCAATCTCTCTATAGCTGTGTGACCCAGGCCAGCTCCAGTGCCAAGTACTGCTCACATAGTTGAAGCATCCTTGTCAAATTGAAGATGGCAGACCCAGATTTTTCCTCTGCCAATTAGGTTCTAGAGCCTGCATTATTATTCACAATGCTCTACCTCTTCCCCCTTTGACCTCTGCACCTCCATCCACCCCCTGTCTAGTCCATACCACTCCCCATTCCAGATCAATCTTCCTTAGGGACAGCTTTGTGACTACCACTTCCTTGCTCAAATCCAGCAGTAGCATCCTGTGCTCAGGTCAACTGCAGAATGCTAATTTGATTATGTCCCAACCCTTCAGAAAATCTCTTAGTGATTCCCTAAAGTTCTAGAATAAAGTCGACTGCTCACCATGGTTGACATATTCACAAAATCCCTCTCTGATGGTCCTCTTCAGCATGAAAACCTCTCTTCCTCTTGTCCGCTCTGTTATAGGTATTCTAGACCTCTGCTATTCACTATGGTAACCACTAGCCAGGAATGGCTAATTAATTCAGTCACTTGGTTGCAATAGCCACATTTCAAGTGCTATAATGGACAGCACAACTTTAGACTTTCCCTGGTTCCTACTATGAATTCAGCTCCCTGATGCCTCCAGATTTGACTAAACTCTGCCCTTTGCCTCCAATTCATGCCCACCATCCCCTCCCCATCTCCTCTTTGAATTTCTTTTGATCCTTCAAGTCTCAGCTTAAACACCACTGATCCAAAGAGTCCTTCTTTGCCTCCTCTAAGTAACGCTGTTAAACACTCCCAGGAATATTTAATAATTGAAATGATTTAACCATGTGCAATCTATTGTTTCCCATAAGGCTCATTACTGTCTATTATGAACAGCTGTATCTACAGTGACTGGTGGGCAGTCGGTAAAGACTTCCACCTACTAACTTCATTCTAGCATATAACACCTTGCAAGAAGGGGAAGCCTCACCAACCTTCCATCACAAACTGCCTCTAATCCTCCATGCCTTTGCTATGCTCTAGCCAAGTTATACAACCTACTGCCCTCTGAACTTGTCCTGTGTGTTCCTACCCTTGAGTTTTTGCTTGGCTGTGCCCTGTCTTGCCACCCCATCCCATTTCATTTCCTGAAATCTGTCCCCTTTCAAATTCTACTTCCTACAGGGGTTTTCAATACTTAATGGAAATTGATCATTTTTTGAGCCTTTTATACTCCATGTTTGCGATTACTACTCTTCAAGTTCCTGCTGTATGACTAGATAGGCTACATCATCCTATCACCCACCACTGTGACTAGCACACGTCTTACACTCAGTGAAGGTATGGTGCTGGGGAACCACTGAATCTCAGAGCCACCAACAAGTGACAATCTGTGAGCTGGGATAATTAACAAGGATGATAGCAGGATAGGAACTTCAAAAGAAAATGATCGAATAACAACAGATTAAGGAGGCCACTGGGAAATGTGAAGAAGCTCTCTAATATATTTTTGGCAAAATGACTGTTTTTTCAAAATGGCAGTGCGAATGTCAAACACTGACTGACAGATATTGTATCATGCTAGCTGTCAATTTCATCAGAAAAATTTCATACCAAATCAAAATTGATATTTGGGTTTCATTAATTGTCCTTTCTAAAAATTACCTACACTTGTCACCTACATTTTGTCGAGTGTGAGATTCAAAAATTTCCTTTAATTACTATTTAATTCCATTTGCAAGATGAAAGTCCATACTAAGCTTACTAACTTTACTCATTATTTATACAAATTGTGATCCTAACTTGGTCTCAATATAGACATCCTCATGCAAGGAGGACCTCCTTCATAAGAGTACAGTCTTACTAATCCCCAGCATTAGTTAAAATTCCAAAGACTGTCACTTCTTCTTTGGTCTTACATTTGTGCTACAGAAGTTATAGCTCTAGATGTCTTCAGAGCCATGAGCTAATTACCCTAAAACAGAATTATCCTATTACTACCCACAAGGAGACAAACTAGAGAAGGCATTTTCAGAACACAACAACANGCTACAGAAGTTATAGCTCTAGATGTCTTCAGAGCCATGAGCTAATTACCCTAAAACAGAATTATCCTATTACTACCCACAAGGAGACAAACTAGAGAAGGCATTTTCAGAACACGACAACAAAAAAAAATCACCATAGCAAAAAGTAAAATAAAACAATACTAGCCCATTTCCGTTCATTTTATGGTCTTTCAGGTAGGAGAGCCTTTAACCTTTTACTCTCAGGTTTTGTGTAATTTACAAGACACTACCAAGTTCAAAGTGATTTTTATTTTTAACGTATTAATCCAATCAGCTTTTGATTTTCTCATTGACTTAGAAATACAAGAGATTTCTAATGTGCATATTTGTTCTGCCCCCTATATACCCACAGAAAGTAAAAACTTGAGAAATTTTCAGTACGCCAGAATAATACAGAATTTTTAGTTTGTAACTGAAAACTAAAACAGTTTCTAATTTCTTACATTATATTAAGTCTAACTGGTATAAATGACTTCACTTTCCCATTTAATCCAAAGCAACTCTAATTACTTTCAAATTTCAAACAAACATTGAAAGACAAAAACAGACAGGCTGGCAACTAGATAATTTACTCTCATAGTCTAATAACACAAGCGGAGGGAAACATACTGCTTAAAAAGTTTAATTTGCACCTGCCTTCTCCTAGGCCCTTCCACACTATATGCAGCTGACTTCTTCAAGGTATTAAGGAATATGAATTTTTTTTCACAGTCTAACATCTTTATTTATAGGAGCTGAATTTTTTATAATATTTTTNTTTTTATAATATTTTTTTATTATGTTAGTCACCATACAGTACATCTCTAGTTTTTGATGTAAAGTTCCATGATTCATTACTTGTGTATAACACNTGTTAATCACCATACAGTACATCCCCAGTTTTTGATGTAAAGTTCCATGATTCATTACTTGTGTATAACACCCAGTGCACCATGCAATACATGCCCTCTTTAATACCCATCACCAGCCTATCCCATTCCCCCACTTCCCTCCCCTCTGAAGCCCTCAGTTTGTTTCCCAGAGTCCATAGTCTCTTATGGTTCATTCCCCCTTCTGTTTACCCCCCCTTTGTTCTTCCCTTTCTTCTCCTACCGATCTTCCTACTTCTTATGTTCCGTAAATGAGTGAAACCATATGATAATTGTTTTTCTCTGCTTGACTTATTTCGCTTAGCATTATCTCCTCCAGTCCCGTCCATGTTGCAGCAAATGTTGAGAAATCGTTCTTTTTGATGGCTGATTACTATTCCATTATATATATGGACCACATCTTCTTAATCCAGTCATCTGTTGAAGGGCATCTCGGCTCCTTCCACGATTTAGCTATTGTGGACAATGCTATGAACATTGGGGTGCATATGGCCCTTCTCTTTACTACGNTCAATTTTTAACTTTTTAAGGGACCTCCACACTGTTTTCCAGAGTGGCTGTACCAACTTGCATTCCCACCAACAATGTAGGAGGGATCCCCTTTCTCCACATCCTCTCCAACAATTGTTGTTTCCTGCCTTGTCTATTTTTGCCATTCTAACTGGAGTAAGGTGGCATCTCAGTGGTTTTGATTTGAATTTCCCTGATGGCTAATGATTTTGAACATTTTTTCATGTGTCTGTTAGCCATTTGTATGTGAATTTTAACCTGCTGTGAGGCTTTTCCAAATTTGATTACTCAATGTGATGCCATTCCTATTTCCTGGTTACACCCAGCTTGGTTGAAGATAAAGATGTAAATAGGAGGCTAAGTTATAAAAGATAAAAAAAAATCAGGATCTGTCATTAGCAAGAAAACAAGGGAGATTTTATAAATCTTTGGCTACTTTGGCTAACTTAATTAAATATGCAAGATCCAAACAATGCAAATAACACTCGGTTACACGTCCAGATTAAAGAAAGGATATCTCAAAGGAGTTGAGAGGGATGCCTGGGTGGCGCAGTCAGTTAAGTGTCTGCCTTCGGCTCACGTCATGATCCCAGGGTCTGGGGATCATCCCTGCACCATGCTCCTTCTCAGCAGGGCACCTGCTTCGCCCTCTGCCCCTCCCCCTCTGCTTGTGCACTCAGGAGCTTGCTCTCTCTCTCTCTCTCTCTCCCCCCCTTCAAATAAATAAATGAAATCTTAAAAAAAAAAATGAAAAGAGTTGAGAGTTCCCACCACCATCTTTACTAAAAAGAAGTGAAGTCAACATTCTGAGGCATGAGACCCTTCCTGGTTCTGATCTGAAATTCCCCACAAGCTCTATTTCACCATTGTCAAAACCCACAAAGAGATATCTAAACATATTTGCACCACAATTATCTAGAAGTCTTATCTAAGGTAATTCAAGTTCAACACACTAAGACACTCAACTTACTCAGAGGTAAATCTGTTTAAACCCTACTTACCCTGCACACTTCTAACAAGCTTGGCATTCTAATTCCCAGTCTCCAGCAAATTAACAGTAAAAAGATGGAATGTAAATCAAGTACTAGAGACAGCAACCATAGGAGGAACCCGAAAAAACAAAAAAGTAGACAGAAAGCGAGATAATCTGAGACCACGTAGGAGAGAGGCAAATAACCCTATATTCCCAAAGCCATCCCAAGGCAACCACCCCTTCACAGGAAAGAATAATAATAATAGACACTGCTAATCTTAACCCTGAGCTATGAAGAAAAGTCTCCAATCTGCTGAAGACATTCTGTATAAGAAAGCCAGGAAGTATTCAAATAGCTATAATCTATAAAGACTTTCCTCAAAGTGGTTAATCATTTTTGAAAGTGTTGACACATAGAGAGCGAGGCTCTGGTCACTTGGGGAGCTGTCTTATAAGAAAAGCTCCCTTCTCCCACACCACCAGTTAATGAAGCACTGCATACGTACACTCCACGTCGGAAGCGGTTCCAAAGACAGCATTCCAAAGTCAGCTATAACAACAAACAACAGATGTCCTGAAAAGGCACAGATATTTCTTCCCCACACCCAAACTGTTTAAGGAGGGGGGAATAAATAGACCAAAAAAAAAATGTGTGACCAGATAAGCAAACTATCAAGGAGTTGAAAAACAAAATTTCAAGTTTCCAATGAAGGCACAAGAGCACCAAAAAAAAAAAACAAAACAAAAAAAAAGACAAATCATTCTCATTTTTACAAAGAAGGAACCAAATAAATTTTCCTTTGTATAACTGCCAGGCCCACAGACAGCTCTTGCACCATGAGATGATGAAACCTGAAGAACTTCCTCAAGGGAGTAGACACTTCCAAGTAGCAAATTTCCATTTTAAAATAAGCATATTTATTGCTATTTTCTCCCGTTACAACAATGTGAATGATTGTCAAATATTAAATTCTACTTTCTAAATCCTATAATGGAGGCAAAACAGCCCACACTCAGGGTAGTGTCAGGTGAGGGTATGAACCCTCCACCTCCAGTCCCCAGCAACAAATTACTAAAATCCATCAACTTAGTGCAAAACAGGACAGAGACATCTGGCTTAAATGCAACCACTGTGGCCAAACCTGAAGTGTCATAAGTGTGTTTCCCACCATCATGGCAGGCTATTTACTTATGTATTTATTTATAACTTCTTCTTCACCTGCTTTTAGAAAGACCCTGAGGATCCTGGCTGATGAGCTGCCTAAAAGACCAGGTCTGCAATTTCTTCACACATTTTCTTTACATCCTGAAAAAGTTTAATGGAAAAACCACACTCTCATACAAACGCTCCAGAATACACGTAATGATAGCAAGAAGGAAGAAGCAATCCAATGATTCCCCCCTCACCCTCACCTTGTCCCTACGATGGCATATAGGAGTAGGGTGGCCAACTCCTCCTGATTTGCCCAGCACTTTTCCAGTTTAAAAACTGGAAGTCCCACATCCTGGGACCCCCACTCCCTGGCAACTGGAGCAATCAGTCATCCTACACGGAAACAGTGACATTCACACATCCCATGGCAGTCCAGAAATGTGGTTATGTACAACCTCTTGTCTTTTTAGCTCAGGAACATATAACTGCAAGTGGGAGTCCATCAGTCAGACTTGGGTTCAAATCCCATTCTTTCCACTTCTAAGCATTGTGAAATTAACCAATCTAAGCCCCAGTTTCTACACTTACAAGATACAGATAATAATGGAAACCTCCTCAGAGAACTATGGGCCCAAACTAAGCTTTCCATTATATAAGCTATCTAATATTGCATCTCTTAGTTATATCATCATTTCATTTTATATCACGACCATATAATTTAATTTTAACACATTATTTGCAAATTTCATGACCCTAACTACTAAAAACAAATTTCCTACAAGGCTCACAACTTAGACACACAGTTAAGAACTCTAGCATTAGGGGATGCCTGGGTGGCTCAGTCAGTTAAGCATCTGCCTTCGGCTCAGGTCATGATCCCAGGGTCCTGGGATTGAACCCCACCTGGGGCTCTTGGCTCAGTGGGGAGCCTGCTTCTCCCTCTACCTGCCACTGCCTCTGCTTGTACTCTTGCTCTCTGACAAATAAATAAATAAAATCTTAAAAAAAAAAAAAAGAACTCTAGCATTAGTAACAAAAAAAAAAAAAATGACATCATCCCCAAGAAATCCAGGTAAGATCCTTCTTTGCAATCTGGTCAAACTGACCAATTTGGGCACATCTGGACCCAAGAAAAATAACCCCGAAGTTTACCACTTGAACAAAAAAGTAGATTTTCCTCTGCCTGGTTCCCTGTCAATTCTCTCTTTTCTGCTCTGCCCATCTAGAAGAGCTCTCAGTTTGATATCTGCGTCACCCACACACTGCTACATCTAAAGAGGCCAAGTTGACAATAGCCAAGATATGGAAGCATAGAAGCAACCTAAGCGTTCATTTATAGATGAATGGATAAAGAAAATGTGAGATAGATAGATAGATAGATAGATGATAGATAGATAGATAGATAGATAGATAGATAGATAGATAGATGATAGAGGAATATTACTCAGCCATAAAAAAGAATAAGATTTTGCCATTTGGGACAACCTTGAGGGTACAATGCTAAGTGAAGTAAGTCAGAGAAAGACAAATTCCATATGATTTCACTCATGTGTGGAATTTAAGAAACAAAACAAAAAAAGAGAAAAAATGAATACTTCAATACAGAGAACAAACTGGCATTCACCAGAGGGGAGGCAGATGGAGGGGGATGAGTGAAATAGGTGAAGGGGATTAGGAGTACACTTATCCTGATGTGTACTGAGTAACATATAGAATTGCTGAATCATTATAGTGTACACCTGAAACTAATATAACACCGTATGTCAACTATATTTGAATAAATAAAGAGGCCAAGTTAAACAGACATTTTTCCCTCTTCAGGACCGTTCATGTAAAACAGCAGCCTATCTCTAGATGGAGGTAAAAGTAGAATAAAATAAACAGAATAAATAAACAGAAAAGTAGAATAAAATGTATCAACCCAAGGCATGACACTAGATAAGCCAACAATGCTCACATGATCAATGCCAAGTTGTATGAACAGCCCTCAAATCCAAGAAGCAAAGTACTGAAGAAAAACATACATTTGATAATCTCATGTATAAAAGGAGTATCTCTGTTCCCATCTCTGTAGCACAAACACTGTGTCACACCTTCCTTAACTTCTTAAATTATTTCTCCTTCACATGGAAAGGATGGCAACATACACACAGGCATTCATGATAGCTTCAAGATGAAAGTGATGTTCGAACACCTCTTTTATGGGGGGATTCTTTTTCATATGCATGAAATGTGGAAATTAAACAAATTGTACTTTTCTTATGGCTCTCAGCCACATTTTGACTTCTGGGATAGTGATATATATTGCTTTGTACACCAGAGTAGAAGCTTCCAAAGAAAGGTGAGATGGCAGGACTGTCATTAGCTCATATGGCACCTTTGTATAAATTATAGAACGAAGTCCCTTCCTCTGACTGCCAGAAAACTGTTGCAATATGATTTTGTTGGAACAAGTGGCTGTGTTGCCATCTTCTTTTTTTTTAAGATTTTATTTTATTTATTTATTGGACAAAGAAAGCGAGAGAGGGAACACAAGCAGGGGGAGTGGGAGAGGAAGAAGCAGGCTCCTAGAGGAGGAGCCTGATGTGGGGCTTGGGATCACGCCCTGAGCCAAAGGTAGACGCTTAACGACTGTGTCACCCAGGTGCCCCTATATGTTGCCATCTTCTAACAAACTCATAACGTATATGCAAATCTATAATGTCCATGAAATACATGGCACACCCAGAGTGGTGCAATGCCTAATCTATACGACTGTACAGTGATTCCGGACAATGTCCCTTCATCTTCATTAAATCACAGTACTACAGATAAACTACTTGTGATCTGCCTAAAAATTGTCCTGACAAGTCAGATTTATATATTGCTTGTGTGGGTGTGTGACTGCATGTGTGCATGTATGTACCCATGTTATCTATTATTTTTCTAATGAATTTTGCAAAAACAAAAGAGAGAGAGAGAAAGAGAGAATTATCTGTCAGGTTAGATTACTGGCCCAAAGCTATGAGAACAGCTATTCTTGATATATCAGGATAAGAAATTTAAAAATATACACTTTTATACAAGGCAGTGTCATGGTGGAAGAAAGAGGAAAGGGGAAAATTTTGGAGTCCCATAGCAATCAACTTATTCCCAAGGCAAAAATATTTATTCTTACTAATGATCAAAAATTTTACTAATGGTCATAAAAATAATTGCCCCATTTTAAAATACACTTGCTATATAGCACAGGAATAAAGTTTACCATGTGAGCTTCTTCTTCCTTAAATAGTTTTACATTTAACCGCCATCAACTTCACCTTTCCCACCTTTAGATTCTGGCCTCTAAATGAGACCATTAAGAGTTCACAAGGCCCAGGATAATGAGTTTTCCAGAAATGGGATCCCAGTTTCCCAAGCAACGGGAAGACCAGACCACAAGAGCCACAGCTTAAAGAAAGTAAATAATTCAAAAATAAAAATCTGTAAACAGGCAGATTTTTTTATGGCTCGTCCTACTTGCAGAGCACTGACTCAGACATACTGCTTTTCCTCATCCTCTTATATCATCACTACAAGTAACAGTAAGCGCAGCAAGGCCAAGAAAAACAGCTTTATAAAGAAAGGGAAGAAAGCCAGCCCAGTGAGATTCTAATAATGGCCAGGTGCCCTTTTCCCTGCTTCAGCTGTATTCACTCCCTTTATTCTCACACCACAGAAGGTTTTCTTAGTCCCATTTTACAGAGGAGCAAGCTGAGTCTCAGAGAGGTTGAACAACTTGCCCAAGGTCACACAGCTATTATCAAGAAGCCAAGTCTGACTCCATAGCTCTTGCCTTTCTGCTATACCACACTGCCCTGAGCAGAGTTTTAGGTCAGCACTTTTCAAAACATTCATGTGCTCACAGGTCTCCTGCAGATTTTTTATAAAACAGATTCTGATTCCAGAGGCCTGGGGCAGAGGCTGAGATGCTGCATTTCTAATTGTGGTTTTGGGGCCACATTTGGAGTAGCAAGGTTTTTGACCAGTGGCTCTCAACTGGGGACAATTTTGCCCCCAGGGGACATCTGGCAATGTCTGGGGACATTTTTGATTGTCACAACTGGGGGTGGTGATGCTACTGAATTTTGTAGGTGGAGGTCAGGGATGTTGCTAAACATTCTACAACATACAGGATGCCCTCCCTCCCAACAAAGAACTATCCATTCCAGAATGTCAACAGTGACTCAGTTGAGAAATTCTGCTTTAGAGGTCCCAAGTTCATTTAAACTTCTTCCAAAGCTGCTGTAGTTTTGCAAACTTGCACTGGGGTCAAAGGTAGCTCCAGTATTTCAAAAATTCTCCTTAAAGTCTGATAGAAAAGTTGATACCATGCAACTGATGGCTAGAGTATGGCGAAGTTTAATTTCCTCACAAATATTCCACTATCACACTGAAGAAAATCAAATCAGCTGATTACAAAGAAGCGTTTCACAAACTGCCTGGAGTTTCTGTGAGGTCCTTGTTTCATAGCACTAGAGTTCACAATTGAAAAAGCAAAAGATAAGATCATTTTTAGACACAAATTTTATAATTTCCTGTTCTGGCAGTTCAAACATCTACCCTGTTGACAAGGATCACATGAAACCATCTCTTACTATTCAGCATTAGTTATTGTGACCGACCATCAATATTGCTGGGACACTGCAGTGCTTTGCACCCAGCATCCATTCAATTCTCAAAACTCAGTGAAGAAATCAGTGATTCATCTAGATCTTTAATATTTATGGCACCAAATAACTAGTTCAATTTTAATATTTTTTTACTGAAATAGCCATACTTTATTGTCTTCAAATGTCATTTTGTTTGATTATAGTATATGCTTTAGGAAAACTGTACATTTTAATATAATGGGGGTTTGAATATAAATTAAGGTGTGGTTAAAATCATATTGCTTTTTTGGGGAGGTGGGGGGGAGCTAAGAAATAATATGATATGTGTCACATCTTATGGGGTTCCTACCATAGACCAAGGACAATGCTAGATCCTATGGATGTTCCTTGGATATTCTCATTCAAGTAAATGGATATTTAACAATTTCTGTAAGAACTAAGCACAGGCAGGGACCCTAATTCAGTCTAGGGTGAGAGAGAGTAAAAGTGAGGACTTCTGAGAAGGTAACGCCTGGGCTGAATAATGCAGGACAAATAAAGGTTGGTCAAGTAAAGATGGAGGAGGAAAAGTGCCCCAGACACTAAGGGGAGCTGCACGAACAAAGGCACAGAACTCAGAGGCCAGTTATTGAGTAAAGCAGTCAGAATTTGAGGTGACTGGGGCAGAGGAAAGAGAAAGAACAAGAAACAAGACTGGAAAAACAGGGAGGGGCCTTGTGACCAGGCTCAAGAGTTTGTACTTTGTCCTCCTGGCAATGGAGTCTTCAGAAAGGACAGACAGGCATTTTTTCAAAGATGATTATGATAGCAGTGCAAAGAAGGACCTACAAGAGGTACAAAGCTGGGACACTAGTTCGGAGGACCAGGCCAAAGGTAAGAGGATTGGAAAAGAAAAGCCACGGGCAGATCTAAAAGTCTGTAGAGAGAATAAACAAGATTTAGTGATATAGCAGATATAGGGAATGTGCTAGGCTGAATAATAGTCCCCCAAAGATGGCCACATCCTAATCCCCAAAATTTGTGTATATGTTTCCTTACATGGCAAGAAGGACTCTAAAGATATGTTTGTTAAGGATCTTGGGATGGGAAGATTATCCCAGATTATCTGGGTGGACCCAATGTAAGCACAAGGGTCCTCCTAAGAGGGAGGTGGGAGGGTCAGTCAGAGCGAAGGAAATGTAACAACAGAAGCAGAGGTCATAGAGAGAGAGATTTAAGGATCTAGGAAGGGGCCACAAACCAAGGATTGCAGCTGGCCTCTAAAGGCTGTAAAAGGCAAGGAAATGAATTCTCCCCTAGAGCCTCCAGAAAGAACACAGGCTTGCCAACACACTGATTTTAGCACAGTGAAGTTGATTTCAGACTTCTGACCCCCAGAACTGTACAAGATTAAATTCATGTTGTAAACCACTAAGTCTGTGGTAATATGTTACAGCAGCAACAGGAAACTAATACAGGAGTGATGGAGAAAGAGAAATTGATGATAATTCACAGTATCTGGATTGGGTGGAGAGCTAAACGCTGGGGGCAGTCAGCAAGACAGAGACACAGGGGGAAGAAAAATTGTAAGGAAGACAAGAAGTTCCATTCTGGACAGGCTAAATTTAAGATGTCTCCACAACCCACAAGATGCTCGCTGGAAAGTTACATGTTATGGCCCTGATGCTCAGGAGAGGGGTCCAAATTGGAGATGGAATTTTCCACAAACTTGGTACGCAGTATATGTTTAACTAGGTATACTGGATTTTCATCTTCTTTTAATAAAAAGGTTAGCTGCAGGAAAATTACCACTACTGTTATAATGGATATAAAATACACTATGAAGAGTAATTATTTCTATAGGCAAGAATAGGATAGTGGAAAGAACTCTATTCAAATTCTAACTCTAACATGGTAGCTATGTGACCCTGTAAAAGTCACACCTATTTTGTGCCTCGGTTTCCTCATCTATAAAGAGAGGATAAATCCTGAGATTAAATGTATAATGAGTGACTGGCACTTAGTTGAGTGTCAAGCACAAAGTTAAGTGCTCAATAAAGGGTAGCTATTATACGTACTACATATGTACAATTCATTAAAAATATTTTTATGAATCGTAGGAATTTTTGTATCATCCCAAAAGTTGTAACAACTTCTAATTATTTCATGCTTTATTTCCCCAGTCATTCTCTATATACATCAAACACTTTGGTCATCTATTATACTACATTAAAGATGTATAAGATGATCTCTCCTCTACAGGAGGCAGATGTGTATCAATAATGATAAACCCAATCTGTCAGCATCTACTGTGTGCCAGGTGCTGGTAATATTAAAGATGAATAAGATGTGATTTCTACTCTCAAAGAATACACAGTCTTGAGAGGAGATGTAGATAGGTGGATAGACATATAGATATATAGAGATAAGTATATAAAGATCAATAAACTCTTATTGAGGACCTACTATGTGCCAGCCTTATATGTATTCATGCATTACATGTAATTTACCTATTACATGCACTACATTTAAGTTTATTCAAACCCTGTGAACTAGATACTTAACATACAACATAATCTACTCTATAACATTATTGAACAATCACAAAGTGAACCTGGGAGTGGAGAGAAGGTCACTCTGGAGTTTGCACAGCTCGGTAGAAACACCTGTGCCCCAACAAGTGACCTGTAAAATGCCACCAGGTGAGGTTTTATTCTAAAGAGAGAAGTCAATGGTTTGTAAAGGGAGCATGGACTTGCTTTACAAGGAGATCAACTGATGTGACCATAACTCCTGCTTATCCTCTCCTCACCTTTCTTCGAAGAAACATAAATGACATTTGTTGAGCCAAGCCTTGTGCAAAGTGCTTTGTATAGGTCATTTCATTTGAGAACAAAAAATAAACTTACACAGGTGGATGAAAAGGTTTTACAGGAAACAGAGAAAACTGCTGATTAAAATTATATTAGGCCAGAAGTCTCCTGTAAATTTCACTAACATTCTTAGGTCTCTTGCAAAAGCCCAGAACTTCTACTTGGAACACAACAAGACAATTAACCTCATAAAACAATGCAGATGAAAACACAAAAGGAATTAAATGATTGAGGTTAAAATAAAAGAGAAGGAAACTGACATATTAAGAGAAAGAGTAAGGTTTTAAATGAAGTCATATAATATGAGCCAGATCAGAAACCTAAATAGAAAAGGAAAGTTTCAAAGAAAACAAATCAGAGACAGAGAGGAACTGGGTGGGAAGAAATGACTAGAAGTTATTTTGACTTTCTATAGAACAGTAGATACAATGGTTCTCATCTCTGACGTCTAGTCCCCTGTGAGATCTTAGGCAAGCAACTTAGCTGCCCTGATGAAGTAATGGGACAATGTCAGCACCTACACCTCACAGGGTTTCTCTGAGGAGTAACTGAGTACAGCACTCAGCTCTGTGCCTGCACCAGAGAGCCTTATATTTTTTACAGTGGAGGTAACGACGATGATGATTTATGCTATTTACAGCACCCTGCCAGGGCCTCCCACAATGAGACTCCATCGACCTTTCTCTCGCCATGTGATAGCCCTCAGACAGACCACGCCACACGGATTTCTCAAGAGGCTGCCATGATTTCAGAAAATGTGGTCATTTTAGACCATTCTCCTTGAGTCCTCCCACATTTGTGTCTGTGAGGCAACCAAGCAAAAAGCCAGCATGCAAAGATAACCAAAGCCTACAAAAAGGGGAAAACATATTGAGTTCTTCAAAGACATTTCATGTCTTCTGGAGAATCCTGTGTCATCATGTGTCAGAAGTCCCCACTCGGCATAAGAATCCTCAAATCTCCACTAAACTCCTGTGATCCCTCTCCCTGTAACAGTTGCTCAAGAGGCAGCCTAAGAATATCCATTGAGGTTAGCACCTGGCAGGTTTTTCAGGCGTCTCAAGCTTCCAGTGTGGAATTGGCAAAGATCCAGTCATGTGCAACATTCTGTCTTTTAAAGCAACTACAGCTTGAGTCCTTAAAACCATATAATCTTGACATGCATCATAAAAGTATTGCAACAGAGACTGTTGGCAAGAACACCACTGGGTATCATGAAGCCACGGTGGAATACCTACATTAAGTGTTATTTCTGCTGTCTCAGGCACAATCAGGTTCTGCCTCTTCCTTGCTGTATGGACTATGACAGAAGGAAAAAGATCTTCACTGCCCTTTAAAAGAAAATCACCTTGTAATGCATTCCTGTTTGGATGTGGATGGAAAAAGCAATGCTTTAGAGATCATTTGTCTGAACCAGAATTAATCTCCAGCATGCTAAAAAGTGCTCACAGGTGGTGAGGGAGCTCTTGATTCAGGTTCAAGTGATTAAATCTAAAGAGATTTTCTTTTTAGCAACTATTTAGAGAAATATGTTTAAGTCTGGCCAAGAAATATAAAAAGAAAGTAGCACTAATAAACCCAAATGAAGCTAAGGTTAGAGAAGCAGCTAATCTCCATAAATAGGTTTCTGAGTGGGGGAGGTGTTGAGTGTTGATAAAGCATTTCCTTTGTATATGATCACTGGACCCAATGTGTGGCACTTGAAGAACACAGAAACTCTGCCACTCATCAGTGGAATTCTCTGGGAGAAGAGAACTTTCCTCCATTAATAACTTTTAAAAACATGCACTAATTCATGCTGACAGTCCAAATCCTCCCATCAAACTTCATTAAGTGATCAGACTGAGTTCAAACATATATGCAGGATAAAAAGAAAAACTCAAGTCTAGAGAAAATTGGGGAAGGGGGAAGGATAGTGAACAAAATCCTATAGTCTAAACTTAAAGTTTTAGAGTCAGGAAAAGAGGGCAAAACTAAACTTGGTGAAGTGGATCAGAAAATAAAGGTCTCAGTTGCATAAAAAGCCAAATATGAGTTCAGACTTTTTAGTGTGATACACATAAATACTTGCTGCTATTTTAATATTTGCCTTTACTTGAGATTTAGTAGGAATCTGCCTGAGGCAAGATTTTTTAATAGTAATAATAAAAATACTTAATAGTACTTAGAGCAAAGCATGTGTGGTCATGATGTTTTAAAGGAGAGAAAGAAAAGGTAATTCTGAACATCTGTACTATATTTCCACACGATAAAACTACTACACTCCAAAATTATTCTGAAGTTTGGTGGAGCTGGGGAAGGGGTGGATAGCAGTTCATGTAGAGAAATGTTTATTGAAAAAACAGAAAGGGAGACTCAGAGGCCATTTTGGGGAAAGCAGGGACGACAACTTTTACCGTAAAATAGAACTGCTGATTACTGGTGAGAGTCCAGTAGTAAAAAAGCTGAAGTTATGTGTCTTCTCAGATCTATAATTATTACCTCCATAAATACTCCTGAGAATCAAACACCTTTTATTTTCAAAAAGTCCGGCTTTCCCACGTGGTATCTAAGATCAGAACACCACCCCCAACTCCTCCCTTAGATTTATTTTCTAGGACTTGCCTAATTCTCAGCCCTACCTTTCTTGGGGTGGGGGGCAGGGGAGTCAGAGGTAGCTTCGCTTTCATTCTCTCTGTCTCACACACACACACACATACACACACACACACACACACCCCACTTCTGTTTCTTTTCAGACTCAAGCCCCCACCTCTCCTCAGCACATCTGTTTCCTAGTTCAATCCCCTGCAGGCAGTCTTTGGGTCAAGAATTATCATGACTGGGCTGCCCTTCCTCAGTAAAACAGAGTTTCAAGCAGGTGGGGCTGGGAATTACTCTGTTTTGCCAGAGCCACAGGCCAGCCACCAGAAGGATGTGTCAATCACTCTACACCAGCAGTTCACAACCTGTGTGATTTTGCACCCCCCCCCCAACCCCCAGGAGACATTTTCCAATGTCTGGAGACATTTTTGGTTGTCACAACTGGGGGAAGGGGAAAGGTACTATTTGTACCTAGTCGATAGAAGCCCAGGGTATTGCTACACATCTTAAAATGCACAGGGCAGTCCCCACAACAAAGACACATCCTGTCCCAAATGCCAATAGTGCTGAGATTAAGAAACCCTGGGCTACACCAAGGAAGCAAAATTTCAAAAGCAGATACGGGGTCTTCCCCCAATACGAAATATGCTCAAACAGCTGACAACCCAACCCCTCTGTTACCAGAACAGTTCTTACTGCCTTAGAGGCTGAAGGAAGGGCAGAGAGTGGTAAGGGGATTTCTAGGTTGTCATCCTGCCCAGGCCCTGGCTTTACCTGATAAAGAATACCTTCCATAGGAAAACCTAGCAAATCTATGGTACACCAATGATTACTATGTCTAAATATCTTTTAACACGATTTATATACACACAGTTTCTTTTTCAGGCCAGTTCCTTCAAAGCAGCCACAGACTTAATAAAGCATTGTATAGGCCTAAAAAGTGTCAGTAAGCACAGGTATTTTAAAAAAAAATAAAAAAGAGGAGGAGGATTTGGAAGCTGTGTTTTAACTAGGTCAGGAATTCCTGGTTCCTTAGGGTTTTGAATGGCAATCTCCATTTCTCTGGCATTTTAATAGGTTAGTGAATTCTTCCCACACAGTCCCTTTGTAACCCACAGGTTACCTCCCCAACACCCACCACTCCTGAAAGAGCTGCAAACTTTCATGATAACTGGCAATGCCCAAGGTGCTACAACTCTGGTGATGAAAATCACCAGCCTAATCATTATAAAGGAAATACGGGCAGAAACGACAGGAAAAAAAATATTGTCTCCTCATTTTAAAAAAATACACAAAAGCCATACAAAAATAGTCAGATTTGATACTCTAAATATAACTAATTGCACATATGCTTTTTACCAAACATCTTGATTCAAAAACTGTTTACTTGTCTAATTCAGGAGTAACCACACTTTTTCTTAAAGGGCCAAGTAGTAATAATTCAGGAGTAACCAAACTTTTTCTTAAAGGGCCAAGTAGTAAGAATTTTAGGCTTTGAGGGCCAGGAGGCAAAATCGAAAGAGATTTTCTTTTTAGCGACTATTTATATATTATATACATATGTATATATATTTAGGATATTATATACTTACATAGCCATTTCAAATATAACCATCTAAAAAGGTAAAAACCGTTCTTAGTTCCCAGGCCACAAAAAAAACAGATGGTAAGCCATGCTTGCCCCACAAGCATGTGCCCACTCTTGATCTAATTCAGTAGTAAGTCTTTATGTTTATTCTAAAGGCTCACTCATCTTTCCTTCTTTTTCCTTTTTCTATAAACCACTCATATATAATTATATCTTTCCTTTATTAAGGAGGATTTGATTCCTTCTTTGTATAAGACACAACTGCTGTAACTATAAGCCAATCGTAGGAATCACCCAGCAAGCATTCACATTGCCCTATTTAAGCCTCTACCCAAAACACTTAAGACACTCTTAACATATATGCCAAACTGGAAACACAAATAAAGTTTTCCCTTTCACATCCAAGCCAGAGTGGGTGGGAAAGTAGATTTTGCTTTTCCAAAGTTTAGCCACCTAGAAGAACAATGAACTTGAAGAATTTATTGGAGGTTATAAATTATAAATAGAGTTTTAATGTCTCACACTGACATACAGAGAAACCCAAAATACCCAACGAAAACTAAATAAAAAGTAAAGTCAGTTTGGGGAAACATAGGCAATGAAATAATGACAGGGTTAAAAAATTGAAAAAGAAGGCTAACTTTGAACAGATAAAATGGGGAAGGTCCAGCTCTAAGCACCTCCTGTTTTTCCTCATTCTCTGTTCACAAAAATTCATCTATTTCCTAGGAATTCGTGGAGGACCTACATGTATAGTACCATTCTTTGTATTTTAGTCTAGTACTTTAACTTTCATGAGCGACAAATGGACTGAGGAGATCCAGCTGTGATGCTGCATTCTACGTGGCACTGTTTAACACCTCTACTGTTCCGTGACCTCATACATTGATTTATAGTCCTGGATTCAACAGGCCCTACAAGATGTAGCAAGAAAAAAAAAATCAGAGCCTTTTGCATTTTTTCCTGACCGAGAAAATATCCCTGAGGAAGAAGTCAGAAGACCAGAATTCTAATCTCTGCTCTAGTCAGGCATTATCCCTGGCAGTGTCAATGAGTGGTTAGGAACAGGTGCCTGAAACCAGCAGGCCTAAATTTGAATACCAGATTCATCACTACTTGCTCTAAGAAGCTGGACCAGACACATCACCCCCTTGTGTCATAGCTTCCTCATCTGAGAGCAGGAAACCACCACCCACCCCAGAGAATTGTTGGGAGGATTAAGTGGCACTCCCTGGAAATTGATTAGCACAGGCTGATGCTCTTGAGTGCCCAGTAAATGTTATTTGTCATTACTTCTTAATCTCTCTGACCCTGTTTCCTCACAGGGTTCCCAGGAGCATTAGAAGAAAGCATTAAAATAGTGTATTCTATGAACTATGAAGCCTCCTTCATATGTAAGGTATTAGCTGATGTTCCATCCAAGGCAGGTAGGACCTTGGTATAGCTGAGCTGTCTCAACTTCCCATTGCCACAGTTCGTGACATACTGAAGTATCCACAGTCCTGGTACTTGGAGTACTTTCTTGCCACTAAGGTTTCATTTGTGGTGCATGGTTTTACCAAACATGATAATAATAAATTAGGTCAGCTACCAAAAGAATATTTTTCAAAAAGCAGTCACACCCAGGGTAGAGCAAGAGGACAGGGAAATGAGAACAGTAATGACCGTCTCTCCCAGCATTACCATCTGACATTCTCCCATCCCTATCACCTCCCCTCACCTCCCTCTAACCTGCCACTTTCTTTTCTCAGCAGGTTCCAAAATGCCTTGTGCCTAATGGCTCCCTGCGGCTCCACCAGTCTCTTTTACTGTAAAAAGCAATCAACGACATTCATTAAAATCAATATGGGGTAAAACCTGAACCATTTCAAATTACCATGCAGTGTTCAAACTTTAAAGAATGTATTAGAATTTAAAGACAAGGCAAATGATGCTAAACAGAAACAAGAATAGGTGCATTCCCTTTGTCATCAGAAATGTGTGGGTAAAAGTTATGAAATTCTGCTTTTGAAAGTGTTGTTAATCAGGGTTCAAAAGGAGTGCTTTCCTATAAAGATGCTTCACTGGCATTCATCCTGTACGGAGCGCTTGGTGAAAATGGAACTCAGTGAGAACAAAGGGAATCTGTATCAAGTTGGCACCAGTCAGTGAAAATTCTATGTAATCTCAAAGGATATACCATAGTCAAAATGACATGCTTACTCAGAAGAGAGGCATGAAGGAGAAGTATGCAATCCTAAGGCCACCTCTTAGACAACAGTAGGGGTGAGTGACAAGGCAAACTTTGGAATGATCACACAAACTGGGGCCTTGGTAGCCACAAATGATCAGGTGTGTGTGCAAACAACAGCAACAGCAACATGACCAAGAGTCAGAAATGCCTTGTGCACTTGGGCAGAACTTCACAGTCATTTCCTCAACCATGTTCTCAACCCTGTTGGACAGCTCCACCAGGACTTCATCAAACTCAACACATCCAAAGTCTCTCCTCAAGCCTAGCTTCTCTTACTGACCACTCCCACTGGCCCACTATCCCACCAACTGTCTGCGCCCAGGCCCACAGAAGCTGTCTGCTCTTCACAGCTCCCAGCACTCAGTTCCCAGGTTGTCAAGGTCAAGGTAGAGATGACCCTTCCCTTCAACTCCTGTGGCTACCACCAAATATTCAGACTGTTGGTAACCTGAACAACCACGGCATCTTTCTAACTTGTCTCCATGCCTCCTCCTCCCAATCCACTATCAATTAACACTAACAATCTTTTCTGATCATGCCATTCTCCTAGGAAAATTCCTTCAAAGGCTGCCTAGAGCCTACAAAGAAAAAGCCAATCCCCTGTGTCACATGTTCAGGGCCTTGAATGACCTGACCTCAAACCACCTTTTCAGCTTTATTTCCTTTCCCTCCTGGAAGGTGGAGTTTCAACTGCTCCAAACTCATGGCATCCCCAAATGCATCACAGATCCCACTTCTGAGGTTTGGCTCAGCTGTCTCTTTTCCAATCATACTTCACCATCACCCCTGTTTGTTGAAATTCTTCCTGTCTTTGAAGACCAGCTCTGTCATGGATGAAGTCAATGATCAGCCTCCTACCTCTAAGCTGCACACCATTTAAGTGCCATTCGATTTTCTCTTAGTATACCCCCCCCCGCCAAGAAGTGGTAGCATGTGATAGTGAGAGGGATAGACTCTGCACCCAGATTTCCCAGCTTCTGATCTTGGCTCCAGCATTTGCTTTGTGTGACTGGAAATAATTACTTACTTCTTCGTGCCTCAGTTTCTTTATCTGTGTGATGGGGATGATGACAACAGTATTTATGTAGTACAGAACCTAGCACAAAATAAGCCTCAGTAAGTATGAGCTGTTTCTCTTATTGCCCCCCTAAATCTTTAAACAAGACCACAGACTTGCCAAGGGTGCTCCCACAGCATCCTGCACATGGATGTTCAGGATGTGATACATGACATCCAACATGGTTTCAAAAAAATGAAAGAAAACTTCCAGTTAGGGTTACACTCAAGTTCCCGCTCCACACCAAACACAGAACAATGATAGAGAAAACATAAAAGAGCATAGCACTATAATCTTTATGAACCACCCCTCCAATATTGGCAAAATAAATCACAGAGAAATTCTCTATTGTTCTTTAACTATTTTTTCACTCTCAAATATTTACTGAGCACCTGCAGGCAATACATGAGGCCTGGGAATATGGATGGAATTTACTGATCAGGTAAGAAACTTACTTTATTTTTAAAAAGGAGCCATTGTTAGGTTCTATAATATATATGGGAAATAACCCTTGCAAGAGGGAGTATGTAAAATGTTATGTTAATGTGGTCACTCGTGTTTAGGAATATTTTCTGTGATAAGCTTTGTTGGTAGAAATAGAATGTTTAATCTGTAGAATCAGAATTAGAAATGCCTACCTCAGCAAAATCATGGTTTAGCCAACAGAACTGGAGACAAATTTTTGTTACAAAGAAAGAGGCCATATGGTTTTGAGATGGGGGGACTATATTAGAGTTTAAAAGTCTAGGCAATGATCATACAGTGGAGGTTTGAGCCATCAGTAAAAAGGTTTATGAGCTCAAGAACTTCTAGGTCACAGACTCTGCCTTGGTGGATCTCCCACCGGCCCAGGGACAACCTGAGTAAATAATGAGGAAAGAAAGAATTCATGTTGCCTTACCCTCCTCCTCCCTGCCCCAATCGCAGCATGGTGGAAAGCCCAAGCCCAGTCTCCTGAATTAATAGCAATTGTGACCTCCAATGACTTGATTGCTCTTCAGCCCTTGCAACCAAAGATGGGCAAGCTGACCAAAGGGATTAGCATAGGAAATCAACAGACATGTCAGCAGAATATACACCCTTCCCTTCAAACACGCTACAGTGCAATGAGTCCAGAGACACCTGACTCTCTTCTAAGGACCAGACAAGAAAATATTGAAGAGAGTGAATATAGGAGGATCTGGCATATAAACCCACTTTTTCTTTAATGAAATCAATAGTATTTTGGGTACTTGATTACCAAAACCTTTACAGGGAACAATATGTTCTGTGCAGAAAAAGCTAGAGAGCAAGGTAAACTATTACCACATCCAATAATGTCTTATCAAATCAACCTGTATCCAAAAGTATCCCGCGATACTAGTGAGTAATGCTGTGTTTCAGCCAACACTTCGGCTCACATTAGCACATCAGTTGTAGTTCTTGGGCAATGGTTTTGGTCTTCCAAATAAGTTGAGATCATAGTCTTTTTGTTGTTGTTTCCTGCCAGACAAAGAAGTGGTTTCGCCCTCAGTCTTTTCCAGACCACCGAAAGATAACAAGACACTAAAGCAACCCGACCCTCCCCAAGTGCAACTCCTGCCAACTCAAAATCTCCTCAGACAATAGGCTAAACAAGACCAGTATTCCAGGAGATGGGGTTTATATGAGGCCCAACACCTCTGCCTGAGAATGAATCATAAAACCACTAGCACTCCATTCTCCAGCATTACGCCATCTAGCCCCAAACTGGGTTGAACCATGCAAAATGAAAAAGAAATCAGGAACACACTGAACTTAAAACCTCAAGTACATTTTAAATCCTGTTTTAGATTCATTTAAATTAATAGAGGTCAGGCTACTCATTTATTCAAGCTGGGCTATTCTTACTGCTTTAATACCAAAAGCAGTCAGCCACATTTTTCCACTAAAAAGTAAAAAAAAAATACCCTGACAAAAGAACATTCTAAAACTCAGTAGAGAATACTGAAACAGCTTACAATAAACTTTGCCTTCTAGAATAACTAATGAGGGAAATTACTCAGTTATTTGGCCATGGGAAATACCTATTTGTATATTTTTACATATTTTGCAGGTCACAAGTTAAAAGCAGCCTTTTTATTTTCTAGCAAGGCTTTTTCTCAAAGTGTTTTACCATGAAAACCAGTGCAGCAAGACAAAAGCAAGTTAAATAAGCTTAAGAACCTTCCCCTTCCCGGGAAGGACTGATGCATACTTGCGTATTAAGGAGTCTGAGGAGTCCTACGGTAAACTGTGGAATCCAACATTTTCCCAAGTTCATTTGGCCCTGCAGGCCTTTTTCTCTCATAGCACATTATTAGCATCCCATAAAATGGCTGTTCTGCAGAGCACATTTTGGGAAAGGTTCCTCTAGAAAAGGGATTTCATGAAATGGTTTAATGACTGAAACCACTGGGAAGCTGAGCAAGCTTAGTGTCACCTGTTCCTCAGTTCCTCCAGGTAAAATGGGCCAAATAATAGCACCTACTTCCCAGGCAGGGGATGCAATAGTCTTCTGAAAGCTTCACATGGCCGGTTCCTTCTTGTCATTCGGGTCTCTGTTCACAATATCACCCCCTCAAAGAGGCCTTCCCTGACCACCCAATATCAAGTTGGCCCCACCCAGGTCACTAGTTCTTCATCCTCTTCTCTTCTTCATGATACTTCCCTGTTTACTATTAAATTATGTTTCACCCCCACAGAATACAAGCACAATGAAGTCAAACTTTATTAGTTATGATTGCTTTATCCCAAAACAGATGCTTAGTAAGTGCCATTGAATGGATGGATAACTGTATACGAGGTAGTTGTGAGAGTTAAATATGAATCAATGAAAAACATTCTTCGAAGTGTCTGACACATAAGCATCTATCCAGATGCTGTTATGAAAACTTCTAATGAATAAAGAGTGGTTAAGGCACTCATAATTCTTGCACTATTTAACTTGCCTCTTCTTGCTGTATTGTGGGTAAACATTTCATGACATTTACTCAGAGATATGTTGGTAAATGGGCTTTAGGGATGGGGTGGCAGGGGCGTAGGCCTTGGGGTAGCATTTGCTGATTTCCATGGTGCAAATACTCCCACCATGACTAATTTCAAGTTATCAATGGCTTAAAAGCAGGCTCACAAAATTCCTGAAAATGTAACCAATGGCTCTCAGAAGCTAGTACAATCCTTCTCTTGGGGAACGTCCTTTCAGGCCTCCAAGTGTTTCTGTTGAGTTAAGTTTAAAATGAGATTTTTTAATAGAGACACCTTTTCCAAATGCACCCTCTTGATAGGCCAAGAAAAAGGCAATCCACTGACTTTCATCTGTTGCTCAAGGAAACTAGCTGGATGTGTTGGGCTGAATTTTCTGCACCACTCTCTGTGGGCTCTCAGACTGATGGTTAAGGCCCTGAACATGGTCTATTTCCATGCCAGACCACTGTGAGGGCAAACTAATCTTATAAAACACAAACTGAATTTTGTTTAGATTCATTTAAGTGGAGGCATCCACACAATAAAATCAAGGCACCATCTACTTAGTGCTACCAATGAGCAGAATCTAATAACAGAAAAAGAGTGACTCTGCCCTGACCACAAGACCCCAACATGAAGTCAAGGTCAATGCTGCAGATGGAGGTTTCTCTGGCATCACTGCCCTGCTGAACATCCAACATGATCCCTTGGCACCCAAAATAAAGCAGCAGCTTTTTTCAACTATGGCAATCTCTAGCCACAGTTCTAAGATAACACAACCAAAATTTCAAAATCCACAGTTGCTTTAAATGCAAGTGATTACTGCCAGTAGTTATTGCATCTCTTCTGTAAACTAAATGTAAAATCTATGGAGTAAAAGCCAGGAAGAGATTAGTTTCTGCTCCACTCTATTCGTTATCTATTGCTGTGTAATAAATTACCCCCAAATTCAACACACATTCATTATCTCACAGTTTCTGTGGGTCAGGAATTCAGGCACAGCTTAGTTGGGTCCTTTGCTTCACAGTGTCTCACAAAGCTGCAATCAAGGTGTCAGCCCAGGGCCTATCATCTTATCTGAAGGTTACACTGGGAAAGGATCCACTTCCAAGCAAACTGTTGGCAGTTTTCAGTTCTTTGTGGCTGTTTGAGTGAGGGTCTCATTTCCTCACTGGGTGTTGACTGGAGGCTACTCTCAGTCCCTTACTACGTGGGCCTCTTTCACATGGCAGCTTGCTTCATCAAAGCAGGCAAGTTGAGAACACAATAGAGTCTGCTAACAAGATGGAAATGACAATCTTATACAACCTAACCATGGAAGTCACATTGGCATCCCATTACCTTCACCATATTCTATTGTTTAGAATCAAGTCACTAGGTTCAGCCTACAGTCAAGGACATAGATTTACACAAGGGTATGATTTCCAAGAAATGTAAATCATTAGGGGCCATCTTAGAAGCCTAACCATGACATTCAGCCTCTTGGAATATGGATAGGCAGACCCAGTCCCAACAAAACATCTCTCTAAGCATCTCAATCCAAAACGAAGCCATGTGGTTTTCCCAAGCATGTTGTTAATGTCTCGTGAAAATAAAACAAGGGAGAATAAGCACAGAGGACATTAAGTCCGAAGAAACAAAAGTCTGTTCAAATGTTCTAAGCAAATACAATATATCAGAGAAAACCCCTGGGAACATCTGCATCAGCGAGCCCCACCATGGAAGCCAGGTTTTCTGAACAACCAAAAAAATGACTCACAAGGACTGTCCATCCGAAAAGGTATATAATGCCAAGAAATCTAATTTGGTCTGAAAGCAAATATCTTTTGGAATTTTTATTTATTGCCATAGAATATTTTTAAAATATACTTAATGCCATTTTATTGCTTCCTATTTTCTGTGAAACCTGTGTCTACCTCAGCGTTTTGCCTACGTGGTACTTTTGAGATCCACATCCACCATAGAGGCAAGGAACTGCTGTAAAAATTTTAAACCCTGGCTGTCACCCATATTTTTTCTAATCTCTATCCAACTACATATCCTCAAATATCTGAGCATCCCAATATTCAATAGTGGTGGCAGGCCAGAGAGCCTCTGAAGGACTTCAAATGATTTAATACACTAAGTGCAAAACACATACTCAGAAAACCTGGGACAGTTTGTCCTAGACAAAAGAAAATGCAGACAAAGATTATCTTAAACCTAAATGTTCAAAATTGGTCTGCACATTACCATTCTTCCCAGAAATATCCGTTCGGTTTACTTTCTGCAAATGCTGCCCCAATTTAGCTATAAAAATATTTAGGTTCATTGTTTTTCTAATCACCTATTTGTTTTGCTCCTTTAGAGAGATGTATTTGACAAACATCTAAAGCTGAGTACTGTACTTAAAAAACCCTCAAACTAGGGCCATCTGTGGGAAAGCAATTGTAAACCACCTTAGAGTTGGCATGTGCTGCACACACTTGGATCCTGAATACGTGTCGAATAACAATGGAACATATGTGTAGTGAGCAGAGAAAAAACCTAATGCAAAATTCCAGTTTAAAAGTGATAAGCAGACAGGAAGATTACAAAACGGATGCCAGGAAATTTTGTTAAAGCTGCAGATATCTTTCAACCTGTGAAAATAACTTGGTAGCATATTTTAACTTGTAAAGTATGGCTCTGGGGAAATAGAGTGAACGTCCTTACCTCTCTAAGATGTATGTTTTCCTTCTCTTTCTGGTCTAAAATCACTTCTAAGTGGCTGACTTGAGACTCGGCCTCTGCCATGCGCCGTGTCCGCTCATTGTCATCCTCGAGACTTTTCGAAGGCAAACCTTTACTTTGCAACATCTCGAGAAGCTTTTTAATCGACTCGTCTCGGGCGTTGAGGGTCTGCTTCTGTGTTTCAATTCTCAACTCCATTTCCTCCAAGGTCTTCCTTAAAAGGAACAGCTCCTTAGCTTGTCTGTCATGCTCAGCTTGGAGCCGCCGGAAGTTCTCCTCAGTCAGCTCAATGGTGAAGTGCTCAGCTCCACGGTTGCCACTTTCTTGCTGCAGGAGGTGATTGAGGTCTCTCTGGGTCCGAAGCTCATCCTGAAGGGCTTGGATTGTCAATTGCAGGTGCTGTGATGAGAAAAATGGAGCAGGAGAGGAGAAAGAAGGAGAAAAAGTCAGTGGAAACGCCAAGCGCTATTTGTTACTACCACACTATGAAGATGGAATGTTAATCATGAGGTAGGTCCAGAGGGCCAGCCGTGAAGTCCTCCAGGGTGACTTCAGAAGCATGGGACAGCACATGGAGAAGGGAAAATTAATTCACGGATGCTTTCTGAATGTCTTAGGAGAAGAGAAATGTACACGTACACAGAAACAATATATTAGTGTCAGTCACAAGGGAACTTATACATCTAGAGTTTTAATTGAGGAAGTGGAAAGGGTTAGAAGGGAAAGTCTCACAAACACACCTTTTTTACACCCGCAATGCTCCAGACTCAGTATTCCTTGTTTCCTAAGGTGTTCTTTATTCTACTATTCATTATTTTCCGTGATAAATGCATTTCCATTTTAAAAAATGAAAATAATAGCATCCACTACAAGTAGACACAAACAAGGACTTTATTTTTTACAAATAAAGCTGTGAACAGGTTTAGTAAACAGGATTACTGCATCTGCAAGCAAAAGGGAACAAAGGCAGAACAAGGACAGACACAAACACACAAGGAGGTGAGGCTGTGCAGAGCAAAACAAACAAGCTGCAAAGAGTGGACAAACCTTGGTTCTTCTGGCGTCCAGTAACTGAACAGCATGGGAAATGGAAAAAAAAAAAATGAAGCAAAAAATCAACACAAAGAAAAGTCCAGTGCAAGCAAAGGATATTTAACAGAAAGAATCAACATAAAGTACCTTCACAGAGAAGGAAAAAAAGAAGAAAAAAGAAAAACAATTTCATTACAGCAAAGATCCATAAGCTACACAAAATCTATAGCACTGTTGTTTGATAAATATGATCAAAAGAAAAAAAAAAAAGAAGAAGAAGAAAGTGAGGTTAATTCCACCTTTTGTTTTCCTAAATCTCACTGACCCAGGAACCCCAAGTCTTCAGCATACTACCAGAGAAGAAAGCGCAACACTCCAGAAGTACCCACATGTTATTCCAAGTCACCATTTTAACCAAAATCAGAGTGAAAACACCAAAGAAACAAAATAGCTACCGGTTATGAGAAAAGAAACAGTTGCATGAGGACAGTTGGTGAATTCCCCACAGGGCCAACCCTCAGGCTGGTCAGAACAGGCAGCCATAAGCTTGAAGGCATTTTGGTCCTAGGAACAAACCAGGCCACTTCCAAATTCAATCACCAAACACATACTCCTGCCAGTAGACCAGACACAACGCTACACAAGGGAATCAAAATGAACACAAGGCATAGCGCCTGTACGCCATAAATAATACCATAAATACCATAAATAATACCATGTCTAAGTCATATAAATATTGGAGCAGTCTACGTTTTGAAATCTTTCCGAAAATTCCTACAGCTGGCTCCCAGAGGTGTTGAGATCTTTCTGAATGTGGTCTATGCCCAGAGATTAGCATTGAGTATTGCAACATCTTGATTAAACTATTTGTGGATCTATTTCATCTCTCCATTTAAGAACATCCATTGAGACATTCCCAGAGCACAAAGAACAAGTATTCTCTTTCTCATCCATGTGCCACAGTGCTTCACAGGACAGTGACTGGGAGTGAGCAACTGGTATGTATTTAATGATGGTAATTATGAATTTTTTAAGTAAAATTCACTCCTGTAAAGTGTAAAATTCAGTGGCTTTTTGTATATTCACAGAGCTGTGCAACCATCCACACAATACATTTTCATCATTCCAAAAGAAGGTGCAGGATACAAAATTAATACAAAGAAATCTGTTGTGGGGCGCCTGGGTGGCTCAGTTGGTTAAGCATCTGACTCTTGATTTTGGCTCAGGTCGTGATCTCAGGTTCGTGAGATCAAGCCCCACAACAGGCACTGCACTGGGAGTGGAGCTCACTTAAGATACTCTCTCTATCTCTCCCTCTCCCTCTCCCCCCACCACCCTCCTCACTCTCTCTCTCTCCCCCTCCCAAAAAAGAAAGAAATCTGTTGCATTTCTTTAGACTAAAAATGAAATAGAAGAAAGAAAAATTAAGAAAACAATCCCATTTACAATTGCACAAAGAATAAAATACCTAGGAATAAATTTAACCAAGGTNCACCACCCTCCTCACTCTCTCTCTCTCCCCCTCCCAAAAAAGAAAGAAATCTGTTGCATTTCTTTAGACTAATAATGAAATAGAAGAAAGAAAAATTAAGAAAACAATCCCATTTACAATTGCACAAAGAAGAATAAAATACCTAGGAATAAATTTAACCAAGGTAGTAAAAGATCTCTACACTGAAAACTATAAGACACTCATGAAAGAAACTGAAGACAACACAAAGATATTCCATGCCCATGGATTGGAAGAATTAATCTTGTTTGTTTGTTTGTTTGTTTGTTTGTTTGTTTTAGAGAGGGATAGAGAGAATCTTAAGCAGGCTCCACACCCAGTGCAAAGCCCAACACAGGGCTCCATCTCACAACCCTGAGATCACAACCTGAGCCAAAATCAAGAGTTGGGCACTTAATTGACTAAGCCACCCAGATGCCCCAGGATAAATATTGTTAAAATGTCCATTCTACCCAAAGCAATCTAGATTCAGTATAATCCCTATCAAAATATCAATAGTACCTTTTCTCAGAGCTAGAACAAATTTTTCTAAAATTTGTGTGGAATCACAAAAGACCCCAAATAGCCAAAGCAATCTTGAAAAAGATGAACAAAACTGGGAAGTGTCACAATCCCAGATTTCAAGATATACTACAAAGCTATAGCAATCAAAATAATAAGGTACTGGCTCAAAAACGGCCATATAGATTAACCGAACAGGATAGGGAGCTCAGAAATAAACCCATGCTTATATGGTCAACTAATCTCTGACAAAGGAGGCAAGAATTTAAAATGGGGAAAAGACAGACTCTTCAATAAGTGGTATTGGGGAAATGGGACTGCTACATGCAAAAGAATGAAATTGAAGAACCTCCATACTGTTTCCCATAGTGGTTGCACCAATTTACATTCCCACCGACAGAGTAGAAGGGTTCCCTTTTCTCCATATCCTCAAAAACACTTGTTATTTTTTTCATCGTTTTGATAATAGCCAGTCTGACTGGTGTGAGGTGATATCTCAATATGGTTTTGATTTGCATTTCCCTGATAATCAGTGACATTGAGCATCTATCTTTTCATGTGCTATTGACCAGCTGTATGTCTTCTTCAGAAAAATGTTTATTCATGTCCTCTGCCCATTTTTTAATCAGGCTGTTTTTTTGCTAGTAATTTATGTAAGTTATTTATATATTTTGATATTAACCCCATATCAGATATATGATTTGCAAATATCTTCTCCCATGCAGTAGGTTGCCTTTTCATTTTGTTACTGGTCTCTTTTGCTGTACAAGAGCTTTTTATTGTGATGTAATCCCATTTGTTTATTTTAGCTTTTGTTGCCCTTGCCTGAGGAGACTGACCAGAAAAATATTGTTAAGACTGATGTCTACCAGCTTATTGCCTATGTTTTCTCCTAATAATTTTATTATTTTAGGCCTTACACTCAAGTCTTTGGTCCTTTTTGAATTTATTTTTATATTTGTATAAGATAGTAGTCTAGCTTCACTCTGGCATGTAGCTGTCCAGTTTTCCCAACATCATTTATTGAAGACTATCTCTTCCCCATTTTATACTCTTGCCCCCTTTGGAATAGATTAGCTGACCATATATGTGTGGGTTTATTCCTGGACTCTGTTCTATTCTATTAATCTATGTGTCTGTTTCCATGTCAGTACCATATAGTTTTGATTACTATAGCTTTGCAATATAGTTTGAAATCAGGAAGTATGATACCTCCAGCTTTGTTCTTTCTCAAGACTGTTTTGGCTATTTGGGGTCTTCTGTGGTTCCACACAAATTTCAGCACTTTTGTTCTAGTTCTGTGAAAAATGCCATTGGTATTGTGATGGAGATTGCACTGACTCTGTAAATTGCTTTGGGTATGGACATTTGAACAATATTAATTTAACAATATTAATTTCTCCAATCCATGATCATGGCGTATCTTTCCATTTGCTGGTGTCATCTGAAATACCTTTCATCAATGTCTTAACAGTTTTCAGAGTACAGGAGTTTCACTTCCTTGATTAAATTTATTTCTAGGTATTTTATTATTTTTGAAGCAATTATAAATGGAATTATTCTCTTAATTTCTCTTTCTGATGGATTATTAGTGTATAGAAGAGCAACTGATTTCTGCATGTTAATTGTGTATCCTGCAACTTTACTGAATTCATTTATTTGTTCTAATAAGTTTTTCTTTTTTTTGTATATAATATCATGTCATCTGCAAATGGTGACAGTTTTACCTCCTCCTTACCAATTTGAATCCCTTTTATTCCTTTTTCTTGCCTAACTACTGTGGCTAGGAGTTGTAATAATATGTTGAATAAAAGTGGCAAGAGTGGGCATCCTTGCATAAGCCCTGACAAGTGTTTTCTTTCTTTTTTGCAATGAAAGTACCTGACTTAAGATTTGATTGCCAAGGCATCCACTTTAAAGAAGTCTCCACTTCAACTGATGGCTACCTTGAATAAACACATTATCAACCACATGACTAGATAAGAGACTCCCTGGCCAAACTGAGGCTCCTTTATTTTAAAGACCTTGGTTGATTTCAATCACTGACCTTTTGAGCCACTTGTTTTTTCTCTTCCCACACTTCAAATCTCCCCTCTTATGTTTTAAATTCACCAATAAAGAAGGAGCCCACAAAACCCTAGGCTCCCACCCTTGACCCCAATAAAAGCAAAACCAGGCCTATGCACTCTCTACCCATGACATACTGTAGGGCCCCAGCTCTGCTGTGCAATTTCCAGGTTCTTTAAATGACAAACCTCTATTTTTTTCAAAGTTTCTTGATGGCTATTGCTGAAGGGCATCTTGCAATCATACAAAGAACCACAAGGGCTAATCCAACCACAATACTGGCTATTGATAGACTGAGACCAGCATAAAAACAGATTTATGAGATGATCTAGGTTTATTTGGAAACAAACATGAATTGGGATGATCAGACTGGAAATCATCCTTTCTGAGAGTGGCCAAAACTGACTGGTTTTCTTATGTGGTTCATAGATTGGCCAAAAGGGAATTCCAAGGAAAAACTGCCAAAATGTTTTCAGCAGAGACAGCAACATTGGAAGACAACTCTGTAAGGAGTCTGCCCCTTTGGATGGGCAAGTTGCCTATCACCCTGATCCTGTTTCCACACCTGCAAAATGGGGACAATCATAATGCTTATCTCACAGAGTTTCTGTGAGGAATAACTAAGATAATGCATCAAGGGCCATGTCTGAGAGTGAAGGAAGAGAGGAAGTTTGGTAGAAAGGAAGGAAGAAGGAAAGAAAGTATAAGAGAAGAATGAGAGGAAAGGAAGAAGAAAGAAGGGAGAGAGAAATGGAGGGAAAACTGGTCCATTTATCCATTCAATATACATTTACACAGTATCTCCATTATACTCACAAAATAAAGGAAAGAAGGAAGGAAGGAAGGAAGATTGGTCCATCTTCATGGTCCACATAGATGAGTAAACTGATAGTAGCTTTACTATGTTATGAGGGTTATAAAAGAAGTCATAGCCAGGTGGCTAGAAATTCAGAGAGGATGTCACCCAGGCTGGAGACATGTGGGAAAACATCACAAAGAACCACCACTGAGCTGCATCTTGAAGAGCAGTTGAGAGCCAGCCCCATGAAGAATGATGGAAAGAGAAGAGAAAGTATGAAAACCCAAAAGACAGACCAGACCTATTAAGGAACAGTAATAGCAAAAATCTGGATAGTGCTTACCACAAGCCACACAATGTTCTAAGCTTTTTTAATACAGCCAACTGCCCTGTGAGGTAGTCACTGTTTAGGATCTCCATTTAATGGATGAGAAAACGGAGATGCAAAGTGATTAAGTAACTTGCTCCAGGTCATCTAGCTAGGTAAGTGGCACACCCAGGGTCATCCAGGCTGTCTGTACCAACTCTCCTGCTCGAACCACTATACCACCTAGCCTCTGAATTGGCACAAATACTTCAGGATGCTGGAAAAAAAGAATGTAGGGCAGGGGGTAGAAGTTGTGAGAGGAGACAGGCAGGCAATTATGACAGTTACAGCAATTCTTCAAATTTAAAGTTAGCCATCTAGGCTGTTCCTCATTCAGAAGTTGTCATGATAGATGCTTCCAGGTTGTATATTCATTAACAAGCAAAACTACCTTCTAGGTAGCCATTTTATTAGTAACTAAATGACTTCAGCATNAGGCTGTTCCTCATTCAGAAGTTGTCATGATAGATGCTTCCAGGTTGTATATTCATTAACAAGCAAAACTACTTTCTAGGTAGCCATTTTATTAGTAACTAAATGACTTCAGCATGACCAAACACAATCTGATAATCAACCTAAAATTTAGTGTTCAAAACTTTCTCAAATTCGTGTGTCATTTAGTTTTCATTCTCTTAAAATATTTAAAATTAAGCAGAGATTTGTTCCTGAAAAGGAAATCTTGAGCAAAAGACATGTACCTTAAAGAGTCCTGATCATCTTTCTGCATCATATACTGGAGGATGGGGAGGGGATCTAAAGCAACCTCTCGATCTATCTGTCTCTGCCCTCCCTCACTGTTCTACTTTTAAGAAATTCAAATCAATCAAGTTTCAAAATTCATTTACCAGATAGCCATTTCTAGTTAGGTATTTAACGTAGGCAATTTCTATTTTAAAATATAAACATACTTATAATAAATAATCTACTGAAAAGAATATCCTGTGTCTCAGTTTCCTCCTTTGTAAAAAGGGAAGGAGAGTAATAATTCCTACCACATAAGATTGTTGTGAAAATTAAATGAGTTAATTCATATCTAGCTGTAGAAAGTACCAAGTACAGAGTAATCACTTGTATCAGTTAGGATAGGCTAGGATCTGCTCCTTGACAACAGCAACAAAAATCCATATTCTGAAAGACATAATCCACTTGACACACTGATGAAATGAAATCAGAACTCTTACAGCTCAAAGAGACCTTAAAGGTTAGCCTGTTAACCACATTTTACAAATGAGAAAATCAGATCACACAGGTTAAATGACAGACCCAAAAGAGCGATCATATTGCCAAAGCCAGAATTTCAGTTTCTGGGAGCACGGAATCTTGGTTTCTAGGATCCTGAACTCCATCCTTGTATATATTCTAGTAACCCTAAGAGTAAACTAAAAAGGGGTGGTTCTCTACTTTAACAACTTAGGAAATGACAGTGGTATCTCCTATAGGGAGTCTGAGAGATAACCTAAATCATTTCACTTACTGGGTCCCGCCCAATAGTTAAATAGCATGGGACATTCCAAGAATAATTTACTGAGACTTCCTTTCTACATCTTTGAAATTAGACTGTTAGTGAATTAAAATTGGCCATTGGAGTACAAGCTCAATAAAAATTAGCTCTAAAAGATCCAGATACAATACAAATGAAATTGCTAGCAAAACCAAACACCTTCTCTAAGGGCCAAAAAGAAAAACAATGCAGTTTTCAATTCTACCCTTCCCAGATTATTCAATTCCTTCAGATTGAATCACCTCCACCTTCTCAACCATGAAAGCACATTTCTTTTAAGGCAGTTACCCAAACCCTACAGGATCAATAATCAAGAGCATTCATTTCAGTTTGTTACCTACATCTGGTACCTACCTACAAACCAGCAACCTATAAGGCTGTATTCTAGGGTCATCTCTTTGGAAATTCCCAGTCATCATTATGGTCTCAGCTTCCCAAACTCAACCCCTCCTTCTGTGACTTGCATTCCATTGCATATTTGGAGAGGGAAGCCCTTCCCATGTCCACCTGCACTGGGATAAAATATCACCTGGTGATCCAAACTTATACCTGGGTCCCAGTCAAACTGCTGTCAACTTAGCACTTATGGCAGAAGTGCAACAGGCAGCAAAACCGCTAATTTCCTTTAAGTACAAAAATGAGTCTGTGAGTGGATGCGCATTCAGAAAGCTTTTTACTCCCCACCCTAATTCTGGGATCATTCTCCAGTTATTCTCAAAGAATCAAAGCTCAAACAGCAAACTCCCTTCTCCACAGTCTGCCACTGAGACACCACGGAGGGAGGCAAAGCAGGTGTCACAATGTCATCCGGATTACTCTTCATTGTCACTCTGCTAGGAGTGCAAATAGAATGCATAGTGTTTATCCTGATACCTGGCCTTCAACCCAGTTCTTTTTAACCTTTTCCCTCTGACACTTAATTGCATACTTTGAAATCTGCCCTATCCAGGTCAGTACAATTGTCAGAAATTGTCTCACCAGATGGTCGGCACAGGGGAACACTGTGAGAGCAAATAGGTTTCCATTCCTCTTTGCTTTGCTGTACTTAGACTAGGGGTGGGAGAGTGTGGGGCGGGTGGGGAGGGAAGGGGTGTCCTTGACCTCAGATTACTCTGTCCTGTTCTCTCCTCCAAAACTCAAAATGCCTCACGTCCACCAACTCACTCTTCTGACAAGACTGCTCTGACGCTGCCAGCACTATGTCCACTTCACAAGAGGATAAATTGGGCTGGCTTAAGGGATTTGACTGCAATCACATTGTTAGCAGATATGGGCCAGTGTCTAAAACTGAGGTTTCCTCCAGCCAATTTTAAAGTTGCCCGTGCTATAAAAAATATAGAGAACTTCATTTTGCACAACTCTTATAAGCTCCCATAGTCACTTAATCTTGAAAAAAAAAGGAGATAATAAAAATATAAGAACTAAGCTGTACTTGAGTTTATATGGAAAAGGGGGGAAAATATACTTTGCCTTAGCCAACATTCAGAAGAAGGACTTCCAATAGCTACTGGAGTCAGAATCTAATCCAGATTTCAGAATGTCTAAAACACAAAAAGGTAAATAGAATGAAAATATAATTATATATGTATGATGTGCATGGAACACACAATTATTTAAATAGGGACTAGCCAGATGTTTAGAATCTACTGTGTCTTATCCCCAAACATGGAAAATATGAGTTCCTGGCAAATTTGAAAAAATTTGTGACCTTAAGCTCTTTTCCACACTATGGGGAAAAAACAAAAAAAATGATAAAGTTTTGTACTATAAAGCAGTTTAGGGTTTCATTGCTATGAAAACCATCTCTGAGCTATATAAAAATATGAATTGGCTTATATCCAAAAGTCTTGAACTTTTTTTTAATAAATCCATACTCCTTCTCAAGCAAGGGCTTAACATAACTCTTTCAAAGAAAACAGAATCTCTTTGCAGACAACTTGGCCTGCTCTGCTTCTCTTGTGACTTTATTTTCCTATTTATCATTTTTGAGTTTGTCTCTAATCAAATTTTAAGGGCAGGTTCTCTGATCCCTGTTTCCATAATCCCATGTGCAGGATGTACAGCACTCCTCATGGCTTCAAACCTTCCAGAGACTGTGTCATGTGTGTGAAAAGACAAACAGCAGACGTTGGCTAAAAACATGTGGCCCCAGTGTGCTGTGGAAGAGTCGCTCTACTTGAGAAAGGTATAAAAAGATTAATATTTAGACATATGGTCCTAGACTTTCTCCTTTAGGGTAGATAGAATAAGCACATATAGCTAATAGAGTATACTGATAGGCAATTTTTAAAAACACTAACGCGCCAAGATCCTGAGATCCTCACACAGACACGTCAGTGATGACTGCAGAACCCACTTTGGTTGATAATGTGACATTTTGCCAAGATTCATAACACTAGGAACAGTATACATGGAAAAGACCTCTTGGCAGTTGCTTTTGTAAGCAAGGAGTTCTGGTTCTCATTACAGAACAATACTATTAGGTGGCACAGTATTGGAATATTGTACTGAGCTGAGAGCTAAGGACTTACGTTCTAATTCCAGCTTTGCTACTAACCAATTATATGATCTGGGGGAAATCAGTAAATTTGTCTGGGCTTCCAAGAACGGTGGTGATGAGCTGGGTTTTGAATCCGGGATCTACCTATTATAGCCTATGTCACCGTGGACAAATTACTTAAGTACTTTGAGCATTGAATTATTCATCCATAAACAGGAAATAATAATTGTAACTAACGTACAGGGTTCACACAAAGACCACATGAGATGTTCCTCACCTAAGTGAACAGGCTCCCATAAAGCATAAAGCACCGGGCCCGGCATATAATGAACACTCAGTAAATGTTCACTGTTATTACTATTGACACAGCGGTGGTGGCTAGAGGCCCAGAATTAAAATTTCTCTCCTTCCTCCCATTTGGGCAGGGAAAAGAAATGAGTATAATGAACATAAATATTTGATCATCAAATAAATGCAACAGTAGGAAACAAAATGCTAAGCACTTTGGCATTTTTTAAATAAGGGAAACAGGAAACAGTTGTTTTAAGACCAACTTAAAGATGGCTAAAATTGATTTCCCATTAACTGGTCTGTAAATAACTCTACTAGGGGCTCTCGGGAATAAAAACATTACTGTTTTGAAAGTCAGGGTTTTTTCCCTACTAGTAGCCAGTAATACATAAGCAACTATAGGACAGTGGCATCCCCTGCTGTTGACGCCACTCAACCTGTTATAGGAATGAATGAATGAATGAATGAATGAATGAATGAATGAATGAATAAAACCAAGTTTAAGAAATACTGATATTTTTTAAACGTGTCTACAGAAGCAACCCAAAACATGTAATCATGGAAACAATGGTTAAAATTGGAACTTTTCCATTATTAATAGCCACACACAATTAGAGGACAGCTCTTTCAATTTAATTGCTTAGCAAATGTTTAATGTAAATGACATTTTAATATCATTGATTACCATTTTCCTTTTCTGTCACCTCCTCTTCACCCCACATGTTTATTTACAAAATTGCTAACCATCTAAATATTTTTAAGACAGGTAAAAGGTTTTACCTAAATTAGTATCATCTCAAACAGCTGAGTGGCATGCACTGAACTGCTAATTTTTTTCCCTACTCTGGGCCACATGGTTCCCTCAGCCAAACTGTAGTCCTTTCTATTCAAAGTTTTGAATCTCTCCTCAAAATAAGGAGAGATTTTTTCCTAAATACTTTACTCTCCTGCTTCTCTCTGCTTCTTGTGTCACTCCTGGGAAGGGGGATAACTAACCTCCACAAAATTCAGAAGGTGATCCTTGGACCAGCAGCATCAGCATCTTATAAGAAAGATGGAATCTCAGGCCCCACCTGAGCCCTGCAGTATCACAATCTGCATTTTTAACAAGACTTCCAGGTAATCTGAAGCAAATAAAGGTTTGAGAAGCACTTCTCTAGACTTCAAACAAACAAACAAAAAAGTTTCAGCCTTACTACTGCTTTAAGAAATTATTATTTAGTAATAGAAAGGTAAGGAAAGAAATCATGAAAAGAGTACTATGGTATAATCCTAAGAAGTATATTGAAAACTTAGTTTGCGTGCTTCATAAAATCTGTGTAAACAATAAGTAGTGCTCCCCAATGTAAGACACTACTAGATAAAGCAGACAAAGCAGGATTTGTTCATTCATTCAACCATTATTGAGCTATGTGCTATTTGACAGACATGCATACTAAGTGTCCTCTCCACGTCAAAAAAGAAATCCTGCCAGCTTAAATATAAATAAACATCATATATGTAATATATTTTATTATATACATAAAATATACAATTATATATTATAAATAATATATATGCTACATATACTGTTTATTTTTAAGAGATGCATAATATCTGAATTTTAATCCTGTACTGTTATTTACTGTTATTATTTAAAAGGAGCTAAGGAAAATTTTCAAGAGTCATCTGAAATGACAGAACTAGGCTTCACAATCAACTGTTTTATTCACTTTTAGTCTTATTAAATAGCATTTCCTTATGCATGCCTGTGCTCTTGGTGGAATTTTAAGTGACTGGGGCGACCACGAGGAGTCTGAGATGAATCTTCTTTTTCATATTATAACTTGAACAATATAGGGAACTTGAACACTATTGAGAAAATGTGAATATACTGCTTTCTAACTGGCCTAATCACTCAATTCTCTAAGTATTTCCATTCTATCAGTGCAACTAGAATCAAAACTCTGGATTCTCATTTCTTTCTCTGGTATGAAGGTGAGACACCTACTGCATCCAGATAACGTCTATGGTCTTTAATATTTTACATAAAATATAAATATATATGTAAAAAATGTGTGTGTGTATGTGTGTGGGGGGGAGAGAGAGAATGAATGAATGAATATTCCGTAACCCACAAACAAAAACTGGCCAACGTACCATAGGAAAGTAATATGACTAGACAAGGGAAAAAAAGCTAGAAAAAAATACATCATAACAATCATTGCTAGGGAGAAGGGGATGGGGAATGATTGCTAAAGAATATGAGGTTTCTTTAGGAGGTGATGAAAATGTTTTAAGTGTATATACTAAAAATCACTGAATTGCACACTTTTAAAGGGTAAATTTTATGACACATGAGTTATACCTCAGTCAAGCTATTAAAAATGATAGGAGGTGGGAGCATTAAAGATGGCTTTCTTGGGGCACCTGGTGGCTCAGCTGTTAAGCATCTGACTCTTGATTTTGGCTCAGGTCATGATCCCGGGGTCATGGGATCAAGCCCCATGTCAGACTCCACACTCAATGAAGAGTTGCCTTGGGATTCTCTCTCTCCCTCTTCCTCCCCATCTGCTCCTCCCCCCATTCATGCTCCCTTGCCCTCTCTCTTTCTTTCTCTCTCTAAAATAAATAAGTCTTTTTAAAAATCTCACTAAAAAAAAAAAAGATGCCTTTCTTTGTATTTCCCATTTTTACTTAGCAAATATTTTTTCCAAGAATAATTTTTGAATGCCTACTGATATAGACTAAATGTTTATGTCTCCCCAAAATTCATATGTTGAAACCCAGTCCTCACTGTGATGGTATCTGAAGGTGGTACCTTTAAGAGGTGATTAAGTCATGAGGGTGGAGACCTCAGGAATGGGAATGATGCCTTTATAAAAGAAGCCCCAGAGAAGTGCCTTGCCCCTTCCGCAATGAAGACACAGGGAGAAAACAGCTCTCTACGAACTAGGAAGTAGGCCCTCATTAGACACCAAATCTGCCGGCACTTTGATCTTGGACTCCAGACTCCAGAACTGTGAGAAATAAATGTTGGTTTTTTATAAGCCATGCAGGCTATAGTATTTTTTTTATAGCAGCCTTAATGGACTAAGACACGGGCCACATACTCATCACTGCTAGGCTAGTTAATAGCATTTGAGTTGCAAGCAACAGAAATTGACTTGACCTGTCTTAAGTCAAAAAAAGGGTGTATGAGAAGATATCAGGGTATCTCCCTGCATCAAAGCAGCAATTGTAGAAACAAAACCCAGGAAAAGAAGGAAGCAGGACACACCAGGAACCTTCGTGAAAGGTTTGCAACTTGGTTTCAACAACCTCTTGGTCAAAATTATAAATACCCAGGACAGAAGATAGAATTGTCCTGGTATGAGCCATGTATCCACCATGAATCAATCAGTTGCGGCAGCTGACCCTGCTAACCAGGAGCTCTTCCAAGCGGAAAGAGATTTTTTTAAAGGTGAGTAGAGATCCCAAGAAGAATCTACTACAACTGCTGCTATAATTAAAGATTTTAAAAGAAGCAACATATGAAAAATATAAAAGTGCTATGGCTATGTTTACTCAGGGGAAGGGTTTCAAAAGAGCAATATATACAAGACTCAGGTGAAATTCATGGTACAGACATAACCACACAAGTGCAAGTTGCTGATATCCAGCAATGAACACTGGAAAATGTAAAGAGAATTAGAGATTAATAAGACTTTGGAAATAAAAAAATAATTACTTTGACAGTGAAAGTCCTAAATATTTGATCGAGAATAATATCTCCAATTGAAAACCCTCTCTTTGATGTCAGAGGCCTTGGGTTGATCTCTGGCTTGATTGCTCAGTAGCTGTGGGGTTGATCTGATCACACACTAGCTGCAGGGACCTACAGCCTTGGGAGGGCTGTATGACACTAACAGGTTACTTCTGTTCTCTAGGTCTCAGCTTCCAGCACTTTTAAAAACGGCTAAAATACAAACATTTCACAAAACCACGATAAGGTTAAACAGATAATGCATATCAGATACTTAGCAAGTCCCACTTCAGCCCGCAGGAAGCCATCATTTTTAAAAGCCACTGTTATGAATATACAAACCCAGATTGCAAACTCTCCCAAAATGCAATGGAAAGAAATGAAAGCAGACTACAGAAAAAAATGTAAAATTATGTTTGCCTGTATCACATACAAAAAAAAATCCTTTAACCCAGAGGAACGTTCTGGCTTGACCACTTTGGATGCTAACCTTTTAATAATAAATAAAATACTTTGAAAGAACCACCCAAGATTTTCTACAAGGTGGTATAGGCATTTTAAAGACACAGCAAATATTGAACAACAGAAATCACTGAACATTGGTGATGAAAGATCAGAAAGATAATTATCTTTGCTTCTTTTTACAGGAGGATAAACTGAGGCCCTCTTGTCACCTGAAGCCATAGAAGAGATGGCAGCACTGCTAATTATAAAGCCCAGACACCAAACTCGCAGTACATTGCTGTGTCCCGGTCTCTCCCTTCTAGCCCATGCACCAGTTTTATTTGGTCACTGAACTGCAAAAGGATTCTGTTACCACATAATTAGTGTCAGGGTATGTGCAACAGCTGCCACGAGCCAGATTTCCACACTGGAGTCAAACATCTTTGGCCCAGACGCATCTCTTCCACCACACACCACCAATGGTACAGCTGCTGTAACCACAGTCCATACCCCAGCGGCTCAAAGACTTCAGGAGCTGGAACAAATGATTAATTCCATCCAGGATGAAGTAACTCTTCTCTCTGAAAGGACTTCTTAAAAAACACCTTTAGCAAATTTTGAAAGATTTAGCATTCTTCCACCTGAGAGCTTAAAGATTTGAAAAGAGTTTAGAGGAATTTTTTTTCCCCAAAAAAGTATGTGGCATAAATGTCAAGAATGAAGGGGCCCACTCAGAAACCTAGAAAAGATAATGATAAGTCACAGGAGATCCATGCTATCATTGGGCAAGCCAAAGCAAAAACTAGAAAGAATGAACAGTTCTTTTGCAGATGCCATCACTGGAAGAACATGTTATATGGCTGAGAAATAAGATCCCTTGATACCAATCCTCAATAATATCAATTTGAGATTATTTTTATTTTATCTGGATAATTTTGTATATATTATTAAGACTAAGAGTTTTCCTTAGCAAAGACTCAGAAACCCACATATGCATTCATTTCATATGCTTTAAGATTCTTTCTCAAATCTTTAAACCAGTAAAAGAGAAAAGGGTTTTCTCCAAAAGAACAGTAAAAAGTATTTTTAAACAATGACTGCAAAGTGCTTTTTTCATCCCTGGATATTTATTTTGTTTTATAATTCATTTGAGACTTTTAAAGTCAGGAAGGGAGAAAAAAATGGCTTTCAAATTTGAGTCTGGAACAGAGCTAACCTATCAAGTCCAACAGGGATATAGAGAAAGTATCTAACAGCGCAGACACTGCTGGTGCCCGGAACAAAAGCGTTATTGAATGGAAGAAGAATTTAAATTGAAGCAAGCCCTAATGTAATACCTCAGTAACTCTAGGTCCTACTGCCATTTTTCCTAATAAGATGAACTATTAGTCCTCGTTGATATAAATTTCAACATACCAGGGCCCCCAGAGAGATACAAGGAGGCCAACAGCCCTCTTGAGTTCATACATCTGTAACACTATTTAAAACAAGAGTGTCCCCGTCATCATCATTTGGGTCCCTAACTGTGGACCATACAAAACCAATGGAGATGGGGCCCACAAAATGAGTGGAGTCTTTTGCTGTATCTTTGAAGGTTTTCTTTCTTTAGTTTAAAAATTCAGAGGGAAATAAGAGTGGAAGGAATTACAAACAGGCTTTATGGTCTTACAAAGGTGGAAAAAATAAACCTAGGGTGAGTTTACAGTCTGTGAAGAACCTCCTTCCTCATTTATTCCTTTAAATAAGCTTTTCAATCACCTTTTAAAGGGGCAAAGAAAACTCTGTTATCATAGGAATTGCTGAAATCCAGTATGGGAGACTAGTTAAGACCTGAGTCCTATACTCAAGCAAGAATTGGTTCTACCACTGTTTGTCTGTACTGTTTAACCCCTGGCAAATTATTTGCCCTCAATTTCTTACACTGTAAAATGAGGATGATACAATTATAGTTATGAGTAAGCTTACATATAGGAATATATAAAAATATACTTATAAATAGACACATGCTTATTATAGTCTACGAGTTAAATAAACAACTTCTCTTAATGTTATAATTAGCATTAATAAAACCACATTATGCGGGCATATATCTTTAAAAGTTATTTAGCAACTCATTCAATGAACTCTAGGCCAGATAACATTTGCTTACTTCCTCAGAAAGAAGGCTTTTTACTTTTTTTGAAAGAAGCTTTTTTAATAATATGACACAATCTCCCATCAAACACCCTATCATACAACCATTACGCTACAAAGAATTCTTTCATTTGAGGTCACTCGGAGAGTTTGAAAGTATAAACTAGTCATTCATTTCTGCCATAACCACTCCCAGGCAACACTCACTCAGCTCATAGTCTGCTAGGCACTTTGATAAGGCATCAAGGATATAAGCACAGAAAAAGCATGAGACATTGTCCTTAGCCTTGGGATGCTCTCAGTCAAGAGAAAGTGACAAATGTGAAGACCAATAATCACAACAGAAAGGAATGTGAACATAAGGAAGCATGTACAATGTGCTGAGGCAGCAGAGAGGAGGGAGGCCTCAATCTGGATCTGTGCATAAGCAACAACTCCACAGAGGATGCGAACTCTGAATGGGGCCTAGAACAAAGAATTTCCTAAAGGCAAAAGGGAAGGTATTCCAGGTAGGGTGAAGGGCATGGCCAAAGGCATAGAAGTGTGAAAAATGACAACATGTTGGGCGGGAAAAGAATATGGAGCTTAAGAGCCAAATATAAGATCAAGAATGGCAGGAGGCAGCTACAAAGGTGGTAATGCTCATCACAAAAGGACCCAAATACCATAGAAAGGATGTGAACTTCATAAAGCAGAGAGTGATGCAAATGGAGTGTTTAGTACTACACATTGCAAACGGGGCTTATGAATGCATTCTGAGAAGTCTTTGAGTTTTATAACAATGTGAAATTTCTTTAATTTTAATGATAATTTAAAAATAAAATTATCTGGAAATCAAGACACAACTTTTATTTGTACTAATAATTTTTATTTCATTCATTTGTTCAAAAAATATCTACTGAATATCTACTATATGCCAGGCACAATCCTAAGCATTGGAGATATAACAATGAGTAAAAGAAAGAGTGCCTGACCTTGTGGAACTTAACAGTCTCATAAGGGAAGGCAATCAATAAAGAAAAATATAGCATATCAGGAAACAGTGCTACACAGATTAATAAAACATAAACATGGTGAGATGGTGTTAATTTTATTAAGGGTAGACCAAACTAAAGTTTGGTAGAAAAATAAGGAAAGGGTATTTTAGAACTGGAAGATAGCATGAAAGGATGGGCAATTGGAGGCAGAGAAACAAATGAGAAAGGTATTGGAATAATCCAAGGGAAATAGAGGACGGTGAGAATGTAACCTGCACTTTGGTTTCTAGCAATACGGCAAAAAGATAACTACAATCACCTGGAAATGCTGAGAAAATACAACAATGTCATTTTGTATGCAGAGATGAGCATGCATGAAAGTTAAGAGAGATCCTCAAGGGCCTAAAACAAAAAGGAAAACTAAAAACCAGATAGGTGAGAGGAGCTGAAGGTTAGGCTATCAAGAGACTAGACAGAGCAGGTAGCTTAGGTTAATAGCCTTGGAAGTGGGTCAGAACAGGCTGTAAGCAAGTTAGAGCTAGACCTTTCCATAAAACCAAGTCAGTGAAATGGTGGACACAAAAAGATGATAGCCTGAACTCTGGGCTCAGGATAAGATAAAACTATTTTCTCCAGGAATCTACCTTCATGTGAATTTGGGATTCATTTTATAGTGACTAAAGATCTGAGAACATCCAAAAAGAGAAATAAAATTATATATAAAAATGATCCCAAAAATGCCAATGATACCTGGCAAAACCAAACACAAAAGTGCTCTGAAGGAACAGTCTCTCAACCCAGACCACACGGAAGGCCAGAGATCAAATGATATTCAATGAAAGTCTAAAAAGTCTGGGTGGCATAGCGGTTAAGCGTCTGCCTTTGGCTCAGGGCGTGATCCCAGCGTTATGGGATCGAGCCCCCACATCAGGCTCCCCCGCTGTGAGCCTGCTTCTTCCTCTCCCACTCCCCCTGCTTGTGTTCCCTCTCTCGCTGGCTGTCTCTATCTCTGTCAAATAAATAAATAAAATCTAAAAAAAAATAAAAATAAAAATAAAAAAAAATAAAAAGTCTCTAAAACTCATTAAAGATTAAGGGGAGCAAAATGGATAAGTAAAATTAAACTCATGCCTAAGCACAGCAAGGTAAAACTACAAAATGCTAAATACAAATAGAAGATTTTAAATGCAACCAGAGAAAAGGAAGAGATTAACTACAAAAGAACAGTGTACGATATTGTTCTTCTCAAGGAAGCAACAATATTATTTCAACAACAATAGCTTGAAAGTGCTAAAAGAAAATATCTCTCAACCTTAGAATTTTATTCCCAGTTAATCTGCCATTCAAGAATGAAGATGAAATAAATATTATCTCCAGACAAAAAGAGTTTACCACTAACATAAGCCACCTGAAATAACAGTGTGCTTATACTGGCTCATAAGAGCCAAATTTTCAGGAATTTTGAGTCAGTTGACAACATGCTGATAACTTGTATTGAGCTTGGTAGGAGTACTTACACCACGGAAATCAGAAAACATTAAAGATCAGGCTTTTTTGCCCCCCAGGGAACGAGTTGTTAAACATTTACCAGTGCACTACTAAACTTAAAGATATTTCTAGACTATGTACTTCAAGAAAAAAGAAAAATGAATCCAGAAGGAAGAGTTGATATGAATGAAAGAAAGGTAAGCAAATAAATAGGGTGAGTGTTATAATTCTAAATAAGTATTAACTCTATAAGACAATGATAATGATGACAACTAACTTGGAGAATCAGGAGTTTATCCATCAGGTGATCACTGATGCTATGGAACAATCCCAAAGTCTCTGCGGCTTAAAACAATAAATGTTTATTTCCACTCATGCTAAATATCTTTCAGGGGTTAGCTGAGGACTCCACCCATTGTAGCCCCTAAAGCACGTGACCTCAAAACCTTCTTCAACAAGCACCACAGGTCACATAGTGAATTGTACAGTGGCTCTTTAAGCTTCCTGTTTCTCATACTTCACAAGCCAAAGCCAGTCACATGGCCATGCCTAATTTCAAAGGAAACAGGAAAGTATGATACTACTATATCCCTAGGGGGATATAAAAATAAAAACACATAGGGGCGCCTGGGTGGCACAGCGGTTGAGCATCTGCCTTCGGCTCAGGGCGTGATCCCGGTGTTATGGGATCGAGCCCCACATCAGGCTCTTCTGCTATGAGCCTGCTTCTTCCTCTCCCACTCCCCCTGCTTGTGTTCCCTCTCTCGCTGGCTGTCTCTATCTCTGTCAAATAAATAAATAAAATCTT
>NC_048221.1:24176026-24276270 GCF_002007445.2 Ailuropoda melanoleuca
TCAAGCAATGCTGAGAGTCATTTCAGAGGTAATCCTTAAAAGACACTCACTTTCCATTCCTATTTGCATGAAAAATACCAGTACCTAATCTTGTTTATAACACTGATGCATTGGCTTTGGTCACCTTATCTGCCTCACTTTTCGGTTCTAGTACTGCAGCAGAAAGTCAATCTTTTGAGGATTCAGGTTTATTAACTATATATAAACCGATATACATAATCCTATAAGCAGAAAGAAAACAACTACTTCTGCATTTATCCCTTTGTAACAAGGAATAACTTAGAAATACTATCCTGGACAGATACTTTCACTGCAACGTGTATTTTGTTTCTTTTTAAAAGGGAAAAAAAATCCCACTGAAACACACCTATATCCTCTTTCAGACACACATTCACAAAAGCAACAAAGATAATCAAGACATGCTTACTTCTTTCAAATGGAGTTTATGGTCAGTGCCTGCTTCACTGGTAGAAACAGCAACAGGATACTTCAACAGTGATCTATCAACTTCTAGCAATGGGCTTTGAGTGCCCTTAAAATGAACATTTTCAATTTTTGCACAAGTAGGTTGCTCATATTCTTTCTTATCTGAGGGAGAGTTCAACTCATACTCATGCTTTTGCCTCAGCTCTTCATAGGCATCATCAGTGTTCAATCCTAAAGCTTTGTTGACTGTGTCTGTCAAGGATGCATCAGAATGACGTGCATTTGCTAGTGTTTCTGACAGCCAATTAAATAGTCGATGGATATCAGCAACACCGGAGTTAGAGGTATCCTGCTGCTGCTGTCTCAAATCAGCATCATGCCCAAGAGAGCCAACAGGCTGCAGAGACTCTGAAGGGAAAGAGGAAAACCATCTCTTAAAGTTAAGTTTGGAATGTTTGCATAAAAACTTAAAAATCAAATATACCTAAAAATTAATTATCAGAAGATATTTCTGGGCAGGAATCCAAGCAGACCACTGGCTTAGACTGTAGAAGTACACCCATCCCTTTCTTTACAAGTATAACTGGTTCTAAAATTTTGCACATAGCTGGCACCTGGGTGGATCAGTTGGTTAAGCGTCTGCCTTCTTCGCCTCAGGTCACGATCCCAGGGTCCTGGGACTGAGCACCGCACTGGGCTCCCCGCTCAGTGGGGAGCATGCTTCTCCCTCTCCCTTTGCTGCTCCCCCTGCTTATGCGCTTTTTTCTTTCAAATAAATAAATAAAATCTTTAAAAAATAATAAAAAAATAAAAAATAAAATTTTGCACATAGCTAAAAATTCCCATAAGTGAAAGTTTATCTTCTTCATAATTTGAAAATTTATTAATGGAGAAATGAGCTCAGACATCATGTTGGTAGTATGGATAATATATATTAATACCTGTACTATAGTTACCTTAAACTCTACTACCAAAATCCCAATCAGTTTAATCCCAGTTTTATCTGACTTAAAAACAGGTAAAATATCTGTACTTGATATTTTGCAAAATGTTAGGAGGATATGCAGGTTACATTTAAATCTACCAAAAAAAAAAAACAAACCATGGATTAATTTGATTTCTATCTCTTCTACACCTATTAGATTTTATCTTTAAGATAACGACTGATATTCTTATAATCTAAAACCTCATCTTGAATGACTAGATTAATTTCATAACAAGGCTAAGACACTAGAGAAACAAAATCATCCTGAAGCAATCTATACCAAACTTGCACGAAGAACAAAAAGCACTATGAGAGAAAATATGTGAAGACATGGTTACAAGCAGATATAAATCTGGGTAATCTGCACAACCATTATATTTAAAACCTACAAAGGGAATAGACATTCAGATGTCATGCGCTTTCTAATGCTGAAGGAGGGTAAAGCCTGGATAGATGTCAGGTTTTCCAATTTAAGCAGGGTATAATGTACCACAGAGGGGAAAAAAATTTAGAAACAACAAAGTACATCCTGTATGATTCTCCCTATATGAATTCTAAAATCATAGAAGTAGAAACACTAATACATAGAGACAGAAAGCAGACCAGTGGTGGGGTGGGGTGAGATTACAAAGGAGTATAAGGTAACATCTGGGGTAATGAAAATGTTCTATATATTGGAGTGGTGAAAACATAACTCTCAAAATTCATCTTTAAATTGTGCCCTTAAAATGGGTACATTTTATATAAATCATACCTCAAAAAGGTTAATGTTAAAGGGAGTAGGGAAGATAGGTGGTTACCTCTTATAAAATGAGTGAATTCACCACCAAATCAAGATGAGGGTATTTTAGAATCCAATCTTTAAATCTCTATTTTAAGAAGTGTACAAAGTGACTAAAAAGAAACACAAATGCAAGTCTGAGTGTCACTAGTTCCAGTTTAACCTATCTCCCCCTTCTCCCTGCCCTACTTCTACTCTGGCCTCCTAGCATGGCTTTCCCACCATTGTAATTATTGATAAAGTCTGACTGTCACCCACAACTGTTTTTTCACATATACAAATTAGTCAGTTATCAGCTAAAACAGTACTGAAATTTAAGTATCTTGACCAGTGCCAGTGCTAGTAAATACACCCAAGTTTAAGAACAATGTTTTAGAGTCAGTCACAACTAAGTTATGAGTTAAACATGGATTAATGAACTACATAACTTTAGGTAAAATTATTCAACTTCTACAGATTTTCTCATCTGTAAATTAAGGATAATAATGTCTACCACTCAAGAACTAAATGAGTCCCTATATGTAAAACCACCCAGCACATGGTAAGCACTTAATTCTCATGACACCAGGTCAACAGTGTAAGACAGTGCAGATCAGTAAATGTCAATAGGTTCGGCATGGCGTAAGCTAAAGGAAATAAAAACCATCAAGAAGCAGAACAGCCAAAAATCTAGGGAGGGATCTGAACTGCAAAGATATGAGGCTTGAGAGAAATGAAAGATGCTTCAGAAAGAAAGAGGAGTGTAAAGGGTTGACTATGACATATTTGAGGAGAGAGATGAACCCTAATCAAAGAATATGTAAAAAAAAAGAGTGGGAAACATGGTTACCCAGGTGGGACACAGACAATCTATAAAAAAACTTTGAAATGCAAAGCTGACACTGGAAGACTGAAATGGGTGACAGATGCCAGGAAAGTCATCCAAGAGGTAAGAACAAGGTGAAAATGATGGAAAGAAAAAGAGAACACAGGTCAAGTAAAAACACTTGAAAGTTACTAAGATGACTTATATAACAACACGTGGCCAGTGGCTACCATATGTGCAGAAAGAGGAAGTAAAGGAGAACAGATAAGTGAAAAGTAACTGAGGATACGAGTACTGATTGCCAAAAGAACAGCATAAACGCTGATTTAACCAGGTCAGTTCTGAGACACACTGAATTTGAACATATACAAGTAAAAACATCTTGGTAAGAAACAGGAATGGAATACTAATATCTGCCATAAACAACAAGAACAGCAGCAGCACAAAATTCAAAGGTTCATGAATTCAAAGGCGGCATTTCATGCTTATTTTAGCAGTGTGAAGATATTAAAAGAAGGGTCTCCCATTTCTGTCTTTTACTGTCAACTAAAACAAAATAAAGAAAAATAGATAAAAGAAAAAGCCAAACATATTACTAGGCTCCTGGGGTGGGAAAAAAATGTGTATTCATCTAAGAAATCAAATTTTAAAGCTCAGAAGGTTCCTGTCACTAAGCAACATGCTAAAAGAACCCAATATTCAATGCACTTTCCCAATTATAAAATTAATGGGATATAAAAGGACAAGAACTCCAATTAATAGGACAATAGCCAAGCATACTTTATTTTCCTCATATTAGCCTAAGCTACACAATTAAGAAACTGATGTACTTTCTTTACAAAAACAGGGGACAGGCTGGAATGGTTCTGAGGCTGTAACTTGCAGACCCCTGTACTAGGGGAAAGGACAGAACTACTTTACTATATTTTTGGTTGTTATTTTTATACTATATAAAAGCAACCTGATATTTTTACCTTCATATAGATGGCAATTTTCAGATAAATTACTGGTTTTGGCGAGCTTTCTCATATTTTCAGGTAGATCCTCAAGCTTCCTCTTCAAGACAGTTTTGCTTCTCATATCTTCTGTGTCTGAGTCCCCACCCACATTTTTTTTCCTACACTGAATTAAATTAATCAATTCTTTGACTCTATCCTTATCATAATCCATAGAGTGAGAGGACTTCTGCTTTCTAGGTATAATAGTTTCACCCCTTGAGTTATTTCGTTTTCCAAATTTCATTTTTGTACCATTCATTTCTTCTTCTTGGCCTTCATAATCTGAGAGTGGACTGAACTGTTGAAGTTTTCTATTTTCTTCAAAAAGCTCTTTTAATTTACAAATTGGTAACTGATACATTTCAGGCCGAAAAATATAGGCATGCAAACAATTATCAATATGGGATTTATTTTTTGGAGCTGAGTATAAGAATTTTTTATCATCTAATCGTGAATCGTATGGAAACATGATAAACTCTCGTTTACCTGAACCAAAACCTCGCTTAAAAAATTCATTTACATACTTTTCAACAACAGAATGAAAATTTATAGTATTTATATTTTTGAATTCCTTTCGACACTGAATCAAAGCAAACTGTAAAAACTGAGTTATTTTTAATACATCTGTCATGCTCTCATGTCTCTTCTCTGGAGCTGCATTAGTTGAACCTTTCTGTGCTGTAAACAAACAAAAAAGCAAACCATGTTAGCAATCAAGAATCAAACACACACACACACAAAATCAAACACAGATCTATATGTTGTCAAAGAAATGCAACATTCATATACATTAACAGTAAACCAAACTAGCAGTATGCACCCTAATACATATATGCAATATAGAAATAGATGAAGAGTACTGCTTCTAAAAACAGGCCAATAAGAAACTAAAACAAGATTGCAGAAGATATTTTTAAAGGGGAAAAACACCCATTCATTGAAGATCTTCATTTCTTATTGTCCCTAGGCATTCAACTGGTAGCAAGCAAAATGTAAAGAGAAATAAAGAAGCAAGGGAAGATCTGAGGCTCCTAGCAAGAGAATCCTGCAACTGATAGCAATGTCACTCCTTCCTGCTATACTGTAATAAGTTTAACTTTACATTAGTAATGTTCTACCCCCATAAGCAGATATCTAAACACCAAGTGGTTACAACTGAAAATGTCATTTTAATCTAACAATGAAATCCACCAGTGGGAATTTTACCTTACTAGAGCACTGAAGTATTGAAACAGTGAACAGCAAATTTTCTCTAACACCAGTGCGAAAAATTTTATTAATTTCAAATGGCCTAAATTTAACCTAGCACATGATCCTTTTATTGTTGCTAAAATCTGAATGCAAAAATGAACTCAGCTAAAGAATACTAATATAAAACCCTAAAAAATGAAGCTACTACGGTATTTTAATAATTACAATGTTTATTTAGTGAAAACACTGTTAATCCCCCCAAATTTTCCATTAAAAAATAATCAAGTCATATATAATTTGTTTTATTTTGCTAATACCTCTTAATACCTCCAGTATTTCCCAAAATATGATATAAGAAACAAATATTTACTGACTTATCTGGAACACCTCAATGAAATAAGTATCAGTGACTTGATTTAGATATTCAAAAAACTTACAAGTAACTATGCCTCTAGGTTCTTGAAACAGAAATAAAGCATGTAGGACTCGAGACTTGGCAGTTTGATGTTCTAAAAAAAACAGAAGCCAAACTGATTAGCAATATGTTCTAACGAAAAAATTAAAAAGAACTGTAAAAATTAAAGAGATCACCTACCATATGGAGAAACCATTTGACAAGGAGAAAGAAGAAAAAGGTATCCTCGGTCTCCCAAAGGTTTAACAAGAACCTGCATTTTTGGAAGAAGGAAGAAGTTGAAGCTGCTTCATTATTACTCATCATAAGGCAGGCATAGAGCAGTTTCTAATAATTGTAAAGAAAACAAGTTATTGATCATCTTTCTTCAGGAAACATATTGCTACCAAATTAAAAACTCTACCAACTCTGATTAATAGAATTCCAATCGAACAAAAATTCCCCAGTTTCCACACAAGTAATAACAAGAAAATATTACTGAACGAATTCCCCTAATTATGAAACCAACTTGATTTTTCCTTAACACTAAAATACAAGGACCAAATTAAAGACTTCAAATACCTTCCTCAACAATTCAAAAGACATGTTATTAATTGCCAAGGCAGTATGCTAGATGCTGGGGATATAAAACAAGTATACCACAAACATTACCTTTCATTAATTCAAGCTAATCTCAAATGAAATGTGTTGCTATAACCTAATTCTTCACATAGTTAATGAACACCTTTCAACCTAAGGCAATTTGCCTTGCCAGAAATAACCCTTTTGAACCGGAGTTCAAAAAACAAAAAAAGAAAACCTCAACAGCACTGTGCAGGAGGAGGAAAGAAAACAATGTAATGCAAAGAAAGTTCATAAACTACTGAAATCCTTCACAATATGTTTTAGATTAAAGAAAAGGGGAAGTAAAGGAAGATCTAAGCATGACAGTTAACACAAAAGGTTATCTAGGCTCTGAAAGGAAATATGTGCTACCTAAATTCCTATTAAACAATTGTAGTAAACAAAGACTGTATAAACACCCATAATTTAATCGACAAAACGTGACTATCAATTTATATTTAATAAAAACACTGTCTGAACAGCCAAAAGTAAGGTGGACGATGTGCATGCAAAATTTTTGTTTCAGACTCAAATACTTTTGTCCAAATGTTTCATTTTTATTTGAGAGACAGTGTGCACCAGGGGGGCAGGGGGAGTGGGGGCAGAGGAGAGACAGAATCTCAAGCAGACTCCCTGTTAAGCACAGAGCCTGACACGGGGCTGGATCTCACAATCCTGAGATCATGACCTGATCAAGAGTCAGAGACGCTTAACCTGCTGAGCCCCCCGGGTACCCCCAAAACATTTAATATATCATATCCCTTTTAACATTTTACTCAACTCTTGGTTTGTCAGAACAGGAAGCTGGGAAACATGAGTAAGATTTTCATGTTTTGTGGCCATTCAGGAAAAACAGATTATTTTAATGTCTCACCCACTCCAATAACAGGTTTTTAAAAATTCCATTGGCTCAGTGCCATAAAGACCGTTGTCAGAATTCTAAGGGGCCTTAACATCCCCAGAGACCCACAGAGCACAGAGAATCCACACCCAGAAACAACACTCCAGCAGACAGAGACCCTAACAGTAGTACCTTTGCCTTTAGGTCCCAGAAACACTTTAAATGCTGTAGGGGAAAGAAACACCTATGAACTCCAAGCTTCTGCTGCCTCTATTACACCTTACTGTTTTCTTCCCCTCAGAAAACAGTATTAACCCAGTCTGCCAATTTTTATTACTTGATTCTACTGTTTTGACTTTTCAGATAAACATTATAGGTAACATGGTACAAAGCCAAAAATGTTTGGGCACCTGGCTGGCTCAGTTGGTAGAGCATGTGACTCTTGATATCAGGGTTGTGAGTTCAAGCCCTTTGTTGGATGTGGAGATTACTTAAAAATAAAATCTTTCCAGGGCACCTGTGTGGCTCAGTTGGTTAAGAGCCTGACTCTTGGTCTGGGCTCAGGTCATGATCTCAGGGTCGTGGGATCAAGAACCATGCCAGGCTCCACATTCAGCAGAGAGGCTGCTTAGATTCTCTCTCCTCTCCCTCTGCCCCTCCCCCTGTCACTTCTCTAAAATAAAATCTTTCCCCTGAAACTAAGACTACACTATATGTTAACTAACTTGAATTTACAGAAAAACTAAATAAAATAAATCTTAAAAAACGAAATTGTGTTAAAAATATAAAACAGCAAGCTCACAACCTAGGAGGAAATAAGCTACCTGAAGTGAGATTTAGCAGAAACAATAGATTCCAACACCCAAGGACTCCAAGTTGAAATTATCAGGTGAAATATATAAAACAACAGGTTACGAGCTGCTTAAAGAAATAACTGGTAGAACTGAAAACATGTTCACACAAAAACTGGTACACAAATGCTCATAGCAGCTTATTTGTAACAGCCAAAGAATGGAAGCAATTGATGAATGGACAAAATATGGTATCATCCATACAAAGAAAATACTGTTCAGCCACGAAAAGGAATGAAGTACTAATACATGTTAAAACATGGGATGAACCTTAAAAGTATTATGCTAAGAGGGATGACTGTGTGGCTCAGTCAGTTGAGCGAACGACTCTTGGTTTCGGCTGAGGTCATGGATCCCATGGGTCGTGAAATCGAGCCCCACGTAGGACCCTCCATGCTCAGCGAGAAGTCTACTTGAAGATTCTCTCTCTGCCCCTCCCCCCTTAAATAAATAAATTTGAAAAAAAAAAAAAAGTATTACACTAAGTGAAAGAAGCCAGGCACATACTGCATGATTCCACTTATAAAAAATGTCTAAAATAAACAAGTCCATAAAGAAAGAAGTAGATTCATAATTACTAGGGACTGGAGGAGAACAAATAAGGAGTGTATGCTAAATGGGTATGAGGTTTCTCCCTGGGGTGATCAAAATGTTCCGAAAATAGATAGTGGTGATGGCTGCACAACACCTGAATCTACTAAAAATCACTGTAAAGTGTACACTTAAAAATGTATTTTGATAAAAAAAACACCAAGGAATATCAGAATATAACCTCCACCTCCTATAACAGTACCTGGCACATGACAGGTACTCAGTAAGTATTTCTGAAATAATTAACAAGAATCTGTATTTAAAAAAAAAAAAAGAAAGAAAGAAAAGACCAGGCAGACCTCAAGAACAATTAAAAATAGCTTTTAGAAATAAAAAATATATGAAATTAGAAACTCAATGAATGAATTAAACAGCAAAACAGACACAGCTAAAGACAGAATTTGTAAACTAGAAGACAGCCATGATGAAATTACTCAGAATGCAGCACACAGAGAAACAAGTGGATATAAACACAAAAAGTCACAGACATCAAGTACAAAATGAAAAGATCTGACATACGATGCTCTAGGGTCCTAGACAGTTTAAACAGAATGAAGGAGAAATATAATCAGATAATAACTAACTGTATAACAGAAATGAATATGTAAACCCAGATACGAAAGAATATATGCCAAGCTGGATAAACAAGAAATCTACACGTAGATATGTAATTGCAAAACACCAAAGATTAAGATTAAAAAAGCAGCCAGAAAAAAGACAACAACCTATAAAGAATAATAATTAGACTAAGAACTGACCTCTCAACAAAAATAGAAACCAGAAGATACTGTAATAACAGCTGAAGTGTTAAGAAAAAGTAGCTGTCAAGACAGAATTATGCACCCAGGATTTAACAATTAAGGAATACACTTTTTTTTTCCTTTGGGCAAATCTACCAGGAGGGCATGTTCAAAAATTGCCCAAAGTCAGTTTTTAGATCAAGTATCAACAAATTTCCAATAATCACCACCTGTTTTGATTATAACATAATTAAATTAGAAAAAAATAAAAAAGTAATATATTTGGAAATTTAAAAACAATCCTCTATATCACCGTTAAAACAGAAATCACAAAGGAAACTAAAAAATACTTAGAACTGAATAATAAAACATTAAAAGTTGTGGAATGCAACTAAAGCAGTGGTTGGAACTCAAAATTCACTGACCATTTTTCCAACTTCCAAAGAAGGCAGAAATAACAAACTGAACCATCCAAAGGTGGAAGTTAATCAAACTAACAGCTAAAATTAGTAAAAGATTAAAACAAAGATATAATAGAAGGTTGAAACTGTAATTTGATTCTTAAGACTAATAAAATAGATAAACCTCTGGTGAAAGTGACTAAACAGGGAAAACAAAATGAAAATATTTTCATGTAATAATGATCACAGCAGCTATTAAGAAACTATATAAACGAGCATTGCAATAAACACAAACACACAGAAGAAATGGACAAATTCTTAAAAACCAAACAAAACCATATGTCCAAACTTAACCAAGAAAAAATAGAAAGCCTGAAAAATTCAACTCCTAAATGGAATCAGTACTTTAAAGTCATCCATAAATGAAAGAAGACGGTTTTGCAGTTTAGTGCTAGCCAACATCCAAAAAACAGATCATTTTAATCATATATATATCCATCTTTTGTAAAATGAGAAATACTACCTAATTCAATTCTGAGAAACTAGTAGAATATTGATGTAAAAACTAGACAAGCACAATATGAGAAGGAAAGACTGCAGGTCAATCTCACTCACTACCACAGATAAAAATTTCTATACAAAACATTCACAGACCAAACCATGCATTTCAAGAAGAAAAAAAAAAGCAGAGTTGGTGGGGTTTTTTTGTTTTGTTTTGTTGAAAGTAGGCTCCACGCTGGTGGGGCTAAAACTCATGACCATGAGATCAAGACCTGAGCCGAGATCCTGAGCCACCCAGCTGCCACTGGAGTTAGTAATCAGCAACACAAATACAGTTTGATACTGGAAAAAGATAAAATAGAATTCACCTTATAAGTCTATAGCATAAACTCTACATGTGATGGTTCATTTATGTGTCAACTTGACCGGGCCACAGGGTGTCCAAATATTTCATCAAACTTTATTCTGGCTTCTTCTGAGAGCATTTTTGGATGAGTTTAACATATAAGCTCTCCTAAGAATCTCCAGCTTGCTGACTGCAAATCTTGAAACTTTTTAGCCTCCATATTTGTGTGAGCCAATTCTTTATAATAAATCCCTTTCTATATATGTACATCCTACTAGTTATGTTCCTCTGGAGAACCCTAATACAGCAATATTCCAAGTTACTATCTTGATAAATGCCACCTCCAAAAGCATTTTAATAAATTCAAAACCCATCATGGTTAAAAAAAATAATGAAAATTTTTAAACTGATAAAGAGATCTGTGAAAACCTACTGCAAACTTCCTACCTAGTTGTTAGTGTCAGACATGTTCTTCTGAAAATCAAAAAGACAAGAGAATGCATACGACTACCACTTTTATTCAACATTGTACTAGAGATCCTAGATCACACAGTAATACAAGAAAGAGAAATAAAAAGCTTACGGACTAGAGACGAAAAAAAACAAAACAATGTTGCTCCCAGATAATAAAGTCTACAGCAATCCCAAATAATGCATAAAAAAGAACAAATTATTCAAATTTCATACACTGATCTAACATAAAAATCAATATATAAATGTCAATTACATTTTTATATACACAACAAACAGAAAATGTACTGAAATGGAAAATATTGTTTATAACGGCATCAAAAACAGTAAGATGCCTGCAGATAAACTGAACAAAAACTAAGCAAGATGAGTATCCAGAAAATTATGAAACTCTATTAAAAGAATACCCTAAAGGAGTAAAAAGATAATCTTATTCATGGATAAGACAATATCACAAAAGACATCCATTTTCTCAAATTTGTTCTACAGATTTAATAAAATTCCAATTAAAAAACCCCAATAGGGTTTTTTGGGGGCAAAGAAGGGTTTGGGAGGGGGAACCTTAAAAGCTGATTCTAAAATTTTTTTAAAAAAGCAAAGCTGAGGGGCGCCTGGGTGGCTCAGTCATTAAGCGTCTGCCTTCGGCTCAGGGCGTGATCCCAGAGTCCCGGGATCGAGCCCCACATCAGGCTCCTCTACTGGGAGCCTGCTTCTTCCTCTCCCACTCCCCCTGTGTTCCCTCTCTCGCTGGCTGTCTCTACCTTTGTCAAATGAATAAATAAAATCTTAAAAAAAAAAAAAAAAGCAAAGCTGAAACTTAAATTTTTGAAAAAAACTAAATCTCAAATAGCAAAACACTCCTAAAACAGATGAAAACGGTGAGGCAGTTGGCCCTACCTCCTATCAAAGCTTCTTAGTGGAGAAAGGTGGGACTATTCAATAAACGGTTCAGAACAACTTGTTACTCATTTTGGGGAAAAGTGAAGTTGGATTCCTACATTATATCACACAAAAAAAAACCACACAGGCAAAATCATAACACACTCATAAGAAAACACATTCACAAGAAAACAGGCACAATCATAACACATTCACAAGAAAACCTGTAGGATCTAGGGGGTAAGTAAAGATTTCTTAAAGTCACAAACAGTGCTTGATACTCAGGCAGATAAAAATTACATTAAGACCATCTGTTCTTCAAAAAAAACACCACGATTAAAGTAAAAAGGCAAGCACAGATTATGAAAAAAACTTCTAGCACCAAAATATATATAAAATTCCTCAAATTAGTAAGAAAACACAAGCCACTCAAAGGAAAAATAGACAAATTAAACAAAAAGGAAAGGATGATCAACTCATATTTCAGGAAAATACAGGCTAAAATGACATTACAATATAATTTATAACTACCAGACTGGTAAGATTTTCCACAATCTGACTGTACCAGTGACTGTGTGAATTAAGGAGAACTTCCTCGTAGTAGGGGATATAAATTGGTACACTTAAAACAATATTGCCTTATCTTGTAAAGCCAGTCATGTGTTTGTTATGATTCAATAATTCTACTTATAGATAATAAATCTAATAAACTAGATATATACACAAGAGAAGAAATTCTTGTACATGTACACCAGAAGATATATAGAATGTTCACATCAGAAATAACATTCAAATTTAAGGACATCCATCATTTTCCTTTATATCAAGTTAGTTTTAAGAATTACTTACTTATTCCCTACCAAAAGAGAGCTCAACATAATTTTACTTACATTATGAATCTCCCCGTGAGAAAATAAAATTTCCCTAGATTTCTCAGTGCTCCTCTCCTAAAACTAGCCTTCTGATACACAGAAAAGTAAATATAAAGATAGGGAATGTTTGCTTTCACTTCCCCCATAAATATTTTGCTCCTCACGTATTTTCAGAATTACATCTGTAGCCAATTATCTAAGTAGCTGCTCTAATCGAAAAGGATAATTAAATTTCCCTTATCTTCCTGAGAGTGCCAAGTGAGTACACCGAGACGGCCAAGGGGTTATAGTACAGATTAGTTCCTATGTTAAGCTTCAAGGTGCCAGGAAGACTTAAGTATTTTATGTTTCAAGGATGAATGAGTCCCAGAAACTCAGAGATGTCTTTAGGTCCCAGAGGGCTAAGTGGCTCCTGAAGAGATTTTATTTATTTACTACAGGGTTGGAGTTAATATTCATTCCATTTTCAAGGAGAACTTTCCAGGAAGGGAGGGAGATAGTGGCCTCCTTCCTTTAATAAACCGGGGGGGGGGGGGGGGGTGNGGGGGGGTGTTGGGATAGGCCGGTGTTGGGTATTAAGGAGGGCACGTATTGCATGGTGGATTGGGTGTTAAATGCAAATATTGAATCATGGAACATCACATCAAAAACTAAGGATATATTGTATGGTGACTAACATACATAACAAAAAATTATTATAAAAAAATAAAAATAAAAAAATAAACAAAGAAAAACCATTTTCCCTCATCTTTTGCCTATGGAATGTCCAGCTGCTTGCATAGGATAACTGACCTGTCTTTCCTTGGGTTGCCCTAAGGTTAAGGACTAGGGCAAAGGAAGGGTAATATATTACTGTGAGGTATTCATTAAATCTCTGATCCATAACATTTTGTGTACATATTCAAGATAAAATTATTGAGAACCCAACAGTCCTCAATGCATGTTCCATCATCATTAGAGCTATGAAGAAAGTAGCTATAGTTAGAATATTTCCCACCGAGGTTTGTAGGAAAAGGTAGAGCTACACAAAATACCTAGGGTCCATTAGATTCAGGTAGTGTATCCTTGTGGTACGATCACACCCTCTAAGACACAGAATCTTACTTTATTTCTTAATTCTGGGAAAACCTAGTCAAGTGAAGAATAAAATACCAGTATCTTCCTATCCTGATTCTCACTACTAGAAATGGAACAGATACTACAATTTTCTGATAAACTCCTCATTGTCAAGACTCAATACTGTTTCTGAAATGCAAGAACCAAACAGATTTGGATAACTCATTATTTCATCATATCCAAACTACTATCTAAACTTTCACTTTCTGAGTTCTGGAATTAAATAGATTTTGATCATGACAAATAGTTATATTTCAGAAGAAAACAAGAAATGTAAATATAAAAGTATATTCATATATAGTCAGTGTGCATGTGTGTGTATGTTTGTGTTCTAAGATGCCTAGCCCAAAGATTTCTAGTTGGTTAGTCAAAAAGTTATTGTTAGGGGCACCTGGGTGGCTCAGTCGTTAAGCGCCTGCCTTCAGCACAGGTCATGATCCCAGCGTTCTGGGATCAAGCCCTGCATCGGGCTCCCTGCTCAGCGGGAAGCCTGCTTTTCCCTCTCCCACTCCCCCTGCTTGTGTTCCCTCTCTCACTGCCTCTCTCTCTGTCAAATAAATAAATAAAATCTTAAGAAAAAAAAAAGTTATTGTTAGGGGCGCCTGGGTGGCTCAGTCGGTTAAGCATTTGCCTTCAGCTCAGGTCATGATCCCAGGGTGCTAGGAATCAAGCCCCACATCGGGCTCCCTGCTCAGCGGAGAGCTTGCTTCTCCCTCTTCCTCTCCCTCTGCCCCTCCCCCTGCTTGTGCTCCTGGTCTGTCAGATAAATAAATAAAATCTAAAAAAGAAAAGAAAAGTTACCAATTAGGTGTCTACCAATTCCTAAGTGTATAAACTCTGCCTTCAGTTCTGTATATAATTTGACTCTTTCACCCATAAACATACACATATACAATGAAATTCTACAAAGCCATTAAAAATGCAATTCCAAGTTCTGAAAATCATTGATACTAATCTCCATTTGACTACCTGGAAATTGAGGCTCAACAAAGTGAGGAGTAGAAGGAAGTCAACTGCTGAAAAACTTGTATCACATGGCATACTTGTGCAAAAAACTTCTTCCCCTCTCTACTGAAATGTTCCATCAACATTTAAATATGAGCCCCTCTCCTCTGTAACCACTTCCTCCCCTTCAGCTAAACTACACATTATAGCATGTATTCATTTTCTGTTCATTCCTGAACTCATTACCACTGATGCCTGACTTAATCCCTCTATCCAAACTCAATAAAATCAGTTTCTATTAAAATTTGATACTATCTAGTAAAGATCTCTTAGATCAGTCTCTTATATCATCGTTCTCATCTTTCTCCTCCAACCCACTATCACCCTTTAATGTAATGCTAGTTTCCTGCTTCATCTCCCCTCTTCAATTCATTCTCTACAGAGTAACCAAATAAATTTCCAAAACACAGATGTGATCATGTCACATGCACAATCAAAACCTCATGCTACTTCCTTTAAAACCCAATAGCTCTTAGGATTACATCCAAACTTCCAAACATTTGAACACTGCCAACATAACACTGCAGGACACAGCCCCTACACACTTTTCTAGCCTCATGTCCTACCACTGTCTCTCAACTACTCTTATGTTGTTCCTTTATCTCTTTTCAACCTAACCAAGCATCTTGTTCTTTCTGAATCTTCAAATATGGCACCATCTCTACAGGAACAAACCATATCTATCTAAGGAACTACATTTATCACTATATAATCCTGAAGAATAGTCTCCTTATCTCATTTTTTACTGAAGCATACACCTGCATAAGTAAATGGTATTCAATAAGTATCTGTTGTCACAATCACAAAATACAATAAAGATATTGCATGGGGAAGACTGGCTTGCAGAAGGACTAGTATCATGGCTAAAATGAAAGGACTACCAAAGGCCATAGTAAAACTGTTTGCTAAATAGTAGCAACAAAGACAGAGAACTAATGGTACTTTCAAAGGCAAAAATGAAGTAAACTGAAATAATATGATCACTTATTCAAATGCTTGTTTCTAAGGGAGAATGAGGAACATTTTAAAACCTTTCACTCACAAGTTTTTCTTTCTCTAGTTTTTGTAGTAAACTCTCCATGTTACTTCCAATTCTTGTTTTTTCTACAACTTCATAAAGGCTGCAATACATTCCATTCTTCAAAACTGACATAAGAAAAAATACATAGTAAATATTCAAATCAAATCTGCCTTTTATATATTTTAATAAAATTAAATTACTCACCTTCACTTGGACCTAAGTATGTTTCCTTATAAAACAGCGCTGGAGGGATTTTCTGTTTCAGATGATCAATACTCATAACTGTTTCAACATCTAACTTTTCAGGACTGAAAGAAAATTGAAAAAGCATGTTTGCCCTACCTGTATGTTTAATTCTAGCAATGTTATTTCCTCCCCTCCCCTGCCCACATGAGGATCTTGGTGGAAAGCAGAAGAGCACACTTATTAATATATAATTGATTCTAAAGAGGATTTGATATGGGAAGTTCAGATATATACAGAAATAGAAAGAAAGCCTGGCAGTATCACCAACCATCCATCTTTAAGCCAGAAGCTAATCCTACACACCAATTTTACTAAAGCAAAAAGAATAAAAGGCTGTCCTTTCATTAAAGACAACTGAAGTATGAACTGTTAATCTTCAAACATATATGAAGGCCCATAATATTTACTGTGGTGGTAGCAAAAGATCATTCTAGACCTTTCTATCCCAATATATGCTGCACAGGACTGAAAACAGTCTATAAATTTTAACTTAACTCACCACATCAAAGCCGTTTCCAACAAAGAACTGATAACTTTTAAGTCTACCATGTTCAAATTGCTAACATAATTAGGATAAAACTTTGAAAAATCACTTTTAAAATTTAAAATCACTCAGAAAGTTTTATGCCATAAATGTGTATGAATATTTAACCCACTCTCAAACCAAGACAGAAAAGTAGAGGGCTCATTTTGCCAACTAAGTCTCCCAAGTTATCAATTTTTTAAACAAATTGACATTTATATTCTTTTGGACCAAAGTAAAATTTAAATATAAGAATAAAAAGCAAAAGAAGAAACTGAATAATTAGCAACCATTAATTGTTATTTCCTTGTAATATACTTACAGCTTGATAGGCAAAAAAGCACGAGTGGCTGATCTCAGAGAAATGTAACACAAAAGCTTTCCTTTATTTAAAAGTTGTCCTTTCCACAAGGTGTAGTTAAATTTATCTAAACAGAAAGAGTAACAACACAATTCAGCCACTGGCAGCCCAGAAGTAAATATATGTTTACTAGATAGAAATAAAGGAAACACATCTAGAAACAATGTTTAAGTAGAAGAACAGCAACAACAAAAAACAAAATGAACAAAAAACACCCATGACATTTCTATTTACAAGAGAGTTCAAATATTAGGATTTTTGTTTTAGTATCTTTTCCCTTGCAGGGTTATTCTAGCTGCAAAAAATAACAAATTTGTCTTCATATCAGAAAGTTGAAAAGCAAAGACAATACATTTACTTCCCTCTTTTATTTCCCCCAAAAGGAGACTATATTAAATCCAGTTAACTACATGAATTCCTATAGCATCTCATACCTTCTACTCACTCTTTTCATTGTGGAGAAACTTGATGACAGAAAATGTCAGTATTGCTTTTAATCTTCTTTAGGTCTTATAAATCCTAAACCTCTAAACACAATATTTTAAAAGCTGAGTTGTGAAGCTTGTTTTATTTTTTACATTTATCAAAGTGCTAAAATCCTTTGGTCTATTCATAGCAGCTTCCAAGAGACCTTATGCTTCAACAACATAAGCTACATCATAACATGGCCTCACCTCCTTTATCAGACTTCTCAGATTTTTGTTCATTATAAAAATAAAGCAAGGGGCGCCTGGGTGGCACAGCGGTTAAGCGTCTGCCTTCGGCTCAGGGCGTGATCCCGGCGTTATGGGATCGAGCCCCCACATCAGGCTCCTCTGCTATGAGCCTGCTTCTTCCTCTCCCACTCCCCCTACTTGTGTTCCCTCTCTCACTGGCTGTCTCTATCTCTGTCGAATAAATAAATTAAAAAAAAAATCTTTAAAAAAAAATAAAGCAAAACACTAATTTTTTTACTATATGTACTTATTTTTTCAATTTATGAAACTAAAGGAAAGAAATAAAAGAATCTTACCTGTGTTTCTATCTGCATTGAAACTGTTTGATCTATAAATAAATTAAAAAACAAAAAAAGAAAAACATTACTGACTGGTAACAAGAAAGTTAACATTCAGGACTTTGACAAAAGTGCTATTTTTAATAGTATAATGTACAAGAAAATTAAGTCCTTCATCCAAGTAGGAAGAACATATTTATTAACTACTTACTACAACATTTAATAGATCCAAGTCTACATGAAGAAAACACTTGGCTCAAATTACCATATCTGTCCAAATTTATGAGAGCTTTTTCCCAAAAACAGTCATCAGGAGATAACAGAGTTCATTAAAGTCTCTGTGAATTACTTTATTTTGGTGATGAGATTTGAAGAAATTGCCTCAATACATATTTAAACCTATTTATTAAATATTAAATATTTAATATTAAATTAAATTTTAAATCTATTCAATAAATACTTACCAAGCTCCTATAATTTATCAGGCACAGTTTTAGGTAACAGGATTACCAAGATGAACAAAGCCCTGCCTTCACAGTGTTTACAATCTCATGAAGAGGACAGACGACAATAAAAAATTAAGTATCTAATTTACCTGATGATGGTTTTAAGTGCTATGGAGAAAAAGACAAAGCAACTAAGGGTATGGGGTTAAAATTAAAATCATGGAAGACCTTGCTGATAAAAGACACCTTTAAGGAGAGATCTGATAAAAGTGTTAAATATAAAGATGATGCTAATTGGGAAAAGAGAACAGCAAATGCAGAGGCCCTGTGGCAGAAACATTCATGGCAGCATTCAAGGTACAGCCAAGGATGTTCAATCAATGCTCGTTTTAAATGATACGGAGATCAAAAGATGGTATCAAAGAAGAGGCAAAGAAAATTAGCAGTTACTATTCCTGGAGGTATGACCTCATAATGAAGTGCTGGGTGTCTTTTAAAGATTACTGTTGAATGGCACTTTTGTAACTATATCATGGAAGTCATATATACACAGCCACAAGAAAAATGAAAATCACAAGTGTCTGGATATCATATGAATTGCTACTTATGGCTATGGATGGATGGTTACCAGGGTTATTTGTTGACACAAAAAAAGTGTGCTGGATCTCAAACAACTTAAATGAAGACATGAGTTGATCTGGAAAATCAATGAAAAGATTGACCTCAAAAATGTATATATTTCATGAAATGTGGCTTTTTAAAACAGTATTTCTAAATCAATAGGTATCAATTTTACCAACCTTTTTTCTGGAATCACCACATGGGAAAAAAATAAGGGAAACTGCTTTGTATTTGGTCACTTTACATTAGAGCTTATAAGAAATCACCAGTGGTAGTACTGAATTCACTAAAAATCAGAATCCCTTAGAAGCTTTTAAAATTACCAATGCCTAGACTCCTTAAAAAACGTTTCATTTCTTAATTGGTTTGAGGTGGGACTGGATCATCTTTCACGAAGCTCCCCAATGTTAGGAGAGCTAATACATAAAATTTCACTTTTAAAAACTGCATTTTACTCAACTATGCAAACCTTCAATATCAAGAAAAAAAGGGTTAACTGGTGAGGTATAAGTAAACTTTAGTTTGTATTTCCACATAAATTATGTTCTTCACACTGACCTTTTAAAAGTCATCATGAATACTCATGCATCTAATTAACCACAAGGTAAGAAAAAAAAAATGGGAAGAAAACAAAGTGTTCCTCCTAATTCAGTAGCGCAGGACATGTAAAATAATATTCTGGATGATAATATTCTGGATGATGTCTAAAACTCCTGAGTCTTACCTTGATGAAGGCACAAACTTCGGAGTTTGTATATCATCTTTGTAAGTAAAAGACACAACCGCATATGGACACACATGTCTTGGTCTTCGCCTGAGTTCATCAAAGCTATACTCATAAAAATAATACTAAAAATAAGAAAATGCAAAATTAACTTCTGTAAGAAGATGTACACCGTAGAATCTTTATTTGCCTGATTTTTCAGAAATATAACACCATTTAAAAGTACCTCTAACAGAAACTATCTTTAAGCACTGCTTGTCAATTTATTTAAAATAATTTGTACTTTATATTCATTTTCTGATATAAAATATTCTGCTTCTCTATCTATCTTAGTTGCACTAATAGGTACTCTAAAAGTTTACTTCTGAAAAGCTGACCGCTGGGAACATGCAACAAATTTCCTCATAAAAATGTTATAAATAGACATTTGTAAGTTCCCAAGTCAGCCCAAAAAGTCAATTTGATATAAAAAAGTAAAATGTTAAGGACACAATCTCAACCAAATCTAGCATTTTGTTCATTTTTTTTTTTTTAAGATTTTATTTATTTGAGAGAGAGAGAAAATGAGAGAGAANAAAATATTAAAAGTTTACTTCTGAAAAGCTGACCGCTGGGAACATGCAACAAATTTCCTCATAAAAATGTTATAAATAGACATTTGTAAGTTCCCAAGTCAGCCCAAAAAGTCAATTTGATATAAAAAAGTAAAATGTTAAGGACACAATCTCAACCAAATCTAGCATTTTGTTCATTTTTTTTTTTTTAAGATTTTATTTATTTGAGAGAGAGAGAAAATGAGAGAGAAAGCACAAGCTGGGTGGTGGGGAGAGGCAGAAGGAGAAGCAGGCTCCCTGCTGAGCAGGGACCCAGATGTGGGGCTTGATCAAGGACCCTGGATCATGACCTGAGCCGAAGGCAGATGCTTGACTGACTGAGCCACCCAGGTGCCCCTGTTCATTATTTCAAAAGAAAAACATTCTTTTTTTTTTTTTTTTTTAAAGATTCTTTATTTATTCGACAGAGATAGAGACAGCCAGCGAGAGAGGGAACACAAACAGAGGGAGTGGGAGAGGAAGAAACAGGCTCATAGCAGAGGAGCCTGATGTGGGTCGATCCCATAACGCCGGGATCACGCCCTGAGCCGAAGGCAGACGCTTAACCGCTGTGCCACCCAGGCACCCCCAAAAGAAAAACATTCTTGGTTCCAACTGCAGACCAAGCAGCAAAGAGGAAGTGGAAGAGATTATGAATGCTGGTGACAAAGGTAGCTAATTCTCTTCGTACTACCCATCTGCCTCTCCCCTTCACCTACCGACAACATTCATCAGGGTTTTGTGACTTGCAGAATAGTGATTTTCATTAAAAAGAATGCCCTAATTTATAAACAAAGCACTGTCCTTCAAAGTCCATTCATTCCCTTGGGAAACTACTGATTCCAATAACGTTGCTACTGCTCTAAAAATGCCTGGAAATTTTGGAAACATCAAGATAGTTTACAAGTTCTGTTAGAAAAACCTAATACTTAAAAAAAAGGCGGGGGGGGAGGAAAAGAAAAAGCTACTGCTGCCTTCTGCAACTACTGTCTACAAGGTCATCAAATGGGCCAGCCCAGATGACTTTGGTGAATATAATTTTTGCTAAAAGCCCCCAACAATATGTCTTGCCCATTCAGAGTCTTCAAAAAAGGGGGCAATTATACTTGAATTTTGAAAAAGTTTCACTTACAAATGAGTGTTAAAAAAAAAAAAAAAGGAATAAGAATAAATCTTTTTATATACATAAATAAAGCGAAGATTAAAGAAAGAAAAAAAGAACATCTCCGGGGGGTTAGCATACCACTCCTTTTCCCATACAGTCCATTTGGCTATATACATTTTTTACACACTTGTTAAAAAAAAAAATAATCCATTACTTTATACAGTAGTCCCGCCCCAATATATGCAGTTTTGCTTTCCAGTTTCAGCTTCTGTAGTCAACCATAGTCCAGAAGCAGATGGTCAGAAGGTCAGCAGTAGCCTAACACTATGTCATAGTGCCTACGTCATTCACCTCACTTCATCTCATCATGTAGGCATTTTATCATTTCACATCATTACAAGGGAGAATACGGCACAATGAGATTTTGAGAGACACCACAATAACTTTATAGTATAATTGTTCTAATTTATTATTCTTATGATTAATCTCTTACTGTGCCTAATTTATAAATTAAACTTAATCACAGCAATGCAGGTATAGGAAAAACATAATACATACAGAGCTCAGTACTATCCATGGTTTCAGGCATCCACTGGGAGCCTTGGAACGTATCCCTGAGGATAAGGGGGGACTACCGTAGTCAAACATCATATAAAAACATAATGACTAAAATTTGGCAAATATACACTTTTTTACGGTATATCAATTGTATCTGAATAAAGCTTAAAATTTAATTCTGTTTGCATCTTATAAAAATGTTGATTAAAATAAATATCTATCAAATCAATAGTATTAAATTACCTGAATTAAGATAATTCAAGGGGCTTCAACTTTACCTTAAAGGATGAGTAGTATTTTATTAAGCAGGAGATCTTTCTAGGCCAGAATCTAGGTCAAGAGAAGCCAAGGCTTCAATATGAAATGAGGTGTGTTGAGGGCAGCGACCATACAAAATACCAGGTTGGAAGAAAGAACTAGACTAAGGAATCTCAATATTACTCTGTAAGTCTAGGGAGCCATGGTATGTTTCTGATCTGTCTTAAAAACACTGAACAAACAGCAGTGAGACACACTCTGGTAGTGTTATATGGAAACCAGAGGTTAGACTGGTGTGGTGGCAGAAGGTACAGAAAGGGAAACAATTTAAAGGATTTGGTGACAAACAGATACGAAGTCATAACACTGAAATGAATCCAGGCACCTACCTGAGTAAGCTCATAGGCTCTGTACGCCAAAAGTGATGTAACTCTATTGGCATTCTTTGACACGTGACATTCGTGTTTTGGTGTTGGGTCCAAAGCACTTTTATTTAATATAGATTCCAAACTTTTTACACCCATGGGGTCGTATATACTCTTTATTTTACCCTAAAATAGACAAAACCTTTTAAGTCCACCTAAACTTAATTATTGACTATATGACGTTATAAAATACTTCTTCAAATATAGATCACCTATGACAACAGTTCTTTCCTTTAATACCTGGTAACACTCAACACCTTTTACCAATGTTGAAGCAGTAAAAAAGACAACCATGGGAAAAAAAAAGTGCTGTTCAAATTTGCTTATCAATAAAGAAATAAAAATTTTATTTACAACACCGTTCACTAGCCTAAATGACATTATCAACATATTACCCTCTTCATTCTTTTCTTTGGAAAGAAATCAAATAGATCAAAGATGGCAAACCACTCTTGAAAATATCTTTATATACTAAACTAAGCACGGAGTGATTTTAAGTTAATCAAACTCCTAAAGACAGGGCCAACTAAAATCCAAATCAAATGTTGTCCTTGATATATGAAATTTAAACGTTAAAATTACCTTCATTATTTTAAAAATAACAACATCGCCCACTGTCCCAGCTTCCAAAGGATTAGCTTGTAATAAATCAGCATACCTAGAAAGATAGATACCTAGTGAAGAGGGAAAAATTAAAGAATTTGAATAAGGGCACAAATACAAAAAAGAAAATCCAAACATTTATCCTAATGATAAAAGATAAAAGGTATGATACCTTTTAAAAAAAATGTAATAACAGTAAAGATAGCTGATATTTAACCAAGACAGAAACAACAAAAACAACCCTCCCCCAAAACATGAAACTAACCAAATTTCTCAAAATCACCAGGACTAGACTGACTTTAAAAAAAAAAAAAAAGAAAGAGAGAGAGAGAGAGAATCTTTGATCGATTTGAGTCAAAAACAAAGGGTAAAACTGGTTTCACATTGTAGAACCTGAAACTATCCTCCTTTTCTGGGAATATGACAAGACATACATCAATTTAATTTTAAGGAATGCAGCAAAATTAAATAATGTATGTGTAAATGGCAATTCAACAATAGATTAAAAAAAAAAAAGATTACCCATGGAAGGACTGCCAAGAATTGTTATTTTGGACTGGCCCACCTGTAATCCTTTTTCACATATGCTTTGAACCTAAATAAACAAAACACTTCATCTCACAATCATAATACATTAAAAACATGAAAAGATAATTTGTAAACTTGCTCTAAATAAAACCCAAGCTTCTAAACTATGTTAAGTTCTGCATTACAGAAATTTTATATATATGATAGTTTATGACTAAATATCAATGTGAAACTGGCTTATGCTTCCAATGTAACCATAGCTTGAATCCATTTTTTGTTTATACTAGGTGCGACAGACAGTCAGAATTCATGCCACCCACATATATAAACATCCCCTTTTAGAGAGAATTAGAACTGGCAAAATATTTAAGTAAAAATTCCACCTAAACGTCTTCAATTGAAGGAGAAAAAATAGTTCCCAGCATATATAACCAACAATATAGAAGATAATCTTATTTTAATAAAGGGAAAATTATTCATTATCTACCACATCCTAGGGAAAGAAAATAGGTTTGGTCAGAGAAAAAATAAGCACATTTGAAAAACAAATTACATCACAATGAAATACCCTGCCCTACTAAATCATTTCTTCCATTTATACACCATATCATTTACACCAACTTATAAAATACTACTTTATAATTATAAAGTGTATTGTTACATTGCAAAACTAGTAACTTACAATGGAAACATCCTCAAATTGTTTTGTATAAAGAGTTCACTCACCTGGTATCGATCAACCATAAGAAATGCATAGGATTCTGAAAGTTCTTTATCTAAACGACCATCAAACTTCAGTTCTCTTCGCTTTTCTGTGAACTAAATGAAATTAAATCTATAACAACTCCTTAGTATGTGTTTATGTCTTTCAAGCTAAGAGCTTCAGTAATTTTATTCCTAAGAAATCCCAAATGTAACCAAAGTAGAAATTATCTTTTCTCTCCCTGTAATTTCTGTGCTTCAATTTTTTCATTATAATTAGCTCTTTACCTCATAATAATCAAATAGGCATCTAGTGTTTATCAATTTTAGCTAAATTTCTACTAAAATTTTACCACATCCCAACTCTCCCACAGATTTTTAAGTTCATGTTTTAGTTACCTTTGCATCTCTGAGTTTACTTAACATGATGCACCGCATACAGTAGGTGGTTTAATAAATCTCTACTGAATGACCAACTTTTGGACTATAAACTCAATTAGGAAACGGAAAAGGTTTCATTTCTTTATATCTACAGTCTCAATGCCAACTACTTATGACATGCTCCATACATACTGCCAGGATAAAAAAGTGACTATGTCTCAGTATAACTAAACTGCAAGTCACCCAAAACTGTCTTTCACTTTTAGATACAAGCAAATAGATATACACTCAAAATATGGAGCTAACACCTAATAGATTTATATGCAGTATTCAGGCCATTACTGATGTTCAGTATTCAGTAATATGATTAATCAATCATTAGACTAAATTTTCATAGAAAATTAATAAATAGCCCCTATCATACCATGAAACCACATCAAACTATCAGGGTTTTAATTTTCTTGGGGAGCCAGTAATTTCACGGATTCCTTCAAAATTCAACTCTGGTAGCACTGGGTTAACCAGCTCACAACATACAAATTAATAGTACTTCATGTGCATTAGGAAGCAATAATCACATAAAATATTTCTAAACATCTCATTTATATTCCCTCAGAATTATGCATTCTGGCTTTTCCTAAAAATATTCTAATTTGTACATGAAAATACTTTGTTTACACTTTTTCACTAACAATTTCTTTTTTTTTTTTTTCAGGGTGCCATTACTTTTATTTATTTATTTTTTTTTAAATTTTATTTTATTATATTATGTTAATCACCATACAGCACATCCCCAGATTCCAATGTAAAGTTTGATGCTTCATTAGTTGCGTATATCACTAACAATTTCTACTAGTGATATTAAGAGAATTCAACTACTAGACAATTGGGGAAAAATTAGCATATCCTAAAAAATACATACATTGGATTTCATTAATTATCTTCCAATTTAGACATAATATAAATTACAGATTTCATTTAATTAATATGCACTTAAAAGAGCAAAGGGCCTTATAAATTTATAATTAAGCCATTATACAATAAGCTATTCCTATGCTTAAGATTCATTTTTAGTAACTTATTTTACATAATTGAACATTAACTTATCTGAACAGATAAACAGTGCTATATCAACAATATTTAGGAAAAAGATGTCATTTAAAACTTGTTTTCCTTTCCATAATTTGGCTTTCCTAAAGACTAGCATTTTTAAAGAAAAGGAACATAGAACAACTTCCAGGCTATTAACTGGTTCTGAAGAATCTTACAGTGAGCACAATTTAAAACATACCTCTTTCTCCAAAAGTTCATTATGTATCAAGCAAGCACGTTTGTAGTTAAAATTTGTTACTGAGGTTGGTTCAAGATAAGATGAATGGAGAATATTTAGAACATCTTCAAATTCTCGAGAGCCTGCAGTTAATGGCTGAAAAAGTGCTAAAAAAAAAAAAATAATAATTTTAACATTATTCCATCTTAAATGTAGTCTCTTAAATTTTGTGGGTTTACTATAACTTAAGTGAAGTTGGAAAAAAGGCATCAAGGCTATCTTATTTTGTGATATTCTAAAGAGACACTTATTAATTCACTGAAGAAAAATTATAATCAGTTGCCTACACTGACCAGTTCCTTCAGCAATGAGCATCTGGCACTACAGATGCAGACAAGAGGTTACAATTTTGCAAACCTTAAGAATGCTACATTAGGCAACCTAAATTGCTTTAAGACTTTCATAACAAAGAACCTGTGCGTATCCTCAACTTGTCTTCACTCCTATCTTATGTTACACTGAAACAGTATGTCTAGGACCATTTATTTCAGCAAACTAAATGCTTACAGCATAAATGAATGTATAAAAACATTTAAGACACTTAGGTGTCTATAAAATTCTTCTATTTGGTTTTTAGTACTAAAGTTAGAATATGCTATATCCGTTGGCTTCTTGTATTACCAACATAAAGTAGAACATTTATTATGAAAGTTTAGTGAAATGGAAAGATGTAGAGCTTTGGAGTCAAGCCTGGACACAAATATCAAATCTAGAATTTATTAGCTTTGCGGGAGAGCCTGGGTAAACCAACCAAAAATAAGCTCAGTTCTCTCATCTGTAAAGAACTCTAGTTATCCTAATAACCACGAAATTCTACATTCCACACATGAGACAACACATGGAAAAAGCTCTAAGCACAGCATCCAGTATAAAGACAATAATACTGTTTATCCCCCCCGCCACAACTATTCTACATCCCCATTTAATTTTTAAAATACTTAAAGTCAAATACCCAATTTGTTCTTGGACCAGCAGATTACTGGTCTAATAATTTCAAATTTCCACTTTATGCATGAAATAGTTTAACTTACTAATAAATTTCAAAAGTCTTCACATATAAATGTTCCCCAAACCAAAAAAGGAACCACTTATATTTCACTGTATACAGAAGTATCCATAGAACTTATGTTATACTCTATTACCTTAACTTCTTTTGAGACACTATTTCTAAAGAGTCAATAAATGTCACAGTCAAAATACTTTTAGGCTACTATTAAAAACAGCGTTCTCCTTGCACATATTTTTAAAGATTAGTACTAGAGAGCAGCTAATAAACTGTTTACTGTACTTTCTATACATGGTATTTGGCTTTAAAGGACATGATGTCAAATGACATATCCATCCATCCACTTACCACACTATGTATATATTACAAACATGTCTGTAAAAATGTAACATTCAATAACAAAATGTATATAATCATTTCCTACTACTTTGGGATCCCACACTAAAACAAAGAAATAAAGCCGACACAGTTATGATGCAATAGACACTAGCGGTAAGCAGGGGGGCAAAAATCACTCAAAAGAACATACTATTAAACACAAAATGTGTCCTAAAATCAAATTTGTAGATGAATATATTCAATAATCTATTGATTGTTAAGGTCCACAAGAGCAAGGACTGTATCTGCTTTGTTCATTACTCTATCTTTAAGCATTGGCCCTAAGTTGAATAACTAGATAAATTAGTAAAGAAAATAAGAATAAACTTTGTCAAAGATTTTTTTAAAAACTGAATACAAATATATTCTACAACTACCAAAGTATCACTGCTATCATCTTAAATCTCACAAATTCAACAATCCAGTAATATGTAAAGCAAAATGAAAGCGTAAAAGAGGAAATACACCCTTACTCAAATCTGTTTTACAGAATGTGGTAAGAAAAAATATCTTTGTCACTGTTCCCAACAAAGTTGGGAAAAACTTGGCAAGGAAAATAGCATGTGGAATAGTCTTACAGGCTTTCACATCCAAAATGGGTTAAGTATAATTTTAAAAATTGAGTTTTATGCAGGAATGATTTTTGTTTCTCACAAAGTGACTTCAGACATCTAAAATGCTCCCTCCTAAAGTACCATATGGCTTTAAACTTCTATGAAATTTTACACGCCTAAGGAAAATAATTTATGTAGGCGTGTAAAATTTCATAGAAGCTGTCCCAACACTACTTTCACCATTGATTTAATCGTTAATGAAAAATTAAATCATATAAATTTATATAGAAATTAACATCCCAATTCTCAGAGAAGTATTAAACAGTTGTTTTACTCCAAAATTTGTCCTACGGTCATGTCAAATGTACTCAAGTAGACTGCCAAGGGGGGAAAACTGTAGATAAAAATATAGAAAAAATGCCTGTGTCCTACGTATTTTATATTTCAAATTACTCTGCTGGCTTTACTACTTAGGCTAGTTATCACTTTTTTCCCCTCCCAGTTATCATTTTTTTTTTTAAGATTTTATTTATTTATTCGACAGAGATAGAGACAGCCAGCGAGAGAGGGAACACAAGCAGGGGGAGTGGGAGAGGAAGAAGCAGGCTCCCAGCAGAGGAGCCTGATGTGGGGCTCGATCCCACAACACCGGGATCACGCCCTGAGCCGAAGGCAGACGCTCAACCGCTGTGCCACCCAGGCGCCCCCCAGTTATCATTTCTACAAAAATAATGTTGTAACTATTTTCAAGGATTTCAAGTCAATGTGCTGGTAATAATTAGAAATTTAACAAGTTTATGTTCCGAATGTACATTCCCTAGTGGCCTATTTTGTACTTAATAATCCTCTTAACACTGAACATCCTTTGGTCACTTCTCTTAAAGAGAACACATATATATCATCTTAATTATGGGTCATTATTTGAGGCAATAATAAACAACCCTGTGACTATCCAAATGGGGAACACAACATTTTTTATATTATTTCACTTAAGAAAGTAATATATTTTTCTCTGGATTCTGACAATTACTGAATTGTCCGTATGTCAGTACTAATCATTAGTACGTCATTGTTACTACTCAGATACTAGACTAAGTGCTTTACATGTATCTCATTTAATCATTAGAACCATCCTATGAAGTTCAATTACACCCATTTTACAAATGAACCTAATAGCTAACAGCTAATGTGGCCAAAGGTTACACAGTTAATGAAGAGGGCAGGTAGGATTCAAATTCAGGCCGCTTAGCTCCACATCTTGTATCCTGAGGTCTAAGTAAAAGATTTATGTATGTGTACACAAAAGCTGAAACTAATCATTACAGAGTGGAAAAATAAAATCATCTCCTCATTTTAGACCAAGAAATCATATAGAAGACTTAGACATAGGAAATTGGGTATAAAAGGAAAAGAACTTGATGTCCAGGATTATGCTCTTTCTACCTTACGTGGCTTCTGTCAGAGAAATCTTTTTTCTCATTTTAATGCATTTAACAGAGCCAAAAGCCATCACACACTCTTTTTTGGTTTATAAAGGTTAACAGAAATAACAAGTTCCTCCACACATTGAGAAACATTGCTTATTTACAGGATTTCTATCAAATACATGTCAGACACATGGCTAATGAGTCAACTTATGTAATTCACAAGGTTTCCTTATTGACAAAATTGATCATAGATGTTTTATGGGACTGAACAGCAGAGTTAGAAGGACACTAGGAGATTTGTAATTCAGACAAGAAAAATGATTATATCACAGAATTAGAACTAGAATTCAAGTCTCCTGACTCCATATTATCAATACTATCAATAGAGTGTTTTTTTTAATAACTGGTAGCATACAAAACATATTCAATTTAATGTTATATTTAAACAGTGGGAATAGACATAAAACTTAGGTCATGAAACAGCTTGGTTCCTTAGTTAAAGGAACATTTTTTTCAATTACTTTTACCAATTTACTTAGTTCAATGTCATGTATTAAGATGCGTATATGTGAAACAAAAAAAATCATATATACATATATGTAAAAACAAGCTAACTTTTAAAATAAAAGACCACTGTTACCAAAACATACAAATAAGACAACGTGAACTTACCACATTCCAATTTAAGTAACTAATTCGTGGAAGAAAAGGAAACAGCCAAGAGTGGGCTGTGAATCATGTGTGCTCTGCAATTCTCTGAATCCATCTGACGTCTACTGGTATTCATTAAAATACAACTATCCATGTTCCTTCCAATAATTTACATGAAAGATTTTAAAAATCATTTTTCTTCAGTCTAATAAAATTGCTACAGACATAATACTTTAGGAATGGAGGTTTCAGCTCCAAATCAAGATTGATCATAATGGGGTGCCTGGATGGCTCAGTTGGTTAAGCGTCTGCCTTTGGCTCAGGTCATGATCCTGGGGTCCTGGGATCAACCCCATCATAGGGCTCCCTGCTCAGTAGGAAGTCTGCTTTTCTCTCCCTCTCTGTCCCTCCCCTACCTGCTGGTGCGCACGCTCTAACAAACAAAATCTTTAAATAAATAATAAATTAAAACAAAGGGCAGAATTAAGAATGAATACTCTGGCAGAGAATTGAGAGACAAGTACAAATACAAACTGTTGACTTTTTCTGGCCTGGGGCGTAAGTCAAAGAAAATTTTACTACTATTACTTAGAATGTATATACACCTACCAAATGTTTATATGGATGACTGGATTCTGCCTATATTTTCCTGATTACTTCTACGTAGAGAAATCTACAGTACTTAGAACCCAATCATCCATATATAACTACTGAAACACCATGCAAATATCCTTAAAGGAGACTATGCCCCAAAGTCTTCAAAAAGACAATTGGAAATTTTGTGGGAAAAATTGGTCTTGGGGAGGAGAATTAGCCATTAATTATGCTGGACTAGACCAGTATGGATGCAGGTACGTGAGTAGTTAGTCTTATACCCTACAGAAAACATCAACCAATAAACATCACTATTTCGTTTCCCAAGAACTTTGCAGGGAAAAATTATATCAAATTGCCAATTTTAATTTGCTTTTAATTACTTATAGTATTAGATTTTAAAGTAAAAAAAGGCAAGAGTGAAACATCTACTAACAAAATGCAATTGTACAATTTGGTTAAATGTAAGAACAGTGCTTCTTTACACTATAGAAAATAGCCCACCCAATAAACATCACAACATACATCATCAAAGTAAATTTTACCCTTCCAGTCAACAGTTACGTCACTTAATCTGTCACTACTGATTAAATGTGTTAATTTCATAATAAACGTTTCTGAATTTCAAAATACCCCAGAGATGAAGATGTACTAAATATTTCTAAATATAACAGAGGTTAAAAAAATTTTAATATATCAGATCAAAAGCTAACAAAAACACTTATATTACAAAAAAAGAAGTCTTGCTAGTTTTGAGTAGTGTTAAATACTATACACCTAAGTTCAAATTCCAACTCTACCTTTTACTAGCTGTATGACCTTGCGCAAGTTATGTGTCTTCTGATTACTTCGGTTTCCTCATCTGTAAAATGGGAATAATACCTACTACATAGAACTGTTGAGACTTAGTTAATACATGTAAATTGCTTTAAACAATGCCTACAACTTACTAATAAGCACTATAAAGTGTTTGCCAATATTATTAATTAGAACGGCAGTATTCTGGATGTTATGCTATTGTCAAAACCAAAAAAAGAACTTGGGAGTCAGAAAGTTACAGTCACAGTATTTAAGGTATCAAAAAATATTCGAGTCATAATGTTATATTTCACTGGAAAAGCACAGTCACAAGCAAAGGTCTGCCATATTAAAATATGAATGCAAAAGAATCTTGATACTGAAAGGTTCAGAGGTATCTACTGAAAATGATCTAATATTCATAATAAATGACTCATATGACCACAACTAATATCTAGCCAAATCCTGTACATAAAGTGATACCTTTCAAGAGGTGGTTTGGGGATGAAGTGTGAAACTAGCAGCACCTGCTGTACTACTTCTGATAAAGCAGAAAATCCTATAATTTTGGAAAATTATAGGATTTTTTTTTCAGAAAGCTTTTTATTTTTCTATTAATTTCTATTTTTTTCTATTAAATTCTATTTAATTTTTCTATTAAATTCTATTTTTCTATTTTTTTATTAAATTTTTCTATTAAATTCTATCACCCTATTTTTCTATTAAATTCTATCACCAAGCACTATCTTCTTTCAGTTTGGACGGGATAAAGTCCACGGTGGTAAAATAGCTGCTTATTTAAGTTTTAAAAGCTCTATTTAAATCGTTACTGCATCATTCAACAGCTGCCGCTTAGTGAATAAATTTTCACTAAACATGAAAAAAGTCCAGTGTGTTTTATTTTCCTTACCTATAACCTCCCTGACAAAACAGAAGTTGACAACCTTTTGCCTCTAAGTGAAAATAGAAAACAAATTTTCCCCAAGGAGCATCAGACCCCGGGGGGAGAAAACAACTAGGTTTTAGATTTCCTAATTCTTCAATTATAGTCACTTTTAGTGTGTTCAAATAAAGCCTATTTTACAGCAATCTCTGGATTTACCTAATTAAAAAAACCACATGTAAACAACAGTGCCTTTCAACATTTCCTGGTGACTTCCCTCATTTCAAACTATGAGGATTTCTACAATATTCTGGTCCTATCAAAAGTTAAAAGATGGTAAATCCATGGTTTACGGTGTACCATAAACCATATTCTTGGGCACTTAAAAGAGAAAAATAGAAAAACAAAAAAAAAAATGGACTTCAAAATTTTATCAAGCTAGGAACAAGAAAAAAGTTCAATCTCCCACCTCCTTACCATAGTCCACCTGAATGTACTTCCAACGTACTCTCTGACAATTGATAATTTAGGATGAACATCTAACTTTCCTCATATAGACTATACCATACATCTTAACTAAATAAACCGAAGAACTGACAGCCCTGACCTTTACAAGTATCCTCTTGAACTCTAAAATACATTAATTCACTTAAAAGATATTTCTAGAAACACTCCTCATGCTAGTGGACAAAGGTAACTTCATTTTTGTCAACATCGTTTCTCACACCATGGATTTCCTTGGCTTTGTCATCGAAATACAAATTAACACTTTGACTTTATTTGTACCTTACTGATAAAAGGCTCTAAGGATTTCAGTTCAAATTAACACTTTGACTTTATTTGTATCTTACTGAAAAAAGGCTGTAAGGATTTCAGTTGTGCAAATGGATGGTTAAGCACATGGAAAAAGGAAGCTCATGCTTAATTCAAGATTCCAAGTCTTTACTAAGATTTAAATTACAAATTAAAAAGCTTTCTGAAAAAAAAAATCCTATAATTTTCCAAAAACTAAAACATGAAAAGCTGAACCACGAAGTAAAACAAAAAGAAACTTTAAATTGACTAAATCCAGAGTATCCCAAATCACTGGATAGTCAAAAATAGTGTAACAGAAAACGGTAATACTAATTTTGATCTCCATTAGAAATGTGTCATAATATAGCATTAAGTTTTAAAAAGGTAAGAGTAGTTCACGTAACTGTTCCTATATTGGTTCCAAAATACAGACTGGCCTTTAAAAAAAAAAAAAGCAGCAAAACAAAACTTAAGTTCTCTCGTCTGCAAGGTCAAGTTGGGACTCTTGGGCATAAGCTATTTTTTTTCCACAGGGAAATTACTGCACCAAGAACCTACCTTCCCATTCTTCTCAAATACAAGAGAAAACATACTAAAGTTTGGATTGAAAGAGAGAGAGAGACCTATTTAATCTAACGCTTCAAAAACAAGGGGGAAAATCTACATGGAAATGAAGTGTGATGGAAAATACCAGTGTGCATGGATCACATCTAATGGAGATTTCTAAACAAGGGGAGACGCTGACATCGAGCAAATTTCAAGTAGACACTTAGAGCTGAAGAATTTCCAAAGGGAGCAGCACTTTTAGTCCTCTGAATGCAGTGGCCTTGGAGAAAGCCCCAGAATCCATGGCCACGGGCTATTTCCACAGTGAGACTTGTCAGAAGCATCCTTAGGAGGACACACCAGCTTCTGTGCCTTCAGGGGCTGGGAGGGAGGGGCGCCGAGCACCATCTTTCCTCTCTGGGAGCTGCAGCCTTACGGACAAGCTTCAAACCTGAGCTACTTCCAACTTCCACGGGGAGAGGGGGAGCAGGGGAGCGTGGTTCCACCGCTTTCCTCTCGCACCAGGCGCAGCAGCTGGGTGGCCGTGGCAGTGAGGGGAGAGGCGGCTGGCGCTGCATGCGTGTTTACGTGTCTCGTATGGGTGTGGGAAGAAGAAACAGAGAGGTTCTAATGAAAAGATGGAGGGGAGAGAGAAAGAGGGGTTGGGGGAAGAGGGGAAGCACCACCTTTCTTTTCTCTGCTCTTCCTGGGGATCTGAAAACTCCTCCTAACGGGTCTTTCGGGCTCTTCGGGGCCTTTGAGGAGAGCGGCCGCGCCCGCCTCAGACGAGTCCTGAGGCTGCTCGTGGCTGACGCTCGGGGCGGCCGAGGCCGCAGCGGTCTCCTCAGGCCCGGCGCCGCCGCCGGGCTCCGCGATGCCTGAGGCCGCCGCCGCCATTTTGTGGGGAGGACTCAAGCTCCGGAAGCGCCTGCTTCATCTCGTCGTCTCCGCCGCCGCCACTTTCCCAGCTCTCGTCCGTCGGCGGAGAGGCCTCCGTCTCCCCAGCAGTCGCCATCGCGCCGGCGTGAGGAGCTCCGGGAAGCTTCTGTCGGCAAGGTCGGCGGGGGTGGGGGGAAGGGGCGACGGGCCGGCCTCGCCACCGAGCTGCTCTCAGCCCACCCACCCCCTTCCCCCCGTGGCCGCGGGCCCCGGTCCCCGGTCCCGACCCAGCAGCCTCTCGGGGGCCCCAAAGCTGGCGCCCCAACCGTGCCGCCCGGGCCCAGGAGCCGCTCCTCGCTCGGGGAATTCTTCTGCCGGCCCCCGCCACTCAACGTGCTCGCGTCGGGGCCGGGAGGGGGCGGGCCCGCCGCGGGCCGCTCCGCCAATGGGGTCGCGGCGCCCGCCTCCGCGGGTGCGGATAGACGGCGCAGGGGGGCGGAGCCTCGGGACGCCCGAGCCCGCCAAAAGGGGCGACGGCAACGCCCGGCGAATACCTCGACGCCGCGGACGGTTTCGGGATGGACAGAGCTTGAGGCGAGCTGCAAGTTCCTGGACCGCTCCTGGCCAGCGCTGCAGGGGAGGGAGGTGCGCCTGGACCGGTCCCGCGAGGCCAGGCGTCGCCTATCGTAGTAAGATAACCCCTTTCTCGGCGCACAAGTTTCCTCCGCCAAAAGAGGATTTAAGCAGTCGATGCCGGAGGAACCGAGCTCTGTGAAATATTTACGTGCATACGTGGGCCTGGAGAGGAGATAAGACAATGGACTATAGCGGTAACAACCTGAAAGCCTCCAGGCCTTGCGATCTGCCTTTCCCACCTGATCTTGCATCTTTACAATACTTTCTCCCCGCCCCCTTTGATCCTAATGGGTTAGAACCAGAGGCACGCCTCCAGCCAGCAGTCAATACCTGGGATCCTTCAATGTGACTTCACAACCTAGTGTAAACAGAATTTGGTTCTGGGGAGCTTAAAGGAAGGGGGATTGCGCAGGCTTCTAGACTTTTTTCCTTTGGTGTTTTTCAGTCTTCCTGTATAGAGTATATATTAAAGAAAAATCTAGAAGCTTACCGCCACATTAAAAGATATACAGCAGGTGGCCGCTCTCCCTTAAAATAATTTGTTAGGTGGAAGGCGCTTTAAATACTTGATGCTAACTAAATTGAAACTACTATCATGAGTTAAATCTTGAGTACAGGCGGTATTCACGGGGTGCTTTCTGTATGCCAGGCACTGAACGAAGCATTATACATACTATATCTCCATTTAATCCTCACAATAACAGATATCAGGAAGATCTATGCGCAATTTAAATAAGTTTTGCAAGACATTGAACAACTTAATAAAATCAGAATTTGAAGCCAGGTCTATTTAACTCCGACATAGAGTACTTGCACTTCACTGCATTTCTAAGACAAGCTTCACAGCAGGACTGCACCTTTTGTGAATTTCATGGATGAAGAAATAAGGATAGATATTGTGCTCAGTCTCCAAGCAGCAGGATCAGAATTGGGACCCAGATCTCCGTTTTCAAACTCCAGCTGTCTCCCAAGAAGTTGACCGACAAACCTATATAATTATAATAAAACCCTAGGCCTTGCCACGTGGGTACTACTTAAAGAGCATTCCCCAAGGGCAACAGGAAAGTTGGATTCCTATGTCCTGTATTAAATAACATCCCAGCTAATATGGGAAAGCTAATCAAGCTTAGCCAGTCTATTTGCATCAGCTTAGTAAATCACAGGAAAGTGAGTTTCAAAGGATTACTCCTTTTATTAAATAGTTAATGTAAACACCTTTTTAAATACTGAAGAAAACACTAGGTACTATGCTGAAACAAAATACTACATTATTTTAAGCTAAAAGTAACCTTTTAAATTTGGGGGAAGAGACTTTACTTACTATAAAAGAGGCTACAGAAGATCAGAAACTCAGATGTTGAGGTCTCCAGATGGTAACTCTCTTTTTTGTTGGTTCCTTAAAGGCATCCCTACAAGCTCATTTTTATCAGATTAAAAGATAAGTAGGAACTAATTGCACGCTGGTGCCATTACTCAACTAACAGGCTTTTGTCATTTGCTCAGCAAAAGCCAACTATACTCAGAAAGTAGAAACCCTTAGGCTATATATAAGGCAAATACACAGGTTGTTGGTAGAGTACCTAAAATTTAGGCATGAGAAACCATTTCTACAGAGATTGAATCTTAAATTTTGTGAGGACAAAATTTTTCTCCATTTCAAATCATTTATTTAAAAAATTTTTTAATGAATTTATCATTATACCTTATAAGGTAAAAAAAAATTGGGCAGCTCTAACATAATTTTAACTATTTAATTATAGATAGCAAAAATTTTTGTTTAGCTGGATCACATTACTAATATTCAATATTAAAAATATTTTTTAATTGCTTATTGGGAGCTAAGCACTGTTGTATGCTGAGGATGTAATGGAAGCAAATGGACATGGTTACCTCCTTTGAATTTACAGATCAGTGGGGAGTATATGTAAAATTAGGATCTATGGTGATGGCTAAGCAGAGACAAAGAATCAGCTACAAAAAAGGGATATAAGGGGCAAATTAGCTAAATCCTACCTGTCTCAGGAAAACTAACACAGTAACACAGGCTATCCATATGTGTATTTATATATGTATGTATATAGATATCCAGTATATGTATTTGGCAGAGGTGGGGGAATGCCGGTGGCGGGGAGGAGCCACTACAGATGTACATGGTTCCAGAGCAAAGGCTACCAAAGGTTAAAAGTATAAAACCTATGCTGTCCCCTACCCACAGTAATGAACAAAACAATAACACAAAGAACATTAGAGAATAATATGAGGCACTATATAATTATTCAGGGACCACAATCACCTTTTAAAACTTGGAAACATAAAAATAACACAGTTCCAACATCTCACTTTAAAAATAAGGAAAGACAGTGGCCCAAGATCACATTGCCACCAATAAAAGTTAACATTTATTGAGCACTTCCTATGTGTCAGGCACTGGTATAAAAGTTTTACATGTATTATCGCATTAAGCCCCACAAAAAGTACTAATGTCATCCCTATTTTACAGATAAACTGAAGCTGAGTGGTTATTTAACTTTCTTAAGGTCATTTAGATCATGAGTGGCAGAACTAAGATTCTAACCCAGGCAGTCTGCCTCCAGAGCCCATGCTCTTAATAACCACTATATGCTAACTTCTCTTGATAGTGGTAAAATAAAGTCCAGAACTCAGTGTGTTTCCCACTATACAATTTCATCTCCCTTCCTCAAACAGTACTTTAAAAGACAGATTATGGGGCGCCTGGGTGGCTCAGTCGTTAAGTGTCTGCCTTTGGCTCAGGGCGTGATCCCAAAGTCCTGGGATCGAGCCCCATATCAGGCTCCTCTGCTGGGAGCCTGCTTCTTCCTCTCCCGCTCCCCCTGCCTGTGTTCCCTCTCTCGCTGGCTGTCTCTCTCTCCATCAAATAAATAAATAAAGTCTTTAAAAAAAAAAAAAAGACAGATTATAAGTGGTATAGAGTGCCTGTGTGGCTCAGCTGGTTAAGCATCTGCCTTTTACTCAGGTCATCCGGGATCCTGGGATTGAGTCCTGCATCAGGCTCCCTGCTCAGCGGGAGCCTGCTTCTCTCTCTCTCCTTGCTCCTCCCTGCTGCTCATGCCCTCTCTCTCTCTTTGTCAAATAAATAAATAAAATCTATTTAAAAACAGGGGAGATTGTAAATGGTATAACTTAGCAATAGCTATCGGTATTACTGATGGATAAAACTTTGATCTAGCAATTGTACTTCTAGAAGTTTATAGTACAGATATACTCATTCACATTCAAAATGTCTATTTAAACATATCTATTGTTGTTTATAATGGGATATCAAGTGTTTGTAATAGCAAAGGATTGGACACAACCTAAATATCCACCTAATGGCATATATCCATCCACACAATGGAATATTATGCAGCCATAACAAGGAATGAAGCACTGGCACACACTACAACAGGGATGCGACTTGAAAACATTGTACGAAGTGAAAGAAGCCAGATACAAAAGGCCGCATACTGTATTATGTATCTATTCATATGAATGTTCAGAATAGGCAAATCCATAGAAACAGAAAGCAGAGTATTGGTTATCAGAAGCTAGAAGGGGGAGGGGTATTCAGGGAATGAGGATAGACTGCTAATATGTATGGGATTTCTTTTTAGGGTGATGAAAATATTCTGAAATTAGACATGTTGATAGTTGCACAACTTTGTGCATATACTAAGATCCACTGAATTATGCACTTTAAAAGGATGGATTTTGGGGTGCCTGGCTGGCTCATTCCATGAAATATGCAACTCTAATCTCAGCATTGTGAGTTCAAACTCCATGTTAGGCGTAGAGCTTACTTTAATTTTTTTTTTTAAATAAGGATGGATTTTGTGATATATGAATTATATCTCAATAAAAAAAAAAGGAATAGAGGACCTACTCGTTCCCTGAGGACAGAGATTCCAAGCAGCGGAGACTCTCTCTTTCCCCCACTGCTGGCTTTGATAAAGTAAACTGCCATAAATTCTACAGCTGCCAACAACTTGAAAACACTTAAAAGCAAATGCTTTCCTAGTGAGTCTCCAGGTGAGAATGAAGTCCAGCTGACATCATGACTTCAGCCTTGTGAGACCCAAGCACAGAAACCAGCTACACTATATGCTCAGACTCTGGCCTATAGAACCTGTAAGATAATACATGGATATTGTTTTATGCACTAAGTTTGTGGTTTGTGGTAATTTGTTATGCAGCAAAGGAAACAAATATAGAGACTACAATACACTTGGTGCTTTCTAAGTACTTTGCATATGTTAAGCTTATTTAATTTTCACAACTCTATGAGGTGGGTACTCAAATGATTCCCATTTTTCTGTTGAAGTAGCTCATTATGTGCTTTAAAAAAGGCAAGGTACAGAACAGGATGGATAGAATGTTAGCATTTGCACCAGAAAAGGGGAAATATGGTTAAGTATATGCACCTATTTGCATAAGACTTCTGTGGGAAGCTACACGAGTAACATTGGTTTCCTATGGAAAGAGAACAGGCTCTGAAAGACAGAGATGGAAGAGACTTCACTCTATATCCCTTCATACTTAATTTTTTTTTACAGGTTTATTTATTTATTTGAGAATGGGGAGGGGAAGAGGGAGAGGGAGAGTCTTAAGCACACTCTGTGCTGAGAGTGGAGCCCGATGAGGGGCTCAATCTCACAACCCTGAGATCATGACCTGAGCCAAAACCAAGAGCTGGACACTCAACCGATTGCACCACCCAGGTGCCCTTATCCTTTTACACTTTAAAGCATATGAATATCTCCCTTAAAAAAAAAAAAAAAGAATGGATCCTTTACTAAAAAAAATTATTTTTTAAAAAGAAAGGGAAAGAAGATATAGAAAAGCATGCTTGGAAGCTGTCATTGTCATTATTCAGTAGCTCATGGAAGAGTAAAACTAATATCTTAATAATCATCCAGAAAGCCAATACAGAGATTTTAGAGGGTCCCTCTGTTACAAACTTCCACATGATGATCAAAGCTATTAGGTAAGTAAATAGCGAGTTACAGGATTCACACATAGTAAAACAGAAGCATTAATAATAGTACTTTGAAGTAAACAAAATCACTAAAAAGATTGGTAGTAACAACATACCTTAACATTTGCAAAGCAATTTCATGCATCTTTTTCAGGTAATAAATGTTACTCACGCTCACCCATACCTTGAGTCTTCAAGGTCACACAGCTAAGAGATTTTTTTTTTTGACATTTCCATTGAAAAGCAGCAGTATGGAAGGATAACGAATCCTTCTAATTCATAGAACTTTAAGGATCTTAGAGATTAATTAGTCCAGTCCATTTTTATGAAAAAGACAGTATTACAAGGCTACAACCCCATGCCTATTCAGATTCATCAAAAAATATGAAACTATCATTCCTTCCATTACACTTCAGATAAAACAACAATTCTACTTCCATGGAGTCTTCTTTCCCCGAAGTACTTACCCTATTACTCACTGAGCAGATACATTTCTTGAGTGCATCCCAAGTAAGTATAAGAAAGACCCTGTAGTTGGACAACAAACTTGTTGAAATTCATTCATGTTTGATGTCTGGAAGGAAAAACTTTCATGCAGTGAAGAGAAGGCTCAGTTGAAGATAAGAACATAATTAGGGATGAGCAAGCATGCAAGTATCCCTTCAACTACACAGCTGACTCTGGTAACCACAAATATTAACTAAACCCAGGAGTCAAGAGCTGTTACTAAGTTACTGTTTTTGTTTCGTTTCTGAGTCAAACCCTTCTAAGGCTTCTGTTCAATTTAATACTATGGTTGAATCTCATAGGCACAATGTTAAATGAAGTGAGTCCAGATACAAAAGAGTATGTTATAGTATGATTCCATTTATATGAAGTTCAAGAACAGGCAAGATAATCTATGGTGATAAAAGAATAGTGGTTTCCTTGTGTTTGGCTGGGGGAGGGTGTTGACTCAAAGGGGACATGAGGAACTTTCTGGAATGATGGAAATGTTCTGTATCTTGATCTGCGTGGTTGTTACACAGTGTATACATATGTAAATATTATCAGACTATACATTTTACAGTTGTGCATTTTACCCCATGATGGTATTCTTCAATTAAAAAAAAAAAAACTCTTCTGAGGGTTCTCATTATTCAAGGGGTAAAGATAAGAATTCTTCACATGGCCCATATAGCCTTGCTGATTCCTATCCTTCTGTACCTTTTCATTTGCACTCCTCTTCCCTAAGCCCCCAACTGGTGCTTCCTCAGTCTGGCACACTTGCCAAGCAACCCTGACCACATGACCAACTATAGCATACGCTGTTTCCCCATTGTGGTGCGCCACCCTCTTCCCCATTAGCTCCTGCACTTCCTTTGGCTCAATCTTCCCTTCCTTGTGTAAGCTTCCTCAATCATCTAGGTTGGCTTCCCCTGTTTGGTGCTTTCATAGAAACTTGGTTCTTGCACCCAGTTTACTTCCCACTTCCGTTAATCTGTAATTACTCCCACATTTGTGGGATTATTTAATCCAATCTCTCTCTCCCAGTAGACCCCGTGGTCCACTCCATGGGCTGAGGGGCACTATCTGGGTTTGCTTACCATAGTATTCCCAGGACCTGGCACAGTGCCTGATACATAGCAGGTGTTTACGAAGTATGTTTTGACTGCTGAGGACAAAGAGAGTGGCATCTGGCATTTTCTGGCTAGAAAATTGCTAACATCTCACATAACCCAATTTGGATTTACCCCATTAAGTGTTTACTGGTATATCTTGCTTTATGGCACCTGGATTCATTGTATGAGAATCTGAATTCACTGAAAATATAAATGAGGACAAGTCTAGCAAATGCCCTTTAAATGATCTATACAAATTCACAGTGTCTTGAATTGCATTTGAGAAGACAGATGAAACTCATCTGCCTGATCCAGGACTTGTTGAAATCAAAAGGATTTAACAGTTAGAAGTGATTGTTGTGTCATATCAGCTGGTGGACCGGTACAGACCTCGTTATAAAATCATTTATACATGGGACGCCTGGGTGGCTCAGTCGGTTAAGCGTCTGCCTTCAGCTCAGGTCATGATCCCGGGGTCCTGGGATGGAGACCCTTGTCAGGCTCCCTGCTTAGTGGGGAGCCTGTTTCTCCCTCTGCCCCACTCCCCTGCTTGTGCTTGCGCTCTCTGTCAAATAAATAAAATCTTTAAAAAAAATCACTTATATCACTGCCACTTCCACCTGAAGACTCAGATTGAGACCAACTCTGCATTGTGGACTTCTCTAAGAAGGAGGATGGTGCCACGGAAACAAGTCACATAAAGAGAAAAAAAAAATGTTTAAGAGGAAGTGGTATACTGCAAAAGTGCAAGCACTGGTGAAATGTGTGAAAAAAAATTCAAGTTAAAAATCTTTGTTTTTTTGTTTTTTATAATAAAGGAAGGCAAAAGAACGTCATGTAGGAAATCATGTTTTCAGAATAAAACCCATCTCACCATTCAATGTGGAAGACTGAATAAATTGGAAGAAAAGGTGTAATAATACAGAAAGAACATTTGAATAACTCCTTACGATTTACCAAATGCTTCATTCATTCTCTCAACATCTACTTCTTGGAACCCCATCTGCTACCAGGCCCCAGGCTGGGCTTCTGGGTGTATGATCAGGATAGATCCCCAAGCAGATCTATCCTGACCCTAGGTTTGGCATCTGGGGCTTCCCATTACCTCACTGAATCTTCACACAAGTTGTCAGAGAAACATTGCCACTTTGGGCAGAGGAGGAAATGGTGGCTTAATTGTCTTGCTGAAGGAAACACCACCAAGAAGTGATGGAGCAGGACCCAAATTTGCATCTCCTAACTTCAGTTTCAGGATTTGCAACCTCATAAAATCAACTTGCTTGCCGGCCTCTGGGATCCCTAGTTTCTTAATCAAGGCCCTCAAGAGAAATAAGGAAAAATGACGGAGGGACAGCACTATTGCATTTCAGTCCCTCTCCAGTGTGGCCCTTCTTTCTCTTCTCTTGTTTGTCTCTCTATGCTTCCAAGGCAGTAGGAAACTTTCCACCAAATCCCTTACAAACACAAGCTTCTTTCATTTTTACTTGTTTCTTTATTTTTTTAAAAAAGATTTATTTATTTATTTGAGAGAAAGAGAGAGAGAGTATGAGCGGGAGGGGCAAAGAGAGAGGAAGAGAGAATTTCAAGTGATCTCTGCACTGAGCATAAGCCCGACACAGGGCTCGATCTCACGACCCTGAGATGAAGACCTGAACTGAAACCAAGAGTCGGACGCCCTAACCAACTGTGCCACCCAGGTGCTCCGCATTTTTATTTGTGTCTAATGGCACCTACAGATTCGTAGATGGTTTTTAGACAGAAGCAAATCACTCATCTACTTTCCTTAACTGACAAAAACTGAACCAGGAGCCTTCCCTTTTACATCACATGACTCAGGTTATTGCTCTATTATTTGGTGCTTCATACAATACAGAAATGTATTCAGACTGACTTTAACTTTGGACATTTTCTCCCTAATTCATAAAAATCTAATAATAAGAGATGTATTTGACAGGACTTTTTGCTACATAGTAAATACTGATTTAAAAGAACATTATTGGGGCTCCTAGATGGCTCAGTTGTTTGAGCCTCTGACTCTTGGTTTCAGCTCAGGTCATGATCTCAAAGTCGTGAGATCGAGCCCCACATGGGCTCCACACTCAGCACAGAGTCTGCTTGAGTTTCTTTCCCTCCCCCTTTGCCCTTCCCCTTGCACGTGTGTGAATGCATACACACTCTCTCTCTCTCAAATAAATAAATAAATGAACATTATTAACTGATGAATGGATGAAGAAAACATGGTATTCTCTATACAACAGAATACAAAGGAATGAAGAACTGGTACGTGCAACGTAGATGAACCTTGAAAACTATGCTAAGTGAGAGAATTCGTCAAAAAAGGCTGCATTTGGATTGATTGCATTTATATGAAATGACCAGGATAGGGAAATCTATAGAGACAGAAAGTACATTTGTGGTTACCTAGAGCTGGGGCGTGGGTGGATTTAGGGGTGAAAGCTAAAGGGTAGGGTTTCTTTTTAGGATGGTGAAAATGTTCTAAAATTAAACGTAGTGATTATACTAAAGACTGTGAATTGCATGCTTTAATAATTCAGTGGTATATGAATGATATCAAAACTGCTTTTTTTAAAGGAAATTGACAAAGTGGTCCACTAATAACTGAGGGAAATACTTTTTCAGACATATGATGTAGGAAGTTATTTTGACCTCCAACCAGTGCTTACATCTGTGTTGACTATGTAAAGATAACTGAATAAATAATTCTCTATATTTTCTCCTCAAAGAAAAAGAACAAACACTAGATTCTACCAATATAGCAGCAGCATAATACAGATATAACAGCTAAGATATAGTCTGGGTCAATGAAGGTGGCAATAATTAACATCTATACTCTATTCGTGTCTATAGACAGCCATTATAATATGTGCATATACAAGTAGCAAAAGTGCTAGCTATGTCTTTTCTTGATTTTTATATTGTAAAATTTTTTATGAAAGTTAATTAATATTAACCTCTATTAAAAAGAACATTAAACAGAAGTCCCTGTGAATTATCAATATAAAATATTCCAGATTATTTTCTTTAAAAAAATCCATTTCTGCTATTTAACATAAAAGTTAGATTATTGTTTAGCTTTAAATATCTTAATTCAAGCATTCTTTTCCATAATATCCCCAAACACACACATGAAAACATGTTTATCCCAATTATTCTTCCATTTAATGTAAAAAATTCCTGGCTAGAAGAGATTTGCAAAATTAGAACTTTACAGAAAAATATGACCTAGAGTTTTAGTACCCCCCAGTGGCTCTGAAAAGATAGGCAACATTATTATAAGTTTTCTTCTAAGAAGTCTTTGGGGAACCAGCCAAGTTTAAATAGGGTAATTGGCAGGTCTATGGTTGCAATTTACATAAATTATAGAAACATAACACCAGACATTTATCTAATTGAAGAAAATGTGGTGTTCAGTTACTTATCTAGAGGAATCCTACTTGTGGTTTGTGCCATTTGGTGATCAGTCCATTCTCCTGAGACTCTAAATGTGTTTCTCTGGGGACAGCACATGGTAAGCATGTTTTAAAATTCATTTTGCTTTACTTCGCAAAGGCTCAAAATATATATTAAATATAAAATACTGTTCATGTATGTTTTTTAATAAAAATAGCATTAAAATAAAGTAACTCTGTAATTCCTTTACAAGATGTTTATCCATATCCCTACTGGAGATGTTGATTAGTTACACTCATCATTATGGGCTGCTGCTTCTTTAAATGCTAACAAATTCATCACTTTTCCTAATCAATCTGCTATCATAGGTCCTATGTCCCTTAGTTGAGTTTCTGTTTCCTATAAATATAATAAGCAATGTAAGACATGTAATATTATCAAATTTTCCCAAATATTTCTTACACTCTGTAAGTATGAAGTTACCATATCTACAAAAAGTATATTTGACAGATCTTACATTTTTGCAGAATTGCACACCACAGAACGTATCCCAGATATTTAAGCTTCATAAATTATCCAAGCAAAATTCTACATCCCTATGTCTGAGGTGGAGTCAAATTGCAAGTTTCATCATAGAAGCATATCTTAATGACTCAAGCAACTTCCAAACACAGCCAGTCTACAATAACCTAGGAAATTTGTAAGACAGGAGAATGCTTCATACCCTCACAGTGGGACACTGATCATTTGGAGCTTACCACACTCCTGTTACTGGTACTCGTTTACTAAACCCATTTAATTATTTAGCAATTAGTTATTGAACAGTATGTGTTTGCCAGCAGCTGTATCTGATGCAGAGGATTAAACATAAGACGGAGTTCCTGCTCATAAAGATAATAAAGCAATGAAGCAAATGAGACCATCCAATAGAAACTCACTGAGTTAGCAAAGGCCAGAGGAGGAAGTGAAGTGGCAGGGGGCATGACAGGAACCCCGGTAGAGGGGATAGTAAGGGAAAAATGGACAAAGATACTAATGTGAGAAGCAAAAAGGTTTATGTAGCAGGGAAGCACAGTGGCCCTTGTGTTGGAAAACAGGGTGAGGCGGGAAGTAAGAAGCAGGCTGAGCTGAATCACGGACGCGCTATGTTAAGGAACTTGGACCAATTCCTGAAGGCAAGAGAGAAGAGCTTAAAGACTTTAGGTAGGGCCTGACCCAATCAGACGTGCATTTTCAGCAGATCATTGTGGCTCTCGTTATAGAAGGTGGATTTTAGAGAAAGAACACCAAAGCAAGAAGACCAGCTAGGATACTGTTGCTAAAATCTAGGTAAGAGATGGCTTAGAACCTCACCAGCTTTGGTTGTTACCAGCCTTGATGCAAACCAAGGTTGTGTCACGGTGTGAGAGAATTTCAAAGGGAAGAAGTGAAGAGTTGGAAGAAATCAATAATAGTTACTAAGGAAGCTGTTGCTGTTCTCCCTGCCACCATATTTCTTCTTTTAAAAAACATATGACAGTAATCTAGAATTCACTGAATGGACCAAGTAGTAAATCATAAAATGATGTTGCCAGGTGTTTTTAAGTGGGCTGTATAAAGGACAAAAACCCTACCAATTCACAATTCAGATGCAAAAGACCCTACAATACTTAACAAATTTCAAGGTAGCCACACCTCCTATGAAACATTACAAGATGTTTCCCTGTTAGAACTGCATAACAGAGGACCACAGCGTTTGAAATGGACCGATACAGCACGAATGTTTAAGAGCAGATAGTAAGAAGACTGAATGGCTTAAGATTTTCTCTTTCCATTCTAAGACTAGAATCAGGTCTTATCTGGTGTGTCAAAATTGGATTATGTAACATTTAAGTACACCATACTGTGTTTATTATAAAGATAGTTTCAGTGTTTAGAAAATAAAATTTGAAGCAGACACTTGCAGAGTGTCTAAGACACTTTCTTGAAGCTCTAGGCTCTGAGAACAGAATCTATCACTGGGCTAGTGAACACAACACTTAACGCTTAATAATCTTGTTGCCAAAAACAGACCCTTGGGGTATATACATAAACTTTCCAGCAGAGGGCAGCAAAACTTCACTAAGCAGTTTTTAAAGAGCCTAGCCACTTTTTTATATTGCTTAACAATATTTTTTAAATATTCAGCAGAAGACTATGTGAATATATGTGTTTATATATGTTCATATATATGTATATATTAGTTTATCTTATACCTAAACTTATATCTTACCTGATATATAACATATATTAGTTTACCTCATAGTAATCACGGAATCGTGGTACTTACTTCAAGCAGAACAGAATTCCTCCCAGAGTTCTAAGGCTGCTGAAGGCTCTTGGCTGGATAGGACCTGAGGCAATAGCAAGAGGGAAAAAGGGTGAGCCACAATACCTTAATGGAGTCATTTGCGGGTGGTTTGTCAACTCTTTTACAAAGATCATGGTTTACGGTACAGTGGGATTCTTATGTATGTATGCAGGTATGTGTGTGTGTATGTATTTATTTCTCCCCTCCTCGTCAGTGGGATTCTTTTAAAAAATATGTTCCAGCTATGTGTCTGAATTTCCTTATCGATAAAAAGTAGATAATAATTGTATCTGTACTTCAAGGGGTTCAAAATTAAATATAAGAAAGTGGAACAGCATTCACTGTTTTTTGGAAGTTATTTTAATTTATTTGTTAGTATTATTTAATATTACTATTAAATTATAATCAAATATTATTTAACAATATTATTTATTCCTTTATTTACTTTTATAATATATGACTTCATATATATAATTAACATATATCGCTTATAATTATAACATATTAAACATTAACATATAACAATGATATAATTATATAATATATTTAATACTTTAATATATTATTAATATTTTAAAATATTTTATTTATTTATTTGACAGAGACAGAGAGAGAAAGAGAGAGCACAAGCAGGGGGAACAGCAGAAGGAGAGGGAGAAGCAGGCTCTNAATGATAAATATATATATATATATATATATGGTATATTTTTAAATAAAAATTTTAAAAATGATTATAGGACTCCTGCTTCCAGTTATACTGGGATAATTAAGATCAGACTTACCCTCCCCATATAAACAACTAGGAAATTGGCCAAAATATATAAAACAGTAGTATTCAGACATTAGACAATAAGAAGTATGGATTGGGATCCCTGAGAGAAGGGAAACAAAAAGGTAAACTCCTACCGCCACCCCAGATTTTTGCCTAGAGTCAATTCTCAGGCATGGATGCAGGGAGGGGAATGCAAGCAGAGACCAGCAGTCTTTTCTGAGTTGAAAAGTTGGAGAGGCCAAGGTGACTAAACGTTGTTAGGCAGAATTCTAAAGAATAGGGAACTGTGCAGAAAGAGACTCAGAATTCTAAGACATCCCTGACCATGCATATGTAGATGAACATTCATAAGACAGGGCAAATGAAGACTGGGTAGTTGTAAATTGAGTAATACTCAGAGCTGGGTGGAGAGATGTGGGCACTTCAATTAATCAAAATCCTCAATTTAGTAGTAAGACTGAACAATTCCCAGAGTGAAGGCTAATTTACATGTGTCATAGCAAAAATTAAAGTAAGTCTTAAAAGGGTCAAATTGTTTCATAATTAACTTACCTGCCAGTCAGAAAAGAGCCTAACATTCTAAAAGGAAAACAACAAAATTCAGACACTCATAACGTTCAGTATCTGATTAACATATTTCTAGACATGCAAAAAATCAGGAAAATGCTGATTCATAACCAAGAGAAAAAAAATTAATAAATAAAAACAGACATAGAAATTATAGGGATGATGGGACTAACAAACAGATAATAATATTAAAACAGCCATTATAACAATGTAAGTACATTTAAATAAAAATATGAACAGAGTGAGGAAAGAAATGGAAGATACATAAAAGGACCAAATGGAACATCCTGAGATGAAGAATATAGTATGAGAAATTAAAGTTTCTCTAGATGGCACTAATGAGATTAGACACTGCTAAAAAATAAACCTGTGAACTTGAAGAACTAGCAACAGAATCCATATGAAAGAAAGCACAGAATTGTTTTTGATATATTTAAAAAACTTTTTTCATTTTTAAAAATTTAATTAATTTATAATATATTATTGGCTTCTGAGGCAGAGGTCAGTGATTCATCAGTCTTATATAATACCCAGTGCTCATTACATCACATACTGTCCTTAATATCTATCACCCAGTTACCCATTCCCCCATCTCCCTCCCCTCTAGCAACCCCCAGTTTGTTTCCTATGATTAAGAGTCCCTTATGCTTTGTCTCCTTCGCTGACTTCAGCTTGTTTTATTTTTTCCTCTCTTCCCCTATGATCCTCTGTTTTGTTTCTTAAAGTCCCCATATAAGTGAGATCATATGATAATTGTCTTTTTCTGATTGACTTATTTTGCTTAGCATAATACCCTCTAGTTGCATCCACGTCATTGCAAATGGCAAGATTTCTTTTTTTTTTTTTTGATGGCTGAGTAGTATCCCATTGTACATATAAACCATATCTTCTTTATCCATTCATCTGTCAATGGACATCTGGGTTCTTTCCATAGTTTGGCTATTGTGGGCATTGCTGCTATAAACATTGGGGTGCAGGTGCCTCTTTGGATCACTACATTTATATCTTTGGGATAAATTTACAGTAGTGCAATTGCTGGGTCGTAGGGTAGTTCTATTTTCAATAAGGCACAGATTTTTAAAAGATTGGAAAATAAAATGAACAGAGCCTCAGTGACCTGTGGGAAAACATGGAATGATTTAATATATGTGTAATTGGGGTCCCAAAAGGAGAAGAGTACAAAAACTATTTGAAGAAATAGTGGACTGTAGTTTTCAAATTTTGTGAAAATGATAAACTCAGAAATTCAAGAAACTGAGTGAACCCCAAGAAAGTTAAACACACTCACAGGTACAAACTATAACAAGTCATGTCATCATCAAATTGTTGAACACCAATAATTAAGAGGCAGTCCTAAGTGCAGCAACAACAAAGAAACACCCCTCTCCACCACCACCACCACGTTCCATACAAAAGAATACGATAAGAATTGCCAGAAACTATTGTCAGAAGCTATGCAAAACAGAAAATAATGCCATTGTATCTTTAATGTGCTGAAAGAAAAAAAAATTGTCAGACTAGAATTCTGTATCCAATGAAAATATCCCTTAAAAATGAAGGCAAAACTTTTTCCAATGAAAACTGAAGGAATTTGTTACTAGTAGCCTCCAATAAAAGAAGTTCTTCAGGCTGAAATAAAATGATAACAAAGGATATCTTGATATATACAAAGGAAGTGAAAGTACTACAAATGGTAAATAGGTGCATAATATAACATGATTTTTATCTAATTGCTTTATTTCTTCAGAAGATGAATACCTTTATTAAGAAAAAAGAATGACAATGAATTGCAGGGCTTATAACATAAGGAAACAAATGTATAACAGAAGCACAAAGACAGGAAAAGAAGAAATGGAAATATACTGGTATCAGTTTCTTAAATTATATGTGAAATATATAATATTTCTGCTAAGTATAATATTATCTCATAGTAGACTGTGATAAGACTTAGAATAAGATTGTGGAAACAACCACTATGAAAAAAAGAGAGAGACAGACAGAGGCAAAGACAGAAAGAGAGAGAATAACTGATAAACCAATAAGGGAGAGAAAATGAAATATTAAAAAATACTTAATCTAAAGGTAGAAAAGAGGAAAGAAGAACAAATGGGACATAAACAAAACAAGTAGCAAGATAGTAGACCTATAATGAAGAATATTGTTAATTACATCAAGTATAAAGGGTATAAAACCTCCAACTAAAGGCAGAGATCGTCAGACTAGATTTAAAAAAAAAAAAAGTGAGACCCATAATGCCTTTTGCAAGAAACCTATCTAAATATAAAGACATACAGATTAAAAGATATGATGACAAAAGATATATCATATACGTACTAATCAGAAGAAAGCTAGAGTGGTTATATTAATATTAAAAAGAGACTTTAGAATGAGGAATATTACCAGAGATAGAGAACATTTCATAGTGATAAAGGGGCTAATTCATCCAGAAGATATAACAGTCCTACATGTGTTTGGACCCAATAACAAAGCTTCAAAATACATACACAAAAACTTATAGAACTAAAGGAAAAAAAGACAAATCCAAAATTATAGTTGGAAACACAAATACTTTTTAAAAATTAATTGATATAAGAGGTAGACAGGAAATCAACATTGATATAGAATACTTAAGCAGCTCTATAAACCAACTGCATCTAATTGACATCCTACCTGACAATATCAGAGTACACATTCATTTAAAAAACACATATGAAACATTCACCAAGATAGACCATATGCTGGGATATAAAACAAGCCTCAGTAGATTTACAAGGATTAAAAAGGATATTCTAAGGGGCGCCTGGCTGGCTCAGTCAATGGACCATGCAACTCTTGATCTCGAGGTTGTGAGTTCAAGCCCCATGTTCAGTGTGGAGATTACTTAAAAATAAAATCTTAAAAAATAAAAAAGGGATACTCTAAGATTAAGTAGCATATATCCTTGGAATGCAAAGTTTGTTTAATATTAGAAAATTAATATAATTCATCCTATTAAAAAGGAGGAACCATATGATCACCTCAGTAAATGAAATAACTTTAGATGAATTTCAACATCCATTCAAGATATAAAAAACAAAGCAAAATGATCTCTCAGCAAATTAGGAGTAGAGAGGGAGAATTTAACCTGATATATTCAAAGACATAAATGTATATATAGAAAAAACTGTCCATTATTTGAAAGACAGTATTACTAAAATGCAATTCTTCTCAAATTAATCTTTATAATCAATATAATATCAGTCAAAATTTCGGCAGGCTTTTTTGGTAAAAATTGATAAGCTTACTCTAAAATTTATTTGGAAAAAAAAACCCCAGAGGACTTAAAATAGCCAAAGTAATCATGAAAAAGAAACAAGAAAAAAACAATGTTTAGACTATCTAATTTTAAGAAGTGTTATAAAGCTACAAGAATCAAGGCTATATAATAACGATGGAAGGAAAATCACCTGCAAAGCAAAAACTGGATAAAGACTGACATCCAGAATATATAAAGAGCTCTCAGAACTCAATATTGAGAGCACAAGCAACCCTACAAAAATAGGCAAAATATTTGAACAGACACTTTACAAAACTAGATATGAGGATGGCTGATAAAATACATGAAAAGAATCTGAATGTTGTTAGTAATCAGGGAAATACAGTTAAAACCACTATCAGATATGGTTACATGCCCGTCAGTCTCATGAAAGAGAGAAGGAGAAACAAACCAAATACCATGTGTTTTTGAGGACATGGAGTAACTGAGATTTACTCCTGGGAATATAAAATGATACAATCACATGGAAAATAGTTCAGAAGTTCTTATAAAACTAAACATACACTTAATATATACCCCATCGATTGCACCAATTTACCCAAGAGAAATGAAAATATAGGTCTACACTAAGACTTGTATGTCCTATTACAGCAGCTTTAGTTATAAGTCCATCAACAGGTGAATGCATAAACAAATTGTGGTATATTCATATCATAGAATACTATTCATCAATGAAAAGGAATGTACTATTGATATATATGACAACCTGATTGAATATTTAAAATGTGGTGAGGAGGAAAAGCAGCCAAACACAAAGGAATATATACTATGTGTTCCAATTATATGAAACTCTAGAAAAGTAAAACCTAATCTATAGTGACAGAGAAAAGAATAGTCAGCTGGAGTCAAGGGGTAGGATGGGGAATAAGTGGAGGTATTGACTGGGAAGGAACACAAGGGAATCTTTTGAGATAATAGAAAAGTTCAGTATCTTTACTGTGGTTATGGTTCCATGAATGTAAAAGTTTTTCCAGAGTCTGAGCAGTACACTTACAATGGGTTCCTTTGCATGTATGTAAATTACACCTCATTAATATGATTACAGTGAAAAATAAATCTTTGCCTACTCCAGGAGATTACAAACCAAATGTTGACGGACTAGACATAATTGACTCAGTCACCTGGATTGCCACTTGATGTCTCGTAGGAGACTCCAGTTTAACACATGCAAACTGGAACTCATGGTATTCCCCATACCTGTTTCTCCTCCAGCATCTGCTATTCATTCTCCACATTGCAGGTGGGCAATCTTTTATGAAAAATTTTATTGAGGTAATTGTGGATTCATATGCCATTGTAACAAATAATACAAAGAGATCCTGCTGGTCCTTCACCTAGTTTCCCCCACTGGTAACAATTTGCAAAACTAGAGACTAGTATCACAACCAGGATATTGACATTGATAGTATATGCCAATCTTATTCAGATTTTCCCAGTTTAACTTGTACTTATTTGGGTGTGTGTGATGCCAATGTTGGATTTTTTTCTTATTTTTTTTTTGAGTCTTATAGGCTCCTGGGGCTCTCTTCATTTCTTTCTAGTTTATTTTTTCTTGTCGGTTCAGATCAATTCTATTGATCTGTCTTTGAGTTTCTGATTCTATTGTCTATCATTCCTACTTTACCATCAAGCCCAAAGGGTTTTTTGGTTTAATTTCTTTGGTTGTATTTTCACATTCTAGAATTTCCACTTGATAACTGTTCCATGTAAGTTCTATTTCTTTTCTCTCTCTCTCTCTTTTTTTTTGCCATTACCAGTTTTTATTTATTTTTTAATAATAATGTTTTTTATTATATTATGTTAGTCACCATACAGTACATCCCTAGTTTTTGATGTAAAGTTCCATGATTCATTACTTGCGTATAACACCCAGTGCACCATGCAATACGTGCCCTCCTTAATACCCATCACCAGCCTATCCCATTCCCACTCCCGGAGCCCTCAGTTTGTCATGTGAGTTCTATTTCTTTGTTGAGATTTTCTATTTTTAAAATTTGTTTCAAGAGAATTTGCAATTGATTTTTGAAGCATTTTTGTGATTGCTGATTTAAAATCCTGGTCAGATATTGTCAGTATTTGACATATTGATGTCGGCATCAATTGATTGTCTTTTCTATCTTTCTTTTTTTCTTTCTTTCTTTTTCTTTCTTTCTTTCTTTCTTTCTTCTTTCTTCTTTCTTTTTCTTTCTTTCTTTCTTCTTTTTCTTTCTTCTTTCTCTTTCTTTCTTTTTCTTTCTCTTTCTTTTTTCTTTCAGATTTTAGTTAGTTAGTTATGTATTTATGTATTTATTTATTTAAGAGAGAGAGAGGGAGGGAGACAGAGGGAACACAAGCAGGGGGAGCAGCAGAGGGAGAGGGAGAAGTAGACTCCCTCCTGAGCAGGGAGGCCGACACACGGGGCTCCATCCCAGGACCCTGGGATCACGACCTGAGCTAAAGGCAGATGCCTAACCAACTGAGCCACCCAGGCGCCCCAGTTGATGGTTTTTTTCTTATTCATGTAGTAATTTTCCTGTGTTTTTAATTGCAAAAAAAGGTGTTTTTTTTTTTTTATTGCATCCTGGCTTTTAAAAAATAATTATGATCTTGGGAGAATGGGTGCTACTTAAATATCTCATTTTAGTAGGCAGTGACTCTGTTTAGGTTTGGCATGCAGGTTTCAGTCCAGTTTGGGGGACTGTGGTTCCAAAGGCAGGTTAATTTTCAGAGTGATGAAATTTCTGGTCCTGATAGGGCTCCCACTGGTTCTTGCTGGTGCTCAGCAGGCAGAAGGTCTTTCCCAGCCTGGACCATCAGGTGTCTCTGGGTGGGAGAGGAGAGTCTAAGGCTCACAGGAAGAAAGATGCTTCCTAGGCTGGCCACTTGTGTTGGCAGAGTCCCTCTTGCCAGGACCACCTGTTACTCCAGTAGCTCTTGAGAGGGTGGGTGGGGGGCCTCAAGCTGGGTGGGAAAGGAGAACACTTTCCTGGCACTTATTGTTAGCAGGGCTCCTGACTGATCCCCATTGCAGGTGGTGCTGAGTTCACCTGGTGTTGTCAGAGGGACTTCTGTTTGATCTGGGGGAGACTGAACCTACCTGGGCTACCTTCTGTTGCTAGGTCAGGAAATGCTGGCATGGGTCACCCTTTGTTAGTGGGAAGACACCCCACCACTGTGTTCTTCCTTCAGTTCCAAGGTCTCAAGCCAGTTCAGCTTTCTATTACTACCCTTCAGTTTTCTCCTTTGGTTGCCTCTTGTGCTGTTTCCTGTAGTTAGTGGGAAATAACAGGGAGGAATGAGTCTATACCATCTTACCTCTGCCAGATGTCTGGGTAGTTTTTTATTTTATTTTATTTTAGTTTAGTTTATTTTAGTTTAGTTTAGTTTAGTTTAGTTTATATTATTTTATTTTTAATTGTAAAAAACACAGAACATAAGCTTTACCATCGTCACCATTTTCAAGTGTGCAGGTCAGTAGTGTTAAGTATACTCATGTCATTGTACAATAGAGCTCTACAACTTTTTCATCTTGCAAAACTAAGGCTCCATACCCACTAAAAACAACTTCCATTTCCCCCTCCCCCTAGCTCCTGGGAACTACCATTCTAGTCTCTGTAGCTATGAGTTTGACTACTCTCGATACCTCCTATAAGTGGAATCATGTACTATTTGTCTTTTTGTGACTGGCTTATTTCATTTAGTATAATGTCCTCAAGGTTTATCCATATTGTGGCATGTGTCAGGAGTTCCTTCCTTTTTAGGGCTAAATAATATTCCATGTCTATATTTTGTTTGTCCATTCATCCACTTGGGTTGGTTCCACCTCTTGGCTACTGTGAATACTGCTGCAGTGAACATGGGTGTGGTAGCACCGCCTCTTCAAGACTGTGCTTTCAGTTCTTTTGTATATATACCCAGAAGTGTGGGGTTGCTGAAACATATGGCAACTCTATTTTAATTTTTTTGATGAACTACCATACTGTTTTCATTTTACATTCCCACTGACAGTGCACAAGGGTTCCCATTTCTCCACATCCTTACCAACACTTGTTATTTTTTAAGGTTTATTTTGTTTTTCAAATAGAGACGTCCAAATGATAACATTGTGATTTTGATCTGCATTTCTCTACTAATTAGGGATATTGAGCATCTTTTTACATGCTGTTGGTCATAGTCTTTTTAATTTCAGATTTATAATAGGTGAATAGTGGTATCTTATTGTGGTATTAACTCGCAGTCACCTCAGGACTCGTGATCTTGAGCACTTTTTAATATGCTTATTTGCCATCTACATATCTTTTTAGTCAAGTATCTGTGCACATCTTTTGTCCATTTTTATTTCTTACTATTTTTTGGTCCCTTTTAAGATTTTAATTCTAGTACAGTTAACATACAGTTAATTAGTTTCAGGTGTACAATATAGTGATTCAACAATTCTATTGTGCTCATCAAGACAGGTATACGCTTAATCCCCTTCACCTATTTCACCCATCCCCCTGCCCACCTCCCCTCTGGTAGTCGCCAGTCTGTTCTCTATAGCTAAGAGTCTATTTTTTTTTTTTGTGGCTTATCTCTTTTTTCCCCTTTGTTTTGTTTCCTGAATTCTATGTATGAGTGAAATCATATGGTATTTGTCTTTCTCTGAGTTATTTCACTTAGCGTTATACTCTCTAGCTCCATTCCTGTTGTTGCAAATGGCAAGATTTCATTCTTTTTTATGGCTGAGTAATATTCCATGCTACATCTTCTTTACCCATTCATCTCTTGATGGACACTTGAGCTACTTCCATAATTTGGCTATTGTAAGTAATGGTGCAATAAACATAGGGGTGCGCATATCCTTTGAAATTAGTGTTTCATATTCTTTGGGTAAATACTCAATAGTGTGATTACTGGGTCTTATGGTGCTTCTAATTTTTTGAGGAACCCCACACTGTTTTCCACAGTAGCTGCACCAGTTTGCATTCCTACCAACAGTGTACAAGGTTTCCTTTTTCTCCACATCCTCACCAAATTTGTTGTTTCTTGAGCTAATTGATTTTAGCCATTCTGAAGTGTGAGGTGATATCTCATTGTTTTGATTTACATTTTCCTGATGACGAGTGATGTTGAGCATCTTTTCATGTGTCCGTTGGCCATCTGTATGTCCTCTTTGAAGAAATATCTGTTCACGTCTTCTGCACATTTTTAAATTGGATTATTTGTGGTTTTTTGATGTTAAGTTATATACTTTAAAATATAGTTTGGATACTAACCCTTTATTGAATATGTCATTTGCAAATATCTTCTCCCATTCAGTAGGTTGTCTTTTACTTTTGTTGATAGTTTCCTTTGCCATGCAGAATTTTTAGTCAATTTAAAAATGAGGTTGTTATTGAATTTTCAGATTTCTTTATATACATTAGATTCAAGTTCTCTGTCAGAGATGTTATTTGCAAACATTTTCTCCCATTCTATTGCTTGTCTTTTCAGTCTTTTAACCATCTCTTTTGAAGAGAAATCCAATGTCATTTTTTAAAAAAGATTTTATTTATTTGAGAGTGAGAGAGCACAGAGGGAGAGTGAGAGGGAGAAGCAGACTCCCTGATGAGCAGAGACCTTGATGAGGGGCTCCATCCTAGAACCCTGAGATCATGACCCGAACTGAAGGCAGACACTTAGCCAACGGAGCCATCCAGGTGCCCTGCCAATATCATCACTTTTTATGTCACTTTTAATGATGTCCAATTTATCATTTTTTCTTTTATGGGTTTTGATTTTGGAGTTATATCTAACCCCAAATTTGCCTTACCCTTGGGTTTGCCTTGTCCAAGGTCACAAAGATTTTCTCATCATTTCCTCTAAAGGTTTTATAGTTTTAGGTTTTACATTTATATCTATGATCCATTTAAGTTAATTTTTTATGAGATGTGATATGAGTCTAGATTTCTTGATTTTGCTGAATTTAGATATCCAATTATTCTAGCATCATTTATTGAAAAGACTATCCTTTTGCACTGAAATGCCTTCACATTTTTGTTGAAAATCAATTGACCATATGTTTGGTTATAATTCTGCCCTCTATTTGGGTCTATTGACTGTCTATCTTTATACCAACTACTTGTTTTGAATATTGTAGCTTTATAATAAGTTTCAGATTTTTTTTTAAGATTTTATTTTTTTAAGTGATCTCTACACCCAACGTAGGGCATGAACTCACAACCCTGAGATCAAGAGTGGCATGCCCCACTGACTGAACCAGCCAGGTGCTCTGTAAGTTTTGGATAAGTCTTCCAACTTTGTTAATCTTTACAGTTGTTTTGGCTATTCTAGATCTCTTAGATTTTCATATGCATTTTAGAATCAACTTATCAATTTCTACAAAATAGTCCAATTAGATTCAGATTTGCATTGTGTTAAATCTATGGATTAATTCTGGGGAGAGCCAACATTTTAACAATATTGAGTCTTCCAATCCATGAACATGGTATGCTTTTTTCATTCATTTATGTATTCTTTAATTTTTGTCATCAATGTTTTAAATTTTCAGTGTACAGATTTTGTAAATATTTTCTTAGCTTTATCTCCATGTTTTTCATATTTTTATGATAATATAAATGGTATTGTGGTTTTAGTTTCAATGCCTCATTGTTCATTGTTATCCTATAGAAACACAATTGAATTCTCTATATTTTATATCCTGCAAACTTGAACTTATATGTTTTAGCAGCTTTTTTGTATATTCCATAAAATTAATCAAGGGTATCAGAAAGTTTTTAGATGGTATCTATGTTTCTGAAAAAGGAACAGTTTAACAGGCTGATGAATGAGATCTAAGCTGCTCAGCTACAGAAACAGCAAGACGGTGGATGATTTTTCAGACTTATTTGTGATATTATAAGATGCAATAAAAGCTCTATTAATTTGGGAAAAATTTTTTACATAGATGATATTATCTGTGAATAAAGACAATTTTACTTCTTCCTTTCCAATTGAGATGCCTTCTATTTATTTTCCCTGCCTTGTTGCACTGGCTAGGACCTCCAGTACAATATTAAATAGGAGTTGTGAGAGTATCCTTCTCTTGTTCTTCATCTTAGGGGGAAAGCATTCAGTCTTCAGCGTTATGATTATAGTTTTAGTTTGATAGATGTCCTTTATCAGGTTGAGAACCTTTCCTTGTATTCCTAGTTTGCTGAAAGTTTTTTTAATTAGGAATGTATATTGGATTTTGCCAAATACCTTTTCTACTATTAAGATGACCATGTGTTCCCCTTTTTTCTTTTTTAATCTGATGAATTACATTGACTAATTTTTTAAAAAGATTTTATTTATTTGAGAGAGAGTGTGTGTGAGTGTGAGGTTGGAGGAGGGCAGAAGGAGGGGGAGGGAATCCTAAGCAGACTCACCACTGAGTGAGGAGTTGGTCACAGGGCTTGATCCCACAACACTGAGATCAGGACCTGAGCTGAAACCAAGAGTCTGATGCTTAACCAACTGTGCCACCCAGGTGCCCCTGACTAATTTTTTGAATGTGGAATCAACCATTAGTATCATTTTCCTTCTGCCTTAAGGACTTCTTTTAAAATTTCTTGTAGTTTTGGTCCCTGGTAATGTATTCTTTCAGCTTTTTTATGTTTGAAAAGAATTTATTTTGCTTTTGAAAGATATTTTCACTGGGTATGGAATTCCAGGTTCAGTTATTTTTCTTTCAGTATTTTAAAATGTATTGTTCACTGTGTTCTAGGTTGCCTTGTTTCCAATGAGAAATCTTTTGTTATCCTTAGCTTTGTTCCTTTGTATGTAACATGTCTTTTTCCACTGGCTACTTTGTAAGGTTTTCTCTATATTCCTTTTTTTTTTTTCTTTTAAAGATTTTATTTTTAAGTAATCTCTGCACCCAATGTGGTACTCAAATTTACAATCCTGAGATCAAGAGTTGCATGCTTTACCAACGGATCTAGCCTTTATCACTGGTTTTGAACAATTTGATTATGATATGCCTTGGTGTAGTTTTATTGTTTTTTATGTGTAGGGTTTATTAAGCTTCTTGGATCTGTGGGATGATAGTTTTATCAAGTTTGGAAAAATATTTGCAATTATTTCTTTAAAAATAATATATATATATTATATATATATTATATACATATATTATCTATCTATCTATCTATCTATATCTATCTATCTATCTATCTATCTATATATAAAACCTCACAGGTTTTTTAAAAAGATTTTATTTATTTATTTGTCAGAGAGACAGCACAAGCAGGGGGAGCAGCAGGCAGAGGGAGAAACAGGCTCCCCACTGAGCCAGGAGTGCGATGTGGGACTCAATCCCAGGACCCTGAGATCATGACCTGAGCCAAGGCAGCTGCTTAACTGACTGAGCCACCCAGGCATCCCTCTTCAAATATTTTTTCTGTCTCCTCCTTCTAGACTCCAATTACACAAATATTAGAGCACTTAAATTTGTCTTGTGATACACTGATGCTTTTTTCATTAAAAAAGTTATGTTTTGTGTTTAATGGTGAATAGTTTATATTGCTAATAGTTTTTATTACTGACATTTTTTTCCTGCAATGTATAATCTGCTATTAATCCCATCCAGTATATCTTTCATCTCATACATGGTAGTTTGCATCACTAGAAGTTAGATTTGGGTCTTTTCTTCTTCTTCTTCTTCTTTATATTTTTCATTTCTCTACCTAACATTAAAAATATGGGATACAGTTATACCTTTTAATGCACTTTTCTTTTAATCCTAACATTGGTGTCAGTTCTGGGTTGGTTTCAATTGTCATTTACATTATTTTCTTACTATGGGTTGTACTTTCCTGCATGCCTTATAGCCCTCAATTAGATGTCAGGCACTGTGAATTTTACCCTGCTAGATGCTGGATAATTTTGTAGTCCTATAAATAATTGAGTTTTGTTCTGGGGTGCAGTTATGTTACTTGGAAATGATTTGATCCTTTTTAGCCTTTAAGACTTGTTAGATGGAAACCAGAGTAGTGTTTACTGTAGAGTTAATTATTCCCCACTACCAAAAGTAGGCCCTCCTGAGTACTTTACTCAATTATGATATTCTTCTGGTGTGGTTTGTGGGAACAGGCACTATTCCCAGCACTGTGTGAGTTCCCTCTAATCCTTTCTGATAGTTTCCCCCACACATGGGTAGTTTCTTCACATGTGTGCACTGATCAGTACTCAGCAGAGCACCTGAACGGGTCCCTCTGCAGTCCACCGTTCTCTCTCCAGGCATTGCTCCCCTCTCTAAATCATAGCTGCCTTGGTCTCCTTGAACTCTCAGCTCCATCTCTTTCACTCAGTGAGTTCACTGGACTCGGTCTCCACTGAGGGGTGAGTGGTTTCCACTCTCTGCACTGCTGCCTGAAAACCCTCTTGAGGCCATAAGCTGGAACAATCACAAAGTTCACTCATTTGTTCCCTCACTTGGGGTCACTGTTCTTCAAAGTCTGATGTCCGGTGTCTTCAAAACCACAGTTTCATATATGTTGTCTTTTTTTTTTTTTTTGATTGTTTCAGATAAAAAAGTAAAGCTAGCCCTTGTTAGTCCAGAATAGCTAGAACTCATTACTTTAAGGAGATTTAAACAAGAAGAAATGCATTTCCTATTTTCCCACATAGTTGCATTTTCAATGCCCTTCTTTCTGTTGTGTGGATCCATATTTCCATCTGGTGTCATTTTTCTTCTATTGGAAGAAGGTCCTTCAACATTTGTAGTATAGGTCTGCTGAAATCCTTTGGCATTGGTATGTCTGAAAAAGTCTTTATTTTGCTTTTGTTTTTGAAATATATTTTCATGTTTCTTCTCAGAAAACAATCCATTGCAACAATAAGAAACAGAAACACAAAATCCATCTTTGGTGATTCCACAAGATCTTTGTATCCTTGAATCACAACATGTGAAAACAGAATGCAGATGGTGGAATAACAGTGATGATGATGATGATAGCACATGTAATATAATGTTTATTATGTCAGGCACCAGCATCAGTCAGGGGCTTAGCAGGCTCTCCAGCAGATTCAAATTAGGTTAATTCAAGGAGGACTTCATAAAGGTACTTTATGCACTTATGGGCAGGGTATAGGGACAATGCAGTCTCCTAGGGCTAGTGACAGTAGGGATGGTACCCTCCTAGGCTGGCAAGCTTAATGGGAACTCAAAGAGGACTCCTTGAGGGGAGTTGTGACTTCATGTCAAGAGATACGGTCAGACCACGGCAATTCTTCGAGAGAGCTAGGGGAAATAAATACTCTAACCTCAATTGCTTCCCTCTCTAATGTCATACGAGGACTCTGGCCAGAAGCTACAAGCAAGAGAGTCCATTGATGAAGTGCATGCAGGTGCCACAGGCACAGTAAGGAAGGATCACTTTAGAGAGTGGCTTTGGAGAGGTAAATGAATATATCTGGCATTTTATACTTCGCCATATTAGCTCCCTTAATCCTCCCCCAAATCCTAGAAATTACTATTATTATCCTCAGATGAACAAACAATGCAAGAAGAAGAAAAACTCAACAAAACTATGATGCCCTGAGTTTAGAGAAGAAATTGCCTTCACTAAACAAGAACGAGGTACTCTAAGAACAGGAACGGTGATAGGAAAAGGGACAAAAATTTAGCAATAAAAACTGTGATTGGGGTGCCTGGCTGGCTCAGTTGGTGGAGCATGTGACTCTTGATTTTGGGGTTGTGAGCTCAAGCCCCATGTTGGGTGTCAAGATTACTTAAAAAATAAAAAAATTTTTTTTAAAAGAAGTATTTATTTATTTGAGAGAGAGAGAGAGAGCATAGGGGGTGGGAGGGCAGAGGGAGAGGAAGGAGAGAGAATCCCAAGCAGACTCCCCACTGAACATGGAGCCTGACATGGGGCTCCATCTCATGACCCTGAGAGTAAGACCTGAGCTGAAATAAAGAGTTGGACGCTTAACTGACTGAGCCATTCAGACTCCCAAAAATAAAATCTTAAAAAAAACAAACTGTGATAGCTAACCTTCTCCCCAAATTAACGGAAGGATTAGAAGATAAAGGCAAGTAAGTCTCCCTGAGAAAGAACAAAATATAAGGAAATAAAAAGTAGGAATAAAGGGATAAGAATTTTGGAAACCAATAAGGAATAAGAGACCAAATCCACAAGATTCAAAATCTCTCTCTCTGGGGTTCCTGAAAAACAAAACAAAACAAAACAAAATTTTAAGAAGGAAAATACCAAAGAAAAAATACAAAAACATACTCCAGATTTGCTGGATGGAGAAGACCACTCACCCCTCTTCCAATTATGCAGTACAATGAATGAAAAAGACCAATGCCACACTTCCGAGGAATTTCATAACTCTGCATGTAAATGTAAAAGTATTAAATAACAACAATGAAAACGATTAGCTTTTACTCATTTTCAAAGTGATTTCACATTCACTATCTCACTTTTTAAATGGCCCGAGGGCTTAAAGTGTCCCTTCACAGACATGGAAACAGATACACTGCATACAACACCTGCAGGATGAGATTCTTCAAACCTTTCACGGAGGAGTAGCACAGTTCATTGACATTTGGGTGTGTTGGTGTGTGAACACCTATGTGTAAATGTGCAAGTCATTTCAAATGCCCATACAGGTTCCTGAATTAGATGACCAGCTCTCAAAGATGTAGAGCATGGTATCTAATTCCTTACTACCCTTTCCAAGTCAGTGGAAGAAGGGCTTAGTCTGGGTGTGCTAGCGGACTGATGGGCTAGATGTGAGACCATGAGCAGTGATGGTTTGGCGGGTTGTTTGTATAAAAGCCCAGTGGGTGCAGTAAATACAGTCACCTTTTCTCGTTGTATGTTCCTATGGGCAAGGTGTCAAATCTTCATGATCTTCAGATTCCTTCTGGTGGGTTTGGGCTTGAGTCACCCTCTTCAAATTCCCTTCTATACCATAATCCCCGCCTTCTGTCAATAAACAAAGATAGTTATCAGTTTAATGAACCCACTGCATCAGAGAGAAGGGGTGTCCGGCGTGGGTTTTCTACAATACTGGGGGAATCAGGTGGGGAAAACGGCCCGTGTAGAACTGGGCGATCAAATCCCCCAAGAGTCCTCAGGTTTTTGGAGAATTAGTAAAAGGTGGACACAGACAATGTAAATGGAAAGGTGAACAGCTTGCTCTCCAAGACAGTGTGTTGCAGTTTCCTGTACCCACAGAGACTTTGTGAAAACAACACTGTTGTAATGAAGAGTTTTGCATCCTCAGCTGCTGGAGACTGTGCCAGGAATGGAAATGAAAGCAGTCACAGTGACCACAACCCAGAAGCTGAAACCACACTCTAATTTTGCACAAAATTGCTGGTTCTGACTCTTCTTGGCTTAGGACTTCTCATTTTGACTACAAGGATTACATCTAGTTATGTGTAAAACAGCATCTTGAGAATAGACTGAAGAAAACCAGTTAGCCCTCAGTCATTTGTACTAACCCACAACATGTCAGCACACTGCTAGGGATACAGCCACCAGGATCAAAGTCAGCATAACCTTGGTAGTCAGAGGTGGAGGGAACACCCAAAGAGGCACTGAAGAAGGACGAGGACAGAAAGGAAGTAGGAGAAAGAGGAGAATGAGGAGGAGTGAGGTTTCATTTGGGGAAAAAAAAAAGGACTTACATTTATGTGACTATCTTGACTAATCTTAGAACTAACAGCATGTTATAGGAAATGGTGAGAGGTTATTAAAAGATGAGACTGTCTACTGGCCTTATCAAGCCACCCTGCTACTGAGAATTGGCAACCAATAGCTTAAAAGTGTTTAGCCTTTTCATCTAAAGACTACCTTTTGGGGGCACCTGGATGGCTCAGTTGGTTAAGCGTCTGACTCTTGGTTTCAGCTCAGGTCATGACCTCAGGGTCCTGGGATCCAGCCCCGCATTGGGCTCCACGCTCGACGTGGAGCCTGCTTCAGATTCTCATTCTCCCGCTCTCTCCACACTGCCTTCTAAAAAAATTAATAAAATTTTTAAAAAAGATACTTTTTGGTGGAAATAAAACTAACCATTTTTTTAAAAAGATTTTATTTATTTCTTTGACAGAGATAGAGACAGCCAGTGAGAGAGGGAACACAAGCAGGGGGAGTGGGAGAGGAAGAAGCAGGCTCATAGCGGAGGACCCTGATGTGGGGCTCGATCCCATAACGCCGGGATCACACCCTGAGCCGAAGGCAGACGTTTAACCGACTGAGCCACCCAGGAGCCCCAAAACTAACTATTTTAATTAAAGAAAAAGTGGCCTGTAAGAATTTTAAAGTGGAATTTATCTTCTACTATTTGGCCTCAAGTTTCTCAACAGTCATCTATTCTAGCAGTAAGATTCAACACTCTTTTCCTATCACAATTACGACTTTACACACGGTACAGATTCAAGATACAGTGGTTAAAAATGAATAAATGAGTGAGTGAGTAGAGAATGCTTGAAAAAATAGATCTTAGAAACAGGAGTTCTGCGAAAGTTTTGATAGATCAAACTGAAGCATTTATTTTCAACCTGCACCCTATTTTAAAGCTTGTATTTGGGCACAACAAGCAAAAATTCCAGAAAGAACCTCCCAGGAATATAGTTGAAACTTGACATTTGTTGGGCACATACTGTACACAGAGAGGATGACATTTTAATGTAATTTATTTGAAATGCTTCCAGAAAAGTTTAAGGCCATTATACAAAACATTCATTTCACCAAAACATTCACTTTTTTCCCATAGGCCAGCACTTAACAGACCTCTTGTCTCAACACACTGGCCAAAGTGGCCGATGGCTCCTGCAGAGAATGATTCACTCTTTCCCCCACCATCAAACATCGGGTCTCAGCTTATGTCTGTTTCTATCTGCAATCTGCAGCAGTTCATTCACTTGCTAAATCAGTAACAGTTTGAGAAACAAAGCAATTTTAAATAAACTCATAATAGAAAAAAAATTCACCATGTTTAAAATCTATAAATACAGAAATATGTTTTACAGGGTAAAATTGACCACAATATTTTTTCATTTTTGAAAAATAAGTAATATTACCTTGTTTTTATATTGATACATCTTGTCACACGGCTTCTTTGAATGCACATGTTAGATGTACATAATAAAATGATAACATAGCATTTACTGCTTTCTGTAAACTCGAAAGACACAGAAGATTAAAAAAAACTTTTTGGCAATAATTTAGAATCATTACTACTAGTGCTGGTGTGGGAATAATTTTGCACAGGTCATCCTTAATATTTACACTCACAGGGAGCTTTTCTGTGTATCCAGGTAACTCTTTTTAAAGGTCGGCAGTCCACCCTGCATTATAAATCAAGGCTAGACAAAGAGGTTACTAGTTTGGCTAACTGATCCTAATTAATCATAGAGTTAATTAAAATTGGCCTATGGAGAATATAATTATGACTCTGATCACAGCACAGAGCCAGAGACCCAAAAGCAGAGCAGGAAAACCCAAGGCTCTGGCCTTTCCCAGAAGGGCACTGGACCTCACTTTTCTCTTACTGTTTCCTGCCTAAGGTCATGATGAAGCACTTCTTCCAAAGTCTTCTCACATGTTTCTGGAAACAGAGCCACTGACTCACCTGCGGTCTCCTCAATGCTCCAAAATATGAGTAAGCCTTGGCACATGAAACACAATGATGATGGCCCTTCTTATTAGCCTGTCAGGTATTCCCAGTCCTTTTGAGTTCTATTCTGGTGTCTCAGGCTAGAAATGGCTCTCTAAGGCAAGCCAGCAACTACGACACCCCCTGGTGCAACTGCATTTCAGTTCAAGATTCAGAGCGTGCAGCTGCTTTCATGCTGGTCCTTTTCAGGTTAGACACTATTCCACGTCCTAATAGATTGGCGTCCAGAATCCCCAGGGATGTTTTCATGCCTTCTGGTTGGATAACATTGAACCAAATTCACTTGCAAGGATTGATCTTTTCCCGTTTTCCTGCAAATACCATCATGATACACAAGAAACTTCCTCCTGCCCTGTTTGCCAGGCCCTGTAAGTCCCATGCCTTCAGCTATCATGTCAAAGAGCTAGAAAAGCACTAGAGAAACACGGGAGGATTTCTTTTTAAGCAATCTACATGAAACAGTAGTTTAGAGATTCTTTTCTATTTTTTAAAATCCAGCAGGACAAGTGAAAGTAACTTGTTCAAGTACCTCTCCATCCATCCAGACACTGTGAAATGCAACACAGAGTAAGAGTTGCCACAGACCCCAGCTTACACAGATTGGCAGTTACAGTACTAGGGACACAGATACAGATACAAGAGACAGGGTTCAACACGGTCACAAAAGTATTAAAAAGTGCTTCTCCAAACCGTTCCATGTATGGAATGCAAATACTGTACAGGTAAGACACAGGGCTACTTCTAGGAAGTACACATGCCTCTGTCAGACGTTGCTTTCGATGTGCCTGCTGTTCCCACAGGAAGAGTCTGTCTGTTCCATGCGCTCACAGTCGAGGCTGACCTCGCTCGTGTCCATACTACAGTCTGACTCACTGTCCGATTGGTCCATCTGCTCAAGTTTTGTTTCTCCCTGTGGCTCCTGGCTCCCTGTGGCAGGATTTAGGAACGGTCCCTTGGAGTCCAGCACCCCAGCCTGCCCGGCAGCACACAAAACTGTTTCTTTGGCTTGACGAATGCAGTTGAGCCACTGCTGTTTGTTGAAGGTGTCGTTGGCTTGTAGTGAGTGGGTCTGACTTTGGGAACCATTTTTGAAACTTACTCTGAAGAAGTTTTTAACTAGAAATGAAAAATAGATATAAAAATGGTCAATGGACAGGTATTTCCCAGGCCAACAATAACAAATGTAATGACATTAACCCCTGTACCTAGGGCACATGTCATTACAAAATGTGTCCTACTGGTCCAGGTATATGGCTCAGCTCCACCCTGTAGCCACCATCCAGCAACCGGATTTGACAGTGGCGCAGCTCTCGGTTTCCCTTGAGGCTGGCAAATGGTAATACCTGGGTGCATATTACAGTCCCCTGTGAGCTTGTTAAAAACATACACGCCCAGACCCTACTGTTAAGAGACTCAGAGGGGAGGGGGTGGGGGATTGGGATAGGCCGGCGATGGGTATTAAGGAGGGCACATATGGCATGGAGCACTGGGTGTTATATGCAAATAATGAATCATGGAACATTGCATCAAAAACTGGGGATGTACTGTATGGTGACTAATAAAATAAAAATTATTTTTAAAAATCTTAAAAAAAAAGAAGAGACTCAGATTCAATAGGTCTAAGTTGGGCCTGATAATCTGGAATTTCAACCACTGCCCCAAGTTACAGCCTTTTCATGTTTAAGCAGCTCTGTGTAATATCAAAACATGCCCACGATCGTCCACGTGATAACAGTACTTGTACATATAGCACCTGAATGATTGAGAAGAGACGCAAGGATTCAGATACACTTTCATTACCTCCACAGAAGTAGTATATGCTTTAGAATAAAATAAAAATACACTTAAAAATAAAATAAATACATAAAAATAAAATAAAAATACACTTCCATTACCTCCATAGGAGCTACGTGTATTTAAAAAAATGGTAGTGCACAACTTGGGAGACATTTTATTTAGTGTAACTGGCCATAACCGGCCCTGCATGCTGCGGGCGACGCTTGGTTCACAGAGGAGCATGTGTTCAGTCCCCTCGCACCATCCCTGCAGCCAACGGTCTGGGAACCAGCACTTCAGGTAAATTCAGGCTCCACGCTTTGCTCCTGGGCAAGCGCCTTAACCTCTGCATGGCTCAGTGTCCTTATTTGTAAAATGGGAGAAATGAAGAGGACCTATCTTATAACATTATTATGAGGGTCAAAGGTGACCAAGCACATACAACACCTGGCACATGGTCCGTATTCAAGAGATAAAAGTTACCACCACCACCACCAGGGTGGAGGGACTGATGAGTAGGTCAGAGGCAGTACCTATGAATTACGTTGACGATATGGAGCCACTGTTAACTCAAGAGGCTTGAACGTCACTTTCTCAAGGAAGACTTCTCTGATCGTTTCCTCTAAAGCAAACCTCCAACTGTTATCCCGATCTATCCCATTCTGGGTTTTAGTTCTCTTAAGAGCACCTGAATATTTATTCACCATGTATCTCCTCTATCACAGTGTAAGCTCCGTAGGGGCAAGGAATTTGACTGCTTAGTTTACCAGTGTATACTGCTAGGAGCTGGAATGACACACACAAGATACTCAGTAAACACCGCCATCGTAGCTTCTCTTGGTTAATTTGTTTATTAAGTCTCAAGTTAGAGAAGCCCATTAGAGTAATTACAGATGAATCCTCAACCCAGGTGACCATTCGTAATCCTCTTTAGGGACAATTCCCCTGGCTCAACAAGAGCCACCGGGAAGCAACTGGTATCAACATAAGGGCTCTCTGGTATTAAGCATGCTTTCATCCAGGGGCGCCTAGGTGGCACAGTCGTTAAGCGTCTGCCTTCGGCTCAGGGCGTGATCCCGGTGTTCTGGGATCGAGCCCCGCATCAGGCTCCTCCGCTAGGAGCCTGCTTCTTCCTCTTCCCACTCCCCCTGCTTGTGTTCCCTCTCTCACTGGCTGTCTCTATCTCTGTCAAATAAATAAATAAAATCTTTAAAAAAAAAAAGCATGCTTTCATTCAATGGAAGGAGACAGAGAAAGGAAACATAAGGAGCACCTGTTACGTGCAGACGGTTCACTTGCAGTATCTTAATCCTTATAACAACCCTATAAAGTAAGTATGCATATATGCCCATTTTGCAGATGGGAAACTGAGGCTCACAGAGGTTGCACAAGGTTACACAAGCAGTGAGTAATAAGACAGCATTGGAATGTAGTGTGACTCCAAGGCCATGGCTACTTCTCTTTCCACCAGCCAGCCACTCCCTCTGATCCACCACAACCAAAATCATTTGACAGGTCAAAACCAACTGCCATCCATACTTCTCTCATTGTTGCTAAATGCCCCGCGCAGGGAGCCGCCCAGCCTCACTTCTCCGTCCTGCAGGTCTTCCAGCAGAAGGTCCTTTACAGGGATCGGCTGCCGGTACAGCTGGTAGCAGAGCTGCTCGTTGTGGGTGACAGCTCGAGTGATCACAAGCACTTCTTGGAACAGGAAAACATGTAGTTTCTAGAAGAAAAGAATCCACAGGATTTCCCTAAGCAACAGTCTAATAAGAAGTTGATTAGTGGACTTCTGTGGATAAGAGGTACCCAGGTACCAGGTTCACACTGTATTACAAACTTCTAGGCTCAGATCTACCTCCAGAACAGAAGGTGGGCATCTTGGAGGTATTTCCAGATGCATCTAGTGCCCTTCCTGGAGGACTGCCTCCCTGGGGACCCCACGGAGAAGGCCTTTCTGCCTACAGACATCTGTAGCCCAGGCTGCTGGCTCCAGGGACACCACCATATTGCATAACCTGCGCAGACACGCACAGCCTCCAGCTTCCACAACAGCACACTCTGGTTCCCTTGGGAGTGGGCAGTGTTCTGAGATGGAGTGCTGGATGGAGCTGATACTCAGCTCTGTGGCTTAAGGAACAAGTGTTTTTATGGGTTTGGGAAGCAAAGATTAATGTTAGGCTTTGATATGTCAGTCGTATCCTTTATAGACAATTGTTCATTATGACCTCTTAGGATTATATTTTATATATATATATATATATATATATAAAATATAATCCTAAGAGGTCATAATGAACAATTGTCTATAAAGGATACGACTGACATATCAAAGCCTAACATTAATCTTTGCTTCCCAAACCCATAAAAACACTTGTTCCTTAAGCCACAGAGCTGAGTATCAGCTCCATCCAGCACTCCATCTCAGAACACTGCCCACTCCCAAGGGAACCAGAGTGTGCTGTCGTAGCCACAAAGAAAGATGATCAAAGAACTGGTCCTTCTCGGTTATGTTCCTCAGAACCTCAGTTCTCTGAAGAGGTTGTGCCTGAAAGGCTGATGACTGATGAGTGTGCTGTGGGTGAAAAGAAAATCTCAAAAATAAAGGCTTGTCTCAAACCACATCATGAAAGCAACTTCGCTGGGTGGAGCTGGGGTAAATTGGCTTCCTTTAATTCTAAGTGCTAGACTCTTCTCACAGTTTGGAAATGCTGACCAACTGAAGTGAAAAGATCTACAACTTTTGCAGCTGGTTCTGGTTTTCCAGTGGAGATATTTGGGAATGTGAACCCAGGGGTCTCAAAAAGGTGGAAACTCACATTAGAATCTCGATTTGGGGCAGGGGAAGCACATTCAGCATTATCAATTTTATATCTGAGAGAAAAGAAACTGGTGGATCCCCTCCTACATCCACTCTGACACACACACACACACACACCTGTAGAAATTAAAGCTCAACCAAATGTTGGCTGATGGAAATAAAACTGATAATTTTGTACTGGGTGGGAGGAGACTGAAGAGTGAGAGTTTATCAAAAGTGCATTTAAACAGAGTAAAGCAAAAAATAACCAAGTTAAGGGTTTTTCTTTTCTTTTCTTTCTTTCTTTCTTTTCTTTTTTTTTTTTTTTGAGGGGGGATATAGAAAAAATGTTAAGACTTTTCTTTGGGGATGGGGAAGGAAGGGGTTGATCATTGTTTTATATACTAAACATTAGTTGTTTTTTTTTTTAACACTATTTCTACTTCAGTCAATGCTCTAGCCATGGTACACAATTTGAACTCAGATTGTCTGAGAAACCTTTTAAAAACATCCCTTATTTATGAATGTTCACTGAGAATTTCCCTTCTTAGTCTCAACTCCTTTTAGCCCTCAAACTATTGAGCTTTTCTTCTGACACAGGACTTTGTTCATAAAGACTTCTATAATTTTACTGGGAAAAACAAATAACTAAAACCAACCTCCCACCCTAACTACTATCTTTGTTTTCAAAAATCTATCTGCTTGAAATATGAACTAGAGTTCCTCTTTAAATCCAACCAGAGAGTCTCAGTCCTTGACTGAGGGACAGAAAGAGAATGGGCCTCATCCCAAGCAGTGATATATCTTCCCAACCATGTCCCACAGGGCTTCTGCCGAATATCAGACATTAGAAGTCCAACAGCGTTTTCTGAAAATCAGAAAGAAGCAGAATGCAGCTTTCTAGCAAGCAGTAACACTGTAGTCAAACAGAAACACTTCTTCAAGCGTTGGCCAGTGACCAGTCTCAATAACTCTGCTGGTTGGATCCCCAGCAGCTCTGATAATGGGTGCTGTGACATACACTCAAAAATTTCAAATAACATTTCCAAGCCTGCTCACAAATGACACTCCAAAGTCCAGGTCAAAATGTCGTCCCTTGAATCATCAAAGCTTTATTAAGAACTCTTCAACCTAGTTTTGGCTTTCATTCTAAGAGTTGACTAGATACTGAAGATGAACTATAATAAAAGAGGAGATTCTCTTTTTCAGTGGCCTTCCCAACATTGAATTTTAATATATATTGTATATAATAAAATTGATACATTATATAAATATACATTTGTATGTATAATATGTATAAATTATAATATAGAATAGACATATTAGCATTAATTTCTACTGGCTACACAAAAAAATAGCCTGGTAGGTTAAATGAATTTTGAACTCTCATAAAATTCAAATTCATCCTTCCTTTATACAAACATTCACTCACTCGCTCATTCACCTAACATTACTGAGTGTTAGTACATGCCAGGTCCCCATGCCAGGTCCCTATAATAGGTGCTGGGGATTAACAAGACATGGTCTCTACCCTAAAAGAGCATAGCGTAATGGAAGATCCTGAGAGACATATGGTGGATAATTACAATCCATTGTACTAAGTACTCCAGGGAGATCCATCCAAGTTGCTATGATAGGAGAGGAGGAACAATTTCAATATCTACTCAGGAATAAAAGCCAGGAAATTGGGCAGAGTTAGATATGCAAAAACTGGTTTTAAAATGGCAGTCTGTGGGTGGGTACCAATCCATAAAAAATGCAAAGAATTTCTCATAAAGTTAAGAGTTTCAACTTAGGAGTTGTTTTTCTAAGATCATATATTTTTAACATTCTGTTAAAATCACCCCTTGTTTTCTAATATCAAAGCCGGAGGAGATGTTAACTATTCTGTATTTGTTCCTGAAGGTCATGATCAAAGGAAATACAGAGTTCACAACCCTCTGCTGGTTCCCAAAATTCTTCCTGAATAAATACTAGTTGTGAAATCTAAAAATATATATGTAATATATATTTTGTGTAATATAAACATATATATGAATTATAAGTTAGAAACACATAATACATATTATTTACATAGAAATTATAATATGTAAATATATAATGCAATGTATATAATTATATATATCCTTATACATATGGGATCCTATGATACAAAAGATACTGGAAAGCAATTTTTGTCTGAAGCATGTGAGCCTGGGTAGGTAAGGCAGAGTAACAGGGGGGCTGGCATCAAATGGATTAAGCGTTGGGGGAGTCTGGGGAGGAGACCACTGAGGGAGAGTAGCCACTCACCACGCCTCGATTGTTCTTCAGTTCTCCATGACAACACAGCACTCTCGAGTTGTCGATGAGAGAGTCTTTCTGGCCTTCTTCCAAGTAAAGAAGCCGCTCTTTATAATAGCGGCACTCAGATTCCCCAGTCTTGGTGTTGATTTCTGCCACGATTCCCTGAATGATGTTTATCTATGGAAACAAAGAAGAAAGTATGGGGAAAGTAAACAAACCATCCACACCAGTAGGTCCCAGGGGCTCAGCCTAGGAGGTCACCAAGATAGACTTGCATCTAATTCTGAGATTCGGTTATCTAACTTGCTGCCTTGGGAAAAGGCAAAAATAAATACATGTTTTGAATATATTGTGTCCATCTATCCATATACACATAAATATACATACACACACATATATATTTGCATACACATACAGATATTTGTATTATATATAAAACTGATGTTGATGCACAATTTTGTCTGAGAGGAAGAGATATAAGGTATAGCTTTTGATGTGCAGGACTCGTAACTCTATGTTGCACATTTCTTCAAACATGCTTACAATGTTAACAATAATAGGCATATAAAAACTCTACCCAAGAAGAGAAAACAAAGCAGAATGTAGTAGTCCCAAAAAGGGATCATCTTTGGGGGTTTGAACCCAGTTTGAAGGTTTCTCTACATGTACTCAATCTAACCTACTAACAAGATTTGCAAATTGGGTGTGAAGAAATGGTTTGGATAGCTTTTTGTGATAAAACATAAATGATTTAAAAAGGACAGAGAACCAGAAATGGAAAGAAAAGACACGAGGTGTAATGATAGGAACCGTTTGCCTATATACATACACTTGCCCTCATGCCTATAGCACATGTGAATATGTTGGGGTGGAGGGATTTCAGATCGAGGGTGGATACACTATTGTTAATACAAAATGAAACAAAACAAAGCAATAAGAGTACAGCACTCAGACACAATTAGTGGGCATTTATTCTGATGTGGTGTTGTTCTATCACATGGATAACATGTCTAAAAGATGTAAAATACTAAAAAACAAAGGAACAAGAAATTTGTTGAGTGAAAACTCAAGGACACCAACCAAAGGCAAAATGATGACTTCTGCAGCAGGGTCCTCTGTCCTCTAAGAGTGAAAAGACCAGCAGTCCCATCTTTCATGCGGTAGTAGTATTTTTTAAGTATTCATTTAAATTTCAGCTAGTTAACATCAAGTGTAATAGTAATTTCAGGTGTACAAACGATTCAACACTTCCATACAACACCCAGTGCTCATCACAAGTGCCCTCCTTAATCCCCATCATCTATTTCACACATTCCCCACACCCCTCTGGTAACCACCAGTTTGTTCTCTGTTGTTAAGAGTCTGTTTCTTGGTTTGCCTCTCTCTCTCCCTCCCTCTTTTTTTCCCCTTTGTTTGTTTTGTTTCTTAGATTCCACATATGAGTGAGATCATATGGTATCTGTCTTTCTCTGACTGACTGATTTTGCCTAGCATAACACTCTCTAGCTCCATCCATGTCATTGCAAATGGTAAGATTTCATTCTTTATGGCTAATACACACACACACACACGCACACGCATGCACACACACACACACACATACATTCTCTATCCATTCATCAGTCAATGGACAAGGGCTGTTTCCGTAAGTTGGCTATTGTAGATATTGCTGCTGTAAACGTCAGGTGTATGTATCCCTTTGAATTAGCATTTTTATTCTTTCGGTAAATACCTAGTAGTTCAATTGTTGGATCATAAGGTAGTTCTATTTTTAACTTTTTGAGGAACCTCCATACTGTTTTCCACAGTGGCTGCACCAGTTTGCATTCCCACCAACAGTGCAAGAGGGTTCCCCTTTCTTCACATCCTCGCCAACACCTATTGTTTCTTGTGTTGTTGATTTTAGCCATTCTGACAGGAGGGAGGTGGTATCTCATTGTCATTTTGGTTTGTAGTTCCTTGATGATCAGTGATGTTGAGCATCTTTTCTTGTGTCTACTGGCTGTCTGTATGTCTTCTTTGGAAAAATGTCTATTCATGTCTTCTGCCCATTTTTTAATGGATTATTCATTTTGGGGGCATTGAGTTTTATAAGTTCTTTATATATTTTTGATACTAACCCTTTTTCAGATATGTCATTTGCAAATATCTTCTCCTGTTCTGTAGGTTGCCTTTCAGTTTTGTTGTTTCCTTCACTGTACAAAAGCTTTTTACTTTGATGAAGTCCCAATAATTAATTTTTGCTTCCGTTTCCCTGGCCTCAGGAGACATATCTAGAAAGAAGTTGCTATAGCCATTGTCAAAGCGGTTACTGCCTGTGTTCTCCTCTAGGATTTTGATGGTTTCCTGTGTCGCATTTAGGTCTTTCATCCATTTTGAATTTACTTTTGTGTATGGTGTAAGAAAGTGGTCCAGTTTCATTCTTTTGTATGTTGCTGTCCAGTTTTCCTAACACCATTTGTTAAAGAGATGTCTTTTTTCCACTGGATATTCTTTCCTGCTTTGTTGAAGATTAATTGATCATAGACCTGTGGGTTCATTTCTGGGTTTCCCACTCTGTTCCATTGATCTATGTCCTATTTTTGTGCCAGTACCGTACTGTCTTGATTACTACAGCTTTGTAATACAACTTGAAGTCTGCATTGCGATGCCTCCAGATTTGCTTTTCTTTTTTCAAGTTTGCTTTGGCTATTCGGGGTCTTTTGTGGTTGCATACAAGTTTTGGGATTGTTGTTTGGGATTGTTGTTCTAGCTCTGTGAAAAATGCTGTTGGTATTTTGATAGGGATTGCATTAAATGTATAGACTGCTTTGGTAGTATAGACATTTTAACAGTATTTGTTCTTCTAACCTATGAGCATGGAATATCTTCCCATTTATGTGTACCATTTTCAATTGCTTCATTAGTGCTTCAAAGTTTTCAGAACACGGGTCTTTCACCTCTTTGGTCAGATTTGTTCTTAGGGATCTTACTGTTTTTGGTGCAATTGTAAATGGGACTGATTCCTTAATTTCTCTTTCTGCTGCTTCATTATTGGTGTATAGAAATGCAACCGATTTCTATATGTTGATTTTGTATCCTGAGAATTTACTGAATTTGTTTATCAGTTCTAGCAATTTTTTGGTGGAGTTTTTTGGGTTTTCTACATAGAGTATCATGTCACCTGCAAATAGGGAAAGTGTGACTTCTTACTTGCTGATTTGAATGCCTTTTATTTCTTTTTGTTGTCTGATTGCTGTGGCTAGGACTTCCAGTTCTACGTTAAATAACAGTGATGAGAGTGGACATCCCCGTCTTGTTCCTGACAGTAAAGGAAACGCTCTCAGTTTTTCCCCATTGAGGATGGTATTCGCTGCGTGTTTTTCATATATGGCCTTTATGATTTTGAGGTATGCTCCCTCTAAACCTACTTTGTTGAGGGTTTTATCATGAATGGATATTGTACTTTGTCAAATGCTTTTGCTCCACCTACTGAAATGATCATATGGTTCTTATCCTTTTTTATTAATGTGGTGTATCACGTTGATTGATTTGTGAATACTGAACCACCCTTGCAGCCCAGGACTCATGGTGGTATTAGCAGGAAAGACCTTAACAGATGAGAAATGGTAATAAGGCCTCTTCTTGGTTACATTTACTTAATGGAAAAACAAACCAATCTCTGAAAAGCAAAGTTTTAAAAGAAGCCTTTACTCAGTGAGAACTTACCAGATCTTGTAATGTGTTAACCTGCGGTAGTGAATTCTAAGATTGTTACATGATTATTTTTTACATTCTAGTGAAATGATACCTTCTGCTCAAAGCCAACTGGATAAAAACTTCCACCCAGTTAGAACTCTGGCATTTCCAAGCAAGTCTGACAGAAGATCTTACAGCTCTGAAGTGATGTCTGGTGACTGTACCCTATGAACAGATGCGTAATCTATATATTTTTGTAGCTATTGTGAGTTTCAAAGCTCATTTATTCTTTTCTCTATTTCCCAAATTTTGGCGGTAGCACTCCTTTGATAATAAATATATCTTTTCAAAAAACACAGGCTTTTTGTATCATAAAATAATCTTTTTGGCCTTTAATGTCAACGTGACATTAAATATAAGTCCTATGAAATTAATCTGAGTTTTACTAACATAAAACAAATAATAAATAGAACACTTTGGTACACAAACTTTCTCTTTGTTTTTCTTTTTCCCCGCTCTCGGTTTTCAGACATACCTGATTATTTATTGTTACTTTTTTTTTTTTTTAATATTTTATTTATTTATTTATTTGACAGAGATAGAGACAGCCAGCGAGAGAGGGAACACAAGCAGGGGGAGTGGGAGAGGAAGAAGCAGGCTCATAGCAGAGGAGCCTGATGTGGGGCTCGATCCCATAACGCCGGGATCACGCCCTGAGCCGAAGGCAGACGTTTAACCGCTGTGCCACCCAGGCGCCCCTTATTGTTACTTTTAACCACCCCCCCCAAAAAAAAAGAAAGAGAAACTTCACAAAACATAGTGAAGCTATGATTCATCCTTCAAATTAACTCAGTTAATGCTTGTTGGGCATCTATCTGTTCAGTATCAAACTAGATGGTATCATCAAAGAAATGAGACAGGGTCCCTGCCCTCAAGAAGCTTTAAAATATATGGGAGGTATCTGATGAATTCTTTTATGTCTACCTTAAACTTTTACCGTACTACATTTTTAATACGTAGTGGAATCCATACTCTCTCCTTGCTTTTAAAGGTCTTAGCATTAATTGCTGTGGCTCTTCTTAGAGTTAGTTTACTATTACTGGGTTTACCTGGAATTAACTGGGTCTCGAGCCAATTTTTCTGAGTTTCCTGCAAGTATCCAGGAGACCAGAAAAATGATGTACTATAGGCATAAATATGTGTTCACTTCCTAATTGAACTCAGGGACTGAACAGCTGGCATACCACATGAAGATTAATAAACTCAAACACCACAGTGGTTCCCCAGGCAGCTATGACTACTGTCTGATGCTACTTCTCTCTCTGGTGTTTGAAAAAATATAAAGACCGAACAATAGAAACAATCAGCATATTCCACATTCTTTGTGGACATTATAATAGCACTTCTGGGTCTGCTTCCATTTATTAAATATTGCTTTGTAGTTTTATCTACCTCTACACTATAAGCATCTAATCTCTGCACTGTTGTTTTTTTTTTAAGATTTATGTATTAGAGAGAGAGAGAGGGGGTGCGTGCAAGTGGGGGGAGGGGCAGAAGGAGAGAATCTCAAGCAGACGCCCTGCGGAGCGCACAGCTCAGCCTGGGCTTGATCTCAAGACCCATGAGATCATGGTCTGAGCCGGAACCAGGAGTCGGACGCTGCACTGACTGAGCCACCCAGGTGCTCCCTGCCTTGGTTCTTGAGAGGAATTTATTTTGCAGAATCGCAGGGAGGAATGAAAATGTATATAGCAGATTGCCAATAGCAAACAGTCATGGTGGTTATGCATTTAAGTTCAATTTATTGTTGCATCTCTCATCAGGGTTCAAACTGAAGGGAAAGGACCAGTAAAGCAAGATGATGACAATTACCTGGCAACAAGGGGTTAAGCCCACACATGCCGCAATCATCATCCTCAAAGTACAATCTAAAAGCCCCGTCTAGTTCCTTGTGCGGTAATGTCATCTATTCGTAGTCTTGTGACATGAACCAAGAATAGCAGCAGCTCTGCAGGAACAGCAGGACTGTTCTTCTCATTGATTCCAGTGATTTTTTTTTTTTTTTTAAGGAGTTGGGGAACAGTGGCAGGTGGAGGGAAGAGATGGTCTGCCAGATCATTTGTTGGCTGAAACAATCCTTAGAATTTAAAATGTTCAACAACCAGACCTCTGGAATATCTACATATCCGAAGTTCTATTTAAAAATGTTCTCTTTGGGGGAAAATTTCTATCAACCCTTCAAAACCCTGTTAAGAAATTCTAATAAAGATGTGGTAGTTTATGCACTGCTGTAAAAGCAAGACCTTTTTTAGGTCTAATTATAGGACTGGACACTTGGTGTAGAAGCAATTTACTTAGGTTCTCTGATTTTCCCCTTTTCAAATGCGGAAAATCTATTCAGGGAACATGTAATTCAAGCTACATTGGTACTATGGGTTTTATGTTTATCAAGCATTCACAATGTACCCAAGAGTACAGGGCTAAATATTTCTGCTCATCTGGGTTAATGCCCAGAGGATTTTGAAAAGAAAAAAAAAAAAAAACCAACATTGCTGCGCTGCTATTGTGTAAATGGGCATTTAGAAGACTTGCTTTGAAGACATTTTCAAAGGCAGGTCTGCCATGCTTCCCACGCAAATCTGCTGAATAACTAGGTGCAGATTCAACTTCTAAAAATGACATCACATTTTATGCACTAGGGAAACTGGTACATCCTTTCATATTGCAAACAACCGTCTTCTTATCTGTTGTTAAATCCAAACTTTAGCTCACTGGGTGATTTTAGAAACAGAGCATTCTTCTTTCCTGCTGCATATTAAAAAGAAGAAATCTTAACAGTAAAACTCAGAGCAGGCTCACGCGCTTCAAAAAAGTAATTATTTAGACTAGCTTGAGCTCCCTGTTGTTTTCATTCCTGCAGACCACACAGTTGCTGGGATGAAATACGGACAGGAGGCAACTCTCCCACATGCTTCCCGGCAGTAAAAAACAGACATGATGAAGTGGGATGGACCTCATTCCCAGTGCCTGTGTCGCCTATCCATGCTGGATTGGGGACCTGGTCTGTGTGTGTTTGCAATCAGTCAAGAGCATCTTTCCTCCATCTTCTCTATCCCTACAAGACACCTGGCCCAGCTCTGCACCAGTGAGGATTCTCTACAAAGCCTGGGGGCCAGACAGCTTTCTGCAATTCTACAGGCAACAGGGGCTCAAAGAAGCAGCCAGGCTTTCAGCTCCATGGTATAGGATCATAAAGAAGTGAAACGGGCACAGGATTTGCAGTTTACACCGAGAGATTTCAGACATCAACTTCATCACGTGCTGGCTCTGGACCCAGGCAAGTTATTTCAGCCCTCCACGTCTCATCTGCAATAAGGTCCTAACAAGGACAGCTATCGCCTAGGTTATTATAAAGATTAAGTGAGATAATAACTTATACAGTGATTACATAAAGCTGATTTACTAGGTACTCAAGAAATGTCAGCAGGTATTGCTAGCATTATTATTGTTGTGATTACTACTAATTATTATTAAAGCCTTCTCAGGGAGGAGATAGGCATTTTGCTCACAGATTTCATAGCTTCTGATTTTCAAGTCACCTATGCATATCCTCTTTCTGTTCCAGATGCAGTCAGGGAACGAGCCCTCTGAAGTGGTCTCTGAGCTTCCATCCCCACGGCTCTTCCCTCAGGAGGTTTCCATGACTGCATGCCTGGACCACTGCAGCAGCCTCTCAGCTTGCCTCCCTGTCCCCTGCCCTACAGACAAGGAGACTAATGTGTCCAAGGTTCCACAGCTTGTCAGCAACAGAGCTGGGATTTGAACCCTGAATCCCGCTACTTAGAAATCAAAAAACAAACAAAACACAACAAACGAAAAACATCTCAAATAATATTTAAAACCCTCTCCGTAGGGGCACCTGCGTGGTTCAGTCAGTTGAGTGTTTGCCTTTGGCTCAGGTCATGATCCTGGAGTCCCAGGATAGAGCCCCGCACCGGGCTCCCTGCTCAGTGGGGAGTCTGCTTCTCCCTCTGCCCCTCACCCCGCTTGTGCTTTCTCTCTCTCTCTCTCTGTCGTGCATATTCCCTCTCTCTCGAATAAATAAATAAAATCTAAAAAAAACACCCCACAACCCTTTTTAACCAGATCTGAACCCCCATTCTCTGCCTTCTCTCCTGCTGCTTCCTCAGAATATCCTCAATCCCGGGCAGACTGACCCCCGGTATTCCCCAGTCATTCCCTTGTTGTCATTCCTCCATAGCTTTGCTCAGGCCACTGGCTTCTCGTGGCCTGCCATCACCTCTGCTCTGTGCCCCAGAGCACCCCAATCAGAACCAAGCTCTCCAGACACAACACTCACCGTTCACAATATTCTCATGAGATGGAGCCATTTTTCCTGGTCTTCTATTGCTGCTAGGAAAGAATCTCTCTCTCTCCATACTTAATGAACATTTTCTGGTGAGCAGGAGGTTTGACCAGGTCGGTCCCTCACTGCAATCAGAGGTGGAGGAAGCTGGGTGTCAACTTCACAAATGGGCTCAGGGGCTAAGGTTAAGAGGCAACTCCCATTGGCTAACTAAACAAAGATATTTAATTTAAAATCTCCAGAGATCTTAACCCTCACAACCACTGTAGCAAACAGATTACAGTTTATTATGAATTGTAATTACAGATTACAGAGTTACCCACACAGAATCAAGAACTTCTAGAAATCAAAGCAACCTTTGGGTCCATTTCATATAAACACTGCATTTTATAGGTTGGGAGAGTGAGGCAGAGAGAGAAGTGACTTGCAAAATCAAAACATGATGGATGGTAGCACCAAGCCTGGAAGCCAAGAGCCCTGGGTCCCGTGTACCCAGAGACCCTTCATCCACCCACACACCCGATCTCCTAGATGCAAGGGAAAAAACAAGGTAAAGACAGAAAGAAACATGAACTTACAGCTTCCTCCAGGTGCTGCTGATCTGGATTATCATTTGGGGTGTGCCTCAAGATTTCCCGAAGAAGCAGAGGGTATTTCACTAGACGGCTCCTTGGAATATCAAGAAAATTCCAGAGGTCTAGCTTGCGGCTAAAAGGGGACTCTAAACATCGCTGGAGGAAATCCTGGACTCGGTGGTCTTGTTTTTTGTGGTCCAGCAGAGCTTTGGCAGCGACTTGATTGCTGCAGTAGCTGTCGTAGGAGCTGAGACAAGGCAGCTAGGAAAGGAACATCAAAACAGGGTTGGAGTGTGGCGCTAATTGTGCTCTGAAGCTACAAGCGAATATCACTTGTGCGGACTGAACAAACCTAACTGGTCTCCAGACCTGGCCAACATTCCTTTATCTGCACAGCTGGAGGAGACAGACTAGTGCAATCTGCAAAATCGCAGGCAATGGACAGTTTTTAGGCTTTGGCTTGTTTGCACAAAGTTATTTTCTTAGTTGCACACCTACTTTGACTGTTAAGACCCCATCATAATTTTTCTGCGTTTCTGCCAATCTAAGCTAGAAACAAAAGAACCAGAAAAACTGTACATGCATACAGCTCAAAATTTTCCTGAACTTCCAAAAGTGTCTGGTGAGGGGAAAGCTTCCTATCTTTAAAAACAAAGAAACAGGATTTATTTTAAAATTATTCATAAGAAATTCATCTGGAAGAGTTAGTGGCATAAAAAGAAAGCAAAGAGTCAGACTCCATGGCCCAGCCCTTTGCATGGCCTTGTGCAAGCATCTCTATGTTAGCTGAAGGTTACCGGGTTCCAAGGTGGGCCAATTACAAAGAAGTCCAAGAAGTTAAAGCAAAAGTATAATTAGTAAAAAATTAGATGCAGGAAGCATTTAGAAAAATCTTTTAAGTTAGATTCTTGTCTATACCTCATGGTTAACATCACAGCACCATGCAAAGAACATTTAAGCCTACTTTGGAACACTTCAATTCCACTATCTTCCTTCCAGCAAAATACTAATTTTCCTGACATGTCCCATCAGTCATGTTGTGCAAACACAGAGTCAAGAGACCCAGGGAGAAGGCTGTTCATCTCCCTTTTCCACTCCTTCCTATTAGTGGCACCCAAGGCTCAGCATCCTAACGCATGGGCTGTCAGCTTCTCGCCCTTGGACTAAGGAGCCACAGCACCTGCCCTGTGGAGGTTTCAGAGCGAGACAGTGGCAAGAGCATCTTTAATTTCTGCATCCTCAATACTTTGCATTGGTCCTACCATCCACAGACATCCAAAGTTTATATTCCGAAAGAACAAATAAATGAATGTTTAATGGTTTCCAGATTAGGTAATAATTGATGGTCTGGCAACATGGCTTAGAAAAATTGTGATAGCATCTGAACAATGGGTCAAAGTGTAATATTCTGTGGCTTCTTTATACCTCTTATTGAAATTATTTTCTCAGCAACTGAAACCAAAAAAGATACCAAGGAAGTAATGTTTAAGTTCACTGTCGAGTTTAACATTCTTTGGAAAGGTCTACCTTCCTTACGTGGCATAAAAAAACAACACAACAACAAACAAACCAAAAAACCCAACAAAACACACACACACAAAAACCCCTTTCTTTGTGTTAAAAAGAGCTGCAGAAATTCTTTCCTCAACCTTATATTTGAAAGTAATGATAATTGCTACTTACACACACACACACACACACACACACACACACACACACCAGATGTGGTATTATGGCTTGTAATTCAAGATTTTCAGAGTTAATTAAAAAGAGCTTCAGGCCCTCTTAATTTCATTTCCACTTCCTCGCCTTTTAAAAAGACCTGGAAATGCCCAATGTTTTCATTATGGAGAAACAAATCAGCACTAACTATTAGATGTAAACTAGTGAGGAAGCTGACCACACTGCTGCTCACCGCCCAGTGGGCCATTACTCTCTGATCCGGCTGCCCCCCACTGCCATGGCAACCCGATCCAGCTCTGGTCCTGTTCACACCTGACAGGGTGCTCATTTCCTGGGCATGACCTGAAAGGCTATCTGGTTCAACCCCACTGGCTAGAAAGGGCTACAAGTGATAACTTGATAGGGAAGGAAGAATATACACATCTTGGTTCCCAAATACATACACATTCACTTACGGAAAATGTGAGAGGTGATAATACAGTGGTTAAGCGGGCAGACTCTGGAACCAGGGATAATCATGCTCAAAGCCTAACCTGGACAGTTACTAGCCAGGTGACCCTTCTGAGCCTCAGTTTCCCCACTTACAAAATGCACATACTAAAGTACTCCTGTCTTTTAATGAGACAAGGCAGACAAAAAACGAGCTTGGCTTCTGGGTAAGAATCTGTGAGTACTAGCTATTAAAGCAAAAGTAATATAATTAGTAAAAAATTATTTTTTTATTATTATTTATCCCTAGGATACTTCCATTGAAGAAACTGTGGTTTAGAGAAGCAAAACTACTTGCTCAGCTACAGACAAAACCAGTCTGCAGCCTGTTTTCCCCCACCCTTCCCCCCAAAGCTCTGAACTCCTCGACATCTCTTTAAATAGACTATCAAGAATTTATAAAGGAAACTCTTTCACTTTCTTTATAAATTCTTTTTATCTCCTTAACATTGTGAAAAGTGACAGAACAAATCTATTTTTTTGCTGCCATGTACCCTGCCTCTCTCTATAGAATTAAAATTTAATTAGAACCCAAATTAACATAAGAACTTGCTGCCTTGGAGAGCTTGTAAATTATTTAAATTTATTAAATTATATAAATTAAATTATATAAATTTGTTACTGAAAAAACGTTAGCATGAAGATAAGTCGCTTGGGAAGTTGTTTCTGTACAACAGGGGACGTGTATGGAATCAGGCCTACCACTCCGGAAGACGGTACCCTGGTTGGCTCCCTGAGGAAACCAACACTCTGCTTTAGGCCTTCAAAGTACAAGTAATTGATTCATTCTAAGGTCAAAAGGACTGGCCAGGCCTGTCCCACTTGGGAGGCTCACTTGTTTAAAAGGTTTGTGTTTTGTTTTTTTTTTTCTCACCTTTTTTCCCTGGGAGGGGTTTTGGTGGGTGAGGGCGGAGAATAAATCAATTTTTCATGGGTCGAATGGGCTCTGACTTTTCTCATTCAAAGTCCCCTCAGATGTTTATTTTGTTCTGTTAAAAACCAGAACTCAAACAGATGTACCCCTTGGTTTACAGTTCCCACTCGCACAGACACATCTGCAGTTAAAAGTGGGAAAACATTTAACAGCTCGTCAGGCCTGATAAATAAGGGCCATTTCTCATGAGGTCTGGTCACAATGGGCCAGTTGTTTAATTTTAGGCTGCTCTTCAAGCTGTAAGTCCCCATTTGATGTCTGAAGGGTTCAGATAGCAGTGGAAGTGGTCACATTTCCTTTGAGTATGTATAGAAAAGGCCTGCAAAAGCCACCCCCAGATCAAGCCAATTTCCTAATAAGAGTGGCAAGCATTTATTTCAGAAAAAAATTAATAACAAGGCAAATGCCTCCACTTTTGCTTCTGGCATGAACTGACAATTTGTATATGATGTCGAAGGAAACCATGTCGTTCTATATGGCCATCTCGTCAAACACAGAGCAGGCATCGTGCTAATTCTGGAGCGGGGCCTCACTGGCTCCTCCCCCCACGCCCATCAAAGCAGCCCACAGACTCAGGAAGTTTAAGAAATATTGAGGCAGAATCTCTCTTCTCATTACACCTTCTCTGTCTCCAGCTGGCCTGCTCTCTTTAGAGAAGTTTCTTTGAAGGCTAAAGAAGTTAAAACATCTACCACATCTTATAATAAAATGAAAGTAAAAAATATGAAATGAATGATCTCTCCTGAAATATTAAGGCACATTTTCTAAATTATTCATCTTAGAACACTGCCTGCCTTTCAGATGCCCTTGGGGCATTTCGGCCTCAGTGCTAAAAGTGACTTGGGAACTAAAGCTATCTAAGTCATGAAACCCTCAAATTTTCTTGATCAAGGCAGTAATTGAGAAGCAGAAGTTAGGATAAGAGAGCAACATCAAAACACAGGAACTGGAGAGCCTAGGAAGGTTAAAATATAACTACAAATGTAACTGGATCAAGAGAATTCACATGGTGATAGTAGGATTTATAACTTTCACAACATTCCCCAAACAGTGGAATGACTCTAATGCTGGCTGCTGTGGCATTTCCTGCCTATTTTTCTGGAAGATTGTGTGGATCAGAGAGATGAGAGAGCTAATCCTGCCTGGAAGAAGTCATCAAGGTAATCTGCTTTTATTACCTGCTTCATAACAAATGAAAACCACCTGGAGCTGGGATGGTACAGGCAAGGACTCAAAGGAAACAGAGATGAAGTAATAGGGAATGGTGGGGACTGCGGCAAAATAGAAAGTGCATGCCTGCTCTAAAGTACATTAACAAACGAACGACCACATTATGCACCCAAAAAACACAAATTCAGCCCCAAGACAATAAATTTAGAACCCCTAATCTAAGGTCACAACTGATTTCTTTGTTTAATTAGGAAAGGAAATGAGTTATTTGGACTGAAGATCAGCATAATACCAAGCCTTCCTATGAAGTGACTCAGAATCAGATATATGCCAAACATTAACAACATTTAGTATTACCTTGTGTATGAAACTACATTTTACCATGAGAGTTTTTCTGGAGCCTGAATAAAAGCACCTTTTTTGGTGATGGATAAGAATATGTCTGTGCATATTTACTGAAATAGAAATGATAATAATTATATTATTAGTAATTGGCTTCAGCTGAATATTAACTAGTTTTACATCAAATGAAGTAAAACTAGTAACCATTTCATATGTACGTTTACTTATTTTATTGCAAAAAGGCCATGTTATCTTTAAATGCTGCAAATTTGTATTAAGAAAAAAAAATTGTTTCTATGCATTGAGGAGATAAAGCCTAGATATGATAAATTTTGCTAGGTATTTGCTATTTATGATGTCAAGCTACCATTTGCCACTACAAAAAGTCTAGCTAAAATGAAACTCTACCTATGTTATTGAAATTCATTCTCAATCAAGACTAGAGAACTTTTCTTACCCAGCCCACGAGGATGGGACCGACATGTTCAGTGGAGCCATCAGGCTTCCGAGCATCTCGAAGTTGACTAAGGAGCTCTGGTAAAAACAAAAACCAAAAACCAAAAAACAAACAAAATGCTTATTTTGTTAGGCATTCAAATATGAACAGGACTGGAAGTAGATTCTGGGTTAATCACATTATTACATAATCATGACTTGTTGTAGGACGACTCAATTAAGGCTACAAGTCATGACTCATTCTGGGAGCAAAATTATACCTTCGTGTAGAGGAATGAGAGAGTCCAGTGTTCCAAAAATTTGATTCAACTCTTGTTCTGTCATTATGGAGAGCTTCAGCATGGGGTCATGATAGGCCTGCAGAAGAAGGGCAAGAGAGGCAAGCAAACATTTAAAATCAGAGGAAGCAAGTGGTTAATGTATATGGCATCAGTGTCTGTGAGGCCCCACATAATAACAAAATAGTTGGCTCTCTCCAACAACTTCTTCCATAATGCTATGGAGACAGCGGATGGGTGTGGCCAGAGCAGATGAGAATTCAGCATTGCCTTGAGCTGTTTGTGGTTGTTGATAAACCCAAGGAGATTTTTAAAAAGCTTCTTTATTCTAGTATATCATACATCTAGGCAAGGGTAAGTACAGAGCCGATCTGATTTGTATAATGTTTTAAAATTTAATGTTTTGAAGATCTTGCAGCTTGAAAAACTCTTAATTTATACAGAATTAGCTATTAGCAGCAGGTTCTTTTTCAATTAGTCCATATTTGAGTAAAGGAAGAAACAAAAATTGATGGCATCCTTTAGGACTGCTCTGAAGCCAAGAGGCCAAAATCTCTGTCAATCTTATCATCTCTCTTTTTTTTTTAAGATTTTANTTAGCAGCAGGTTCTTTTTCAATTAGTCCATATTTGAGTAAAGGAAGAAACAAAAATTGATGGCATCCTTTAGGACTGCTCTGAAGCCAAGAGGCCAAAATCTCTGTCAATCTTATCATCTCTCTTTTTTTTTTTTTTAAAGATTTTATTTTATTTGACAGAGATAGAGACAGCCAGCGAGAGAGGGAACACAAGCAGGGGGAGTGGGAGAGGAAGAAGCAGGCTCATAGCAGAGGAGCCTGATGTGGGGCTCGATCCCATAACGCCGGGATCACGCCCTGAGCCGAAGGCAGACGCTTAACCGCTGTGCCACCCAGGCGCCCCAATCTTATCATCTCTTATTCATGGTAATTAAACAAGAACACACAGTTATACCCAGGTCACCGTAATAGAGCACAAAGACTCAGAGGGCACAGTCCCTGCCTCCAAGAAGATTTATAAAGGCAAGCAGAAGGTAAGAAAAACATGTGGATAATTAGATATATGTTTTAAAAAGCTCAAGATTAAAAACAGGAGAGATGTCACATAGCCGTAAAAACTGATCAAATCATAAGCGCTTAGAGGGTGAAAGAAGTAAAGCTGGAGTGGTCAAGGGAGATTTAAGAAGAGCTGCCTGACATGGAGAAGGGGGCAGTAAATACTGGCGAAGAATGAGTTGAGATTTGAGCTAGTTCCTGGAGAATGGTTGGATATGGGTGGTTGAAAGGAAAGGAAGAGTTTCTAGGAAGGTAGAACTACCATATGCAAAAGGACGGCAGTAAAATATCCTTAAGGTGTTTAGCTTTGGGGAATCTTGATACAGGAAGGAAGAGCTGAACAGCTGACCAGCAAGATGTCTCACAGAGTTAAATGCCTTCTTTGTCATCTCCGTCTTCCTCCTCCTCCAGCCTTGCCTAAAAACTCAGTTTCCTGGCTGTGTCCTAGGCAAAGTGTGGATGGCCATCTCCCGGGAATGCTACAGATGGGACTTCATATCAGCAGGAATCTGGACTAAGGACACTTAAAAGAAGGGAGGCATCTTTCCAACCCTGCGATTCTTTAAAGGAGGCTGGGAATATCAGACGAAGGAGTCTGGATTTCAGCCTTTGGTCGGGGGAGTGACCCCCTTCATTCCAGTGATCCCCTGGAATGGAAACGTTTTGAGGAAAGTGTATTGTCCAGATAACACAGGCTACAAGGCATGGGTCTCCTTTCCCTTTCTGCACACAATGTGATTAAAACACAAGTTTCTACATAAAAGACCTAATTCACATGATGGTATGCAATTGCCTCACTTAAGCACTTTCTCTACTTAGGAGATTCAAGTGGCTTTATTTCTAAGACACTGTTCCAGTTTCAGACATCTGCACGCCCTCTCCCACAGGTAAGGAGGCTCCACATGTGAGACAATGAAATATATGGAAAGCCGGGCCTCTATGAACACTTCCTGATTAAACTCAAGTATTCTTTGAGGTGCATTAGAGATGTGCACAGAAGAACCCCTATAGGTACCAGGTCTAGAGAACTTTCTTGTTTTGAGCCATTTTCCCCCCTACTTGGTTTGTGTGGATTCTTCTCAATTGTTGATAACCTGTCTTAGTCATAAAAAGAGTGCTCCTATGACACAATCTTAGAATTGTGAAATTACTCATAAGAAAAAAAAAAAAAAGGAGGTGGCCCAAATGACCACTGGATTCAAATTTACCTTTTTTGCCAATTTCAAGTCTTCTATCAAGTCTTCTTCTCCTTGGGAAAGCTCAAAGATTGCCTGCAAGCAAAGAGAAAACACATTCACAGAACACTCCATTTATGAGACCAAATTCAAACAGTGCTGGTTCTATTGCTCAAAAACCCATATCTACCCATTTCTTAAGCATTTTTAAAGGATTCTTTAAAAAGTTAAATTAACCTGCAGCAAATGCATCTAAGTAGCTAAAACCTATAAAGGACGAATTTTACAAAACTTCTGTGTAACGTACTCACCCGTTTGTGGGAGAAAGGGGTTCCACGTATGTTTCCAACCCAGTAAGTCATCTTTCATGTTACAGAACTTGGGTGCATCCAAACAAGAGGGAACTATTTTAGGTAAAATAATGACAGTTGGATTCTGCGTCTCTCATGCGCACAGCAACTGTCATAAACGATTTCGGGGTCTGTTCTCAGTGATGGGCATGGCTATATAATGAACTGGGCCGTCACAATTTGTTTTTGTTCTACTCAATAGAAGGCGAATCTCAGCAGAAAGCTTTATTCTTATCAGCCACTTGTCTTGAGGTTGGAATTGTAGGAAGAATCTAATATTTTTTTTTTAAAGATTTTATTTATTTATTCGACAGAGAGAGAGACAGCCAGCGAGAGAGGACACAAGCAGGGGGAGTGGGAGAGGAAGAAGCAGGCTCCTAGCAGAGGAGCCTGACGTGGGGCTCAATCCCAAAACGCCGGGATCACGTCCTGAGCCGAAGGCAGACGCTTAACCGCTGTGCCACCCAGGCACCCCAAGAATCTAATATTTTATCACTCTAAATGTCTGGTGATGTAAATTCATTCTAAATTACTTCTCAGCCCTACACGGTACAATAAATAAAATTATAGGAGCCAGCTGTGTGCAAGAGTGTGTAAATGGACCGTTTCTAATTTGGGTCTATTAAGCCATCATAATTTAAGAGCTATGATGTGCAGAATACTCTTTCACTCATCTGGGAGTCTAAACTGTTGGCAAACATTAATTGTTAAAGGACTCTATGATTAGTCCTTTAATAGGAGTGATAGTCTGGGGACTATTACATTTCTTTCAGACTAAAGGGAAGGAGTGAGCAGGCCTGGAGAGCACCCTCCATCTCTGGGGTGGATGGAATGTAAGACAATGAGTTTGCTCTCAGCTAAAGCAGGTGGAGGAAGAATACTGTGTTGGAGGCTAGTGCATGGTAACTTCCCCCAAGGCCCAGTAAAGCTTCCACATCATGCCCTCCTTGTATTCTGTTTTGTTGAACCTTTTATTTTGAAATAATTACAGACTCACAGGAGAAGTAAACATAGAACACCGAGGTCCTGTGCCCCTTCTACTCATCTTCCCCCAACGGTGGCATCTTCCAGAACTACAGAGCGTTATCAAAACCAGGAAATGGGTTGCACAATACAGTTAACTAGACTTTACTTAGACCTCCTCAGATTTCCTTGTACATCTGTTTTACTAGAGCTCACTTACATAGGTCTGATGGTCTGACTGACCAAATGTGGTCCCACTGACCAAATGTGGTCCCCAGGAGAGGAAAACCACAGAACCCCATACTGGGAAACACCACCGTCAGATATCTGTTGTGAGACAGCACAGTGTCACCATGAAGACCAGGCTCTGGAGTAGGACAGGACCTGGGTTCAAATCCCAGCTCTGTAACTTTCTAGATGAGTGAGCTTGTATTCACTATACCTTAATAATCTCCCAATCTACAGAATCAATCCCTCCCTCCTTCCTTCCTTCCCACTATCAGATTGTACAAGTTATATATGTACACTGGTAACACTTGGGAAAACACGAAAAAAGTGTAAAGTGGAAAATTTTAATGTACCCATAATACCATCTAGTTAACTATTCTTAGGGTTTTGCCATATTTCTTCATAGATTTTTTTCAGTGCATGTATTATTTTAAAATACTTTATTATTTCTTTTTAATAGGTAATACATTAACACAGTTCAAAATTTAGAGTGCACAAAGAGGTACATGGTGAAAACTTTCCTTTTTACCTCTATCCAGCCACCCAGTTCCTTCCCAGGAGGCAACAATGTTACCAGTTCCTTGCAAATCCTTCCAGAAATATTTTATGATTCTACAAGCAAATACGTGCACCTACACACATATGTTCATTTTTCTTTGTGCTTTCACACAGATGGTAAAAGGACATGATATACCCTATTTTGTGCCTTGCCTTATCCACTTAGCCATACATGCGTATCAACACTTCTAGTTACAGCTACACTGTTATTTCATGTATATCTTATAGATATTCATTATTTAGCCAGTCCCTGGCGATAGATGTTCAGGCTCTTTCCAGCGCTATTATAAACATTACTGTGATGAAAACCTTACATATATATCCATTCATCTGTGTATAAGTGTGTCTGGCAGATAGATTCCTAGAAAGGAATTGTGGAGCCCAAACCTAGAAAGTTTTCAAGTATTCCTTTTGCCAATGTCAGGTTTTCCATAAAAACAGACGTTCCAAGGGTTTCACTAGGTGATGTGCTACATGTGCTTTGGCACAGTCTGGCAGTGACAAGCTTTCTATAAAGGGTAGGATGACCCTAGTCATTTAGAGCTCTTGATACAGAAAACTTACAGGTCATGAAAGGAACTGCATTCCATAGACACATTCTCCACAAAACCGAATCAAAGTTTCAGCAGCTGAATATTTTAAAATATTCTAGAAGTTGCTATTAAAATATAACTCAAGTGATTATTTTTGTGAGCTCCGGGACCCTAAATAGACACTTCCTGATTCATTTTCTTTGTAAATTCAGATTTTCACATCAGTTTCTTTTTAAAGCAGGGGCTACCCACCCAGCTGGAGGCTGGGTTCTCGGTTCCTTATAAGGCGTGACATCCCCGTTGAGTCCTCCTACAAATGCAACGACGAACTGATTGGGAGCCTGCGGTGTAGACGCAGTTTGGCTCTCGCCTATGGTGCACCTTGTTCCAGACACAGGGCCAACTCCTGGGTCCCGAGCCTACCTCCTGACGTTTGATTTCCTTGGACGGAAGCATCTGATTGACGCACACATCGAAGGTCTCACTCCACAGCTTGCTGTCTCTCCGCTTCGTGCTTGAGGGGGCGGCATTTCTGGACCAGGGTCGGGGGGCGAGGATGTCGGGGCGGCTCTCGCTGCGGAAGCTGATGGAACGCTAAACAATGAGAAAAACAAACCATCACGGGGCCGTGGCAGGACTTGGATGGATTGTTAGAACGGCTTCCTGTCACTGACAGAACATAAATCAGATATTCACAAAAAAGAGAGGACAATGCCACAAGGCCTTCCCTTTTGGGAAGCGGGGTGTTTTCTTGAGCCTACGTGCTAAGGGAAATTGGGCAAAGGGGCTGCGTTCACACAGGTGCTGGGAGTATCCGTTCTGTGAGACTAGGACACGGTACAGAAACATGCACAAAGGCAGCTCTCAGAGAAGCCACAGGCTCCGGTTCTTTCCAGTGGACACCCCCTTCTTCAGAAGAACGAAGGTTAACAGCAGTGGATGGCCTTTACACCTGGCTAGTACTCCCATTTTCCTCCTCCATCAAGGAACAGAACCCCGCCATCCTTGGCTATCCCACTTGGTGCACAGTTTGGGTGGAATGGCCCAGACCTGACCAGTCAGAGCAGTCCTCCACCCTGGTTCAGGGACGGGCACCTGATTCTCGGAAATGTGCTAAGTGGTTTATGGGAGAAAGAGTGGCAGGGTCTTTATTCCTTTGGTACTGTGAACTCAAGAGATAAAATAATCAAGAATTTCTTGCAGCAGCTCTCTCTGGTCATGCAGCTAAGTCCATTTGCTATCAAGGAGAATAAAGGGACACACAGAATGAAGGCTAGAGGGAGAAGGACCGACAGAGGGAGGGAGCAAGCTTTACCCATACTGTTTAAACCCCTGGGTCCCACTGTGTGTGAAGCCAGGAAAAGCCACTCTTAGATTAAGGGGCTAATACATTCCCCCTTCCGTTTATATTAACCTCAGTTGGGATTCTGTCAATTTGAAAAGTACCAACTAATATGTGTATTAAATTCCACCTTGACAGCAAATGATGCCTGTCCCTGAGGTATTTTCTTATTTTCCAAAGAGGCCCTGGTGGACTTTGGGGTGGTCTGACTCTCCAAAGCCCACTCTTGAGGCTGAAACATGCTATCACGGTGCCTTCTCATGACAAGTACAATGATCAAGAAGAAAGCTAAGTGCATCATCTTTAACCTTCATCCTGGAAGATTTCAACACTCTTATTGGGAACTTTGCCAAAGCAATAAGGTGTTGCTGTGCTCAAAACCACATTCTAATTTAGTAAGACATGGCTGTGGCCACATGTCTATGGCCTTCAGAAGTTCCAACTCCTCAGTTTGGCATAGAAGGCCTCTTGTAATCTGACCACAGTCTGTCTATACACCTAGAATCACTTCCTGCCACTCACCCATGAGCCCTCTATTCTCCAGCCCTGCTAGGCAATCTGCCATTTTCTAAATGCATCATGCTTTGCCATCCCTCTGTACTTCCTTCAAGTCGTCTTCTTTTCCTGGGAAGCTTTTCTTTCATTTACTAGCTGGCTAACTCCTAAGTGTCCTCAGGATATAACTCAAACTCCTCCTCTAAGAATCCTTCACTACTTTCCCAGAGCAATTTGGACATATCTCTGATATAGCAATGATCACATTTTATTACACTTATTGGTCACCTGCTCTGACCTATAAACTTCCTCAGGGCAAGAACTGATTTTGCATGTGACATATGAGCTGTCATCACTCAGATATTCTAAAGCAGCTTCCAAATATTTTGAGATTCAACAATAAAATTTAAGAAAGCAAAGAAAATTTTAAGGGAGCTATTCAACATAAGGGCATTGTTAAATAAGTTATAGTTCATCTGCCTGATGGTATATTATCTAGCCAATTAGACAATTCTGAGAACATTTTAACAGCTAAAAATCCCTTCCACATAAGTTAAAATCAGAACTAAAATCTGTATATGAATACTGTTTCTAGTTATGAAAAAAAGCACATGAGCAAAGATATGAAAGGAACACCAGAAAATTCTATTGTTTTTGCCTGATGACATGATAGGTGATTTTTTTTAATCCTAGTTTATACATTTTTTATAATTCTAGAAAAAATGAATAAATGAAAAATGTAAAAAGAAACTTTCAAGGGGCTTCGAGGTATTATCACAACCCTCTTGAAGCAGGAAGTTAGCTGTTTGCAAGTAGCAACAGGAGTTCCTCAGGCTTCCAAGAGCCCCTGGGCTTATTAGTGAGCTCATGATCATTGGACCAGCCCCTGATGCTGGTCAAGAAAGAACTTGCACAAATACGAGGTTTACTAATGGTATCATGCAAATCCTTATGATGTCTTGAAAATAGGCCCTTATAAACAGTGACCAGCCTAATGCCTGCAGATCATCGGCACTCAGAATCAATTAGCCACAGGCACGGAAAGGTCAAAACAAGTAAGTGAGTCATCATGTTACTCCCTGATCTCAGTTTTCGGTTCTGATTACAGCTGGGCGGGAATTAAAGAGCAGAAAGAGAGGAAAACACAAAAATAAGATTCAAAATGAAAGACATATTCCACTTTCACCGGAGAGAATCAACCGCCCACCTTGTAACAGTTTCAACCCCTGACCAACTTCAAACTCCCCCCTCCCCACCACCCATTCTCAAGTAACTCATGCTAACTTTAAATTTACATGCATTACAAAAGTATAAACATTTTTCATACGTTACAAAAGTATATAAAACTAAGTACAAATCCCCTCATTTTCCCAAGTCTACTTTCTAGAAGTAACTGCTGTTAAGTCTGTTCTAGATCTTTCCAGACCTTTTAAATGCATTTGCCAACAATTACAGAAAACAGCATGTCTTCTCTTCTCACTCAACAATATGTCTCTCTGTATTAGCATATAAGACTCATTCTTCTAAAAAAAAATAATTTATGGGGGTAAATTTCACATAACATAAATTAACCATTTTTTGTGAACAATTCAGTGGCCTTTAGTACATTCACAATGTTGTGCAAACACCACCTCTGTGTAGTTCCAAAACATTTCCATCACCCCAGAATCACTCTTTCTTTTTAATGAGTGCAAGAGTTAGTATCCCATGGTCCAGATGGACCACATGGATTTAATCAACCTCCCACCGATGGACATTAAAATCGTTTCCAGTGTCTGGCTATTACAAAAAGTGCTTCAGTGAACATCCTTTATGTATTTGTGCTATTTTTACAAGGCAGATTCCTTAAGTAGAATTCCTTGGTCTAAGAAATATCTGCATTTTAGCCTTTGACATGCATTGCCAAATTTGCCAAACTAACCTCCAGTCTATTTGAACTTTATTGTCCCCAGAAAGGTACATGAATTATCTTTTTCCACACTCTCATCAACAGGATATTATCACTAATCTAACAGAGAAAACAACTACAGCTGATCCTTAAACAACATGGGTTTGAACTTTGAGGTTCCACCTACATGCAGATTTTTTTTTCAATAAATATAGCATAGGACTCTAAATGTATTTTCTCTTCCTTATGATTTTAATAACATTTTCTTTTTGCCAGCTTACGTTATTGTAAGAATACAGTATATAATGCTTATACAAAAGATGTGTTAATCAGTTACTTATGTTATTGGTAAGGCTTCTGGTCAACAGCAGGCTATTAAGTACCAGTTTTGGGCGAGTCAAAAGTTATATATGGATTTTCATCTCTCTGCAGAGTGTGGGGGATGTCAGACAGTGTCCCTAACCCTTGCATTGTTCAAGGGTCAGCCGTATACCTTAACTCCAGTTTCACGTTTTGAACGTAAGACTGAGCATATTTTTACATATTTCCTGAAAAATTTCCCAGAGAGCTGGAGATATTTTTCTGTTGCAGTTTGGGGGAAAAAAAGAGAGAGGTGAGCTATACTAGGTTAAGAATTCCTTGTTTTGTGCTTCCTTAGTGAGTGCTGGGCTTGGGAACAAAGGGGGAAGGGACTGGGCAAAGTTCACCACATACATCACAGAGGGGCCTTTATGTACCTGCCCACGCTTAGCACTTCTGATGAATCCTCTGATTCTCATAACCACTTGCATGGTGGGGGTTTATTTCCACTTTACTGATGAGGAAACTGAGGCTTAGAGAGTCTAAGGCACTTGCTCAGGCAGGATTCAAAACCAGATCTGTTTTGCTCTAAAACGTGATCTCTTTCTATCATGAGGGCTGTATACCTGCTACTTACATGCAAATCATGCATTAGGGGGAGGTTTCAGTGATATGGGCCCCAGTCTTCTAAGAGTTTAAATCTAGTTATGCAGAGGGAATGCATTTACTTATTTTTTAGGAATAATGACTGAGTGGCTCTTTGACCAATCAAACTGTAGATTCACCTCTTTAGTTAGGCTGGATTAAAAGAAACATTTTATTTTTAACTCCATTTAGAAAGGGGAAGGATGCTGAAAAGAAGAGTCCCCAAAATGCAATAAAGAATGCTGGTCAGAGTTAGAATGGCAAAGATAGACAAGGCAAGAAACAACAATTGTTGGAGAGGATGTGGAGAAAGGGGATCCCTCCTACCATTGTTGGTGGGAATGCAAGTTGGTACAGCCACTCTGGAAAACAGTGTGGAGGTCCCTTAAAAAGTTAAAAATTGAACTACCCTATGACCCAGCCATTGCACTACTGGGTGTTTACCCCAAAGATACAGACGTAGTAAAGAGAAGGGCCATATGCACCCCAATGTTCATAGCTGCATTGTCCACAATAGCCAAATCATGGAAGGAGCCGAGATGCCCTTCAACAGATGACTGGATTAAGAAGCTGTGGTCCATATATACAATGGAATATTACTCAGCTATCAGAAAGAACGAATTCTCAACATTTGCTGCAACATGGACGGCACTGGAGGAGATAATGCTAAGTGAAATAAGTCAAGCAGAGAAAGACAATTATCATATGATTTCTCTCATCTATGGAACATAAGAACTAGGAGGATCGGNAAAAAAAAAAAAAAGAATGCTGGTCAGGTATGCATTCGGCAGCTGGCCAGCCCCAGGGACAGCTCACAGCCAGCCAGGCCCAAGCCACAGACAGGTTTTCAAGACCATACACCATGACCTACATGTCTACCAGGCCTCAGTAGAACTGGGGACAATTAGATGAGAGGATTGGTGCTGGGGAAGAAACATGTGACTACTGCTAGGAGAAAAACCCCAAAGAAGAGGATGCCTCTTGAGGGAGGAGAGCAGCTATGTCCCTTTCAGTGCCCATCCCCCTTCTCCTGCTTTATTTTCCTCTATTTTCACCATGTTCTGTGTGATATCATTTACTGGTTTCTGACTTGTCTGTTTCCTCCCAATAGAGGGTAAACTCCTGGAAGGCAAGGATATCTGTTTGTTCTGTTCGCTGATGGGCTTATTAGCAACTGGCTACATAGCAGGACCTCAACAATCTTGCTTAATGAAGAATGGCATGCTTGTATGTGCTGGGCATGGTGAGGGGAGCTTTAGAACCTTGTATAAGCAAGAAGTAAGGATTGCTAGCCCTGTTTTACAGAGGAGGAAACCAGAGGCTCAGAAAGGGTGACACTTGGCTGAAGGTCATGCAGCTAAGGAATGGTCCTCCAGAATTTAAACCCAGGTCAATTATGAACTCAGAATGATGATACAGGTCTGGTCTATTTCATTCCCCCCCCTCCAACCCCAGGCCCCTGCTGACAATTTTAACCAATATCCTATCCTGCTTCCCCTAGTGTAAGATTCAGAGTGTGGCAGGACGCATGTGCCCAAATAAATGACTTTTGGGCTACTTCTCAGTCCATGACAGAGATTCTAAACCTTGCCACCAGTAACATTTTGGACCAGAAAATTCTTCGTTGTGAGGGGCTGTCCTGTATCTTGCAGGATGTTTAGCAGTATCCTTATCACTAACCCTTAGATGCCAGTAGTGCCCCCATCCCAGTTGTGACAACCAAAACACTGCCATTGCTGAATGCCCCCTGGGGTGAGAAACACCAATCCATGGTGACTAGAAGAGACCCAGCCTCGGGAGGGATAGCATAAAAACAGAAACATGTACATAGATCGCCCTGGGCGTGGGGAATGAAAAATGTTCCAGGACAAGCAAGAGTTTCCGTGAGGGAATCCAGCTTAGCCAATGAATCAAAAACCTAAAGCTCATAATGACTGGCAGCTAAAATAACAATAGCCATAACAGGCACAGATACTGCAGAATTAGGAAATGGGTGCTTGTGTTTATGCCTGAGCTGGGTACGTGGAAAAGATGCTGCAGGTGCAAAGGGGACTGTCTGTCAGGTGGGAAAAGAGGGACCCTTTACATGTGTCGGAGGAAATGTAAACCCAGCAGGTGAGGCATGATGGAACAGATTTAATTTGTTAATGCTGCCTGTTCAGCAGGGTGCTTCCTCGCCCTTTTCCAAAAACAGAAGGTTCTCTACAGCTAAAGATAACACGCTCCAATAAAGAGAGTTCAAGCTAGGGAAATTCTCTGCACTTACCACTGCTATTCTGTAGCAGATGGTTTATTATTAAATGGATTGTAGGTTTGGGTGGGACTGTCAGATGAAAATGGGTTTCTATGTTGTCACTACAATGGGTTAAACCAAAACGTACAGTAGTTATGGCTGGGATTGGAAAATGTTCTTGAAGAGCATCTTGGGGAGTCTCTCAGGTAAGTCTTGATTAAAGCAATTAACTTAAATCAAGAACTACCACTTCTCAGTTCTGTGGCATCCATTACTTTTGACCCTCGAGCTAGTCTTGGGAGAGGCAACTGGACAGGTTCTCGCATTTTTGCCCTTTTTAATAGATGAGAAATCTGAGCACCAGGAGATTTAGTGACTGGCCCAAGGTAAGTGTGGCAACAGGAACTGAGTCTAGTCTTTTGACTATAAAACATGGATTTGGGTTAAGAACAAAGGCTTTGGAGTAAAACAGAAATGGTTTGAAGTCATCTCAGTAGCTGAGGGACCTTGGGGAAGTTAATCTCTCTGGATATCAGTTTCCTTATCTGTGTGTGTGGTTTCTTAAAAGATTTTAATTAATTAATTAATTTAGAGAGCACATGCGCACAAGTTGGGGGAGGGACAGAGGGGGAGAGAGAATCTT
>NC_048221.1:24277440-24281656 GCF_002007445.2 Ailuropoda melanoleuca
CCCCCCCTCCAACCCCAGGCCCCTGCTGACAATTTTAACCAATATCCTATCCTGCTTCCCCTAGTGTAAGATTCAGAGTGTGGCAGGACGCATGTGCCCAAATAAATGACTTTTGGGCTACTTCTCAGTCCATGACAGAGATTCTAAACCTTGCCACCAGTAACATTTTGGACCAGAAAATTCTTCGTTGTGAGGGGCTGTCCTGTATCTTGCAGGATGTTTAGCAGTATCCTTATCACTAACCCTTAGATGCCAGTAGTGCCCCCATCCCAGTTGTGACAACCAAAACACTGCCATTGCTGAATGCCCCCTGGGGTGAGAAACACCAATCCATGGTGACTAGAAGAGACCCAGCCTCAGGAGGGATAGCATAAAAACAGAAACATGTACATAGATCGCCCTGGGCGTGGGGAATGAAAAATGTTCCAGGACAAGCAAGAGTTTCCGTGAGGGAATCCAGCTTAGCCAATGAATCAAAAACCTAAAGCTCATAATGACTGGCAGCTAAAATAACAATAGCCATAACAGGCACAGATACTGCAGAATTAGGAAATGGGTGCTTGTGTTTATGCCTGAGCTGGGTACGTGGAAAAGATGCTGCAGGTGCAAAGGGGACTGTCTGTCAGGTGGGAAAAGAGGGACCCTTTACATGTGTCGGAGGAAATGTAAACCCAGCAGGTGAGGCATGATGGAACAGATTTAATTTGTTAATGCTGCCTGTTCAGCAGGGTGCTTCCTCGCCCTTTTCCAAAAACAGAAGGTTCTCTACAGCTAAAGATAACACGCTCCAATAAAGAGAGTTCAAGCTAGGGAAATTCTCTGCACTTACCACTGCTATTCTGTAGCAGATGGTTTATTATTAAATGGATTGTAGGTTTGGGTGGGACTGTCAGATGAAAATGGGTTTCTATGTTGTCACTACAATGGGTTAAACCAAAACGTACAGTAGTTATGGCTGGGATTGGAAAATGTTCTTGAAGAGCATCTTGGGGAGTCTCTCAGGTAAGTCTTGATTAAAGCAATTAACTTAAATCAAGAACTACCACTTCTCAGTTCTGTGGCATCCATTACTTTTGACCCTCGAGCTAGTCTTGGGAGAGGCAACTGGACAGGTTCTCGCATTTTTGCCCTTTTTAATAGATGAGAAATCTGAGCACCAGGAGATTTAGTGACTGGCCCAAGGTAAGTGTGGCAACAGGAACTTGAGTCTAGTCTTTTGACTATAAAACATGGATTTGGGTTAAGAACAAAGGCTTTGGAGTAAAACAGAAATGGTTTGAAGTCATCTCAGTAGCTGAGGGACCTTGGGGAAGTTAATCTCTCTGGATATCAGTTTCCTTATCTGTGTGTGTGGTTTCTTAAAAGATTTTAATTAATTAATTAATTTAGAGAGCACATGCGCACAAGTTGGGGGAGGGACAGAGGGGGAAAGAGAATCTTTTTTTTTTTTTTAAAGATTTTTTTTTTTTTAAATTTATTCGACAGAGATGGAGACAGCCAGCGAGAGAGGGAACACAAGCCGGGGGAGTGGGAGAGGAAGGCAGGCTCATAGAGGAGGAGCCTGACGTGGGGCTCAATCCCACAACGCCGGGATCACGCCCTGAGCGGAAGGCAGACACCCAACCGCTGTGCCACCCAAGCGCCCCGGGAGAGAGAATCTTAAGCAGATTCCATGCCCAGTGCGAGCCTGACATGGGGTTCCATCTCAGGACCCCAAGATCATGACCCAAGCTGAAACCAAGAGTCAGACACTTAACAGAATGAGCCACCTGGGCGGCCCCTCAGTTTCCTCATCTGTAAAAGGGCATAGTAATGAGTACCTCACAAAGTCACAGTGAGGATTACATAAGATAAAATATGTCCAGGGCTTAGCCAAGTGCCTGTTTTGTGGGTAATAGGCAATGGAAGTTACCTATCAGTGTTATTATACCATTGGCTGCACTGCCACCATTAGTGCTGGTTTATATATGTTTTCATTCATTAGCAAACAGCAGACACATATTTGAATTACTTGGGCCAAATGGCTCCTTGGGGACGTCCATTAGGATAACTGATAGGAGAAAACCGTCAGCAGCACAGTGCTGTTTATAAAAGCAAAAGATCTAGAAACAGCCTAAAGTGACCAATAGGGAATAGTTAAATAAATTACAGTGTAATCATAAAATGGAATGTTATATGTTTCTTAAAAACATTCTTTTAAGAAAAGCTTAATGATAATGGGAAAGTCTTACATGTACGGTTAAGTAAGAAAAGGAAGATCCTTCTTTAAAATACAATGTGGGTAGATGTTACCCCTAGATGGTGGTCTGTGAATGTTTTTATTTTCATCTCCATACTTTTCTACATTTATTTTCCAGATTTTCCAGAAGAGATAAACTAAGAGAAAATGAAATCAATAGACAAATGTACAAGACCATGAACACGGAGTTTGAAGTGGTGCTATAAACATAAAATCATATTTGGATTTGGTTCAGATTAATGCACATTTAAAAAGTGGTAAAAAGGTACCCAATCAATTTACAGTTAAAAAAAAAAATCAAATTCCATAGACCCAGGGCAAGGAGAAGTCTTTCTGTAGCTGAGAGAAATTCTGAGTGGAATGAATGAAAAGCCGAAGAAAATATTTGGTTCAGGTGTGGGGAAAATATTGTACAATTTTCTTAGTGCTAACCAAAATTTAGAAAGCCTTCCAGAGGCCTGGGACAGCAGCCCAACCTCTTCATTAGCACCATGAAATGGCTTTTGCACAATACTGTTCATGATATGATATTCCACGAGCTGAAATGGAAATAATGACTCTCCCTGCCACACAGGCAAACAAAGAGTAAGGAAGAACAGTGAGGTGTGATCCTTCAAACCAAAAAGTCTGGCCATCATTTTTAGATCCTGGCACACTACAGGCTTTATTACGACCTGCTGACTTTTTTGCAGAAGCTAACTCCAGGAGAGGCCGCTGTGAGAACCCTCCAGGATCCCAGCTCCAACACTTACTGGCTGTGTGACTTAGGGCACATTTTTCAACCTTGAGGTTCCCCCCTATAAAGGGGGGCTAAATCCTACCTTGCATGGTTATGGAAAAGATGAAATGAAGCCCTGAATGTAAAGTAGTTTGCACAGAACCTGGCCCATTGTAAATATTCAGCTACTGGAAGTTGTTATTACTGAATTAAAAAAGAGAAGCTTTAAATGACAATAGTCACTTATGACAGTGGTCTAACTATTACTCCAGGAATAGTAAAGAGCGACAGAAAGTAAGGAGTTTCTCTTGATGTGGAATACAGGTCACTTCCTAGCTACACTCTTACCTTCCAGACTGCAAGGCATGTAATTTCTGGTTGCTTCCTCCCCCCGCCCCCACACACACCCTGAGCTTATTTCCATTTCTGCCAAATAACTTAGGATCAAAGACTTTTTGTCAATTATAGAAAGTGTATGACCTTGGATCAAGAGACTAAGTTTGAGGTCCTTGGAGAAGAAAATCATGGTTTTGAGCACGTGGGAATTATGCACATGGGTTTGGTACTCTTTCTACTTAATTCTCAGACTACATGGCATCAGTCTTCTCATGCTCCTTCCTCAAACCTGAAAAGCCCTCCTTCCCTTCCCCTCAGCAGCTCTGAACCATTCCAGGCCCACCCAACACAAATCCTTCCACCCTTGCCAGGTAGCCTTCCTTTTACCTGTCCCCACAGCCCCCCCACAACCCAGCCATTACTAGGCTCCCTCTCTCTAGTATATTTTATCATATTAGATTTTAAATCTTATACATTTTTTTTGGTTGCAAAGATAATATACAGTTATTTTAAAAATTCAAGCATGGTAGAAATACGTAATGTAAAAAATAAAAGTCAATAGACCCAGCCTGTTTATTCATTCTCTACTGATTTGTAATTCTTATGTAATAGGAAAAAAAGGAGAACATAAGACAGAAAACAAAAGAACTGTCAAAGTCTCTTATACTTTTATTCCCAAGAGATAACCACTATTAAGAATTTGATGATATTCCTAGTTTCCTATCCATATATTATTATGGATGCATATTATTAATTGGGATACAATGGTTTTAAATTTCCTTTTTTTTCCTACTTGCTGATATATCTCAGACAAGTTTAAAAAGGTAGATTTTAGGGGCGCCTGGGTGGCACAGCGGTTAAGCGTCTGCCTTCGGCTCAGGGCGTGATCCCGGCATTATGGGATCGAGCCCCACATCAGGCTC
>NC_048221.1:24283908-24441284 GCF_002007445.2 Ailuropoda melanoleuca
GCTATGAGCCTGCTTCTTCCTCTCCCACTCCCCCTGCTTGTGTTCCCTCTCTCGCTGGCTGTCTCTATCTCTGTCGAATAAATAAATAAAAAAAAACTTAAAAAAAAAAATAAATAAAAAATAAAAAAAAAAAAGTAGATTTTATCCTTCTCTAGAGTAGGCCCTGTCTCCTTTTGCGTACTGATTACCTTCCCCAACAAGTCTAGAACAGAACAAATAACACAGTAGATATAATGAATAGTAAGTGGAGAACACTAATATATCCCATTTTCTGCTGCATCGGTGAAATGAAATACTTTGCAGATCTAAAGGCCCGGGAATGGAGCAGTGAGAGACTGTGAACCCTTCCCAAGCCACAACAGTCCTCCCCAAGGGGATACAAGTGGAAGAGGGCTGATACACTGTTGTGAAGGAGTCCAGTTATTATATAATCCTAGGTGGGCACCCACTCCTAGCTCCTGGAGAGCCCCCAGGAAGAGCAATGGCCAGCTTTTCTAGTAATAAATGCAATAATAACAGTAACTGTCAGCTTCTGAGCATGCCCTAAGTCACATGTAGTGCTAGGCATACCAAAAGTAAGAGACAACCTTGTTCTGTGTGGAAAGTCAAGGGGCCCCTGGGAAGGGCCATCCTGTGAAGATGTCCCAGCAGGGGGAAAAACGGTGGCAAAAGAGAGGGGAAAATGTGACTATGAGTCTAGAATTAGGATGTGAGAACATGGAGGAGCAATTCTGCCCAAGACAGGTACACACCAGGAAGAGAGGTCTGACTCTAGTGACATCAGATGCCTTGAGTTTACATCATTTGACCAGAATTCCACTTCTGGGAATATCATCAAAGGAAAGGAAGGAATACAGACACACATGAGATTTGCAATCAGGATGTTTAAAGCAGTATCATCTATAATGGTAGAAAAATGGAAATAAATGTTCAACAAAAGAAGAATGAAAAACCAATACCTGGTATATCCTTTTGATGAAATACTATATGAATTCATTAAGAATTGGGTTTGTGAAAAATACTTAATGACATGAAAGTGTATTCTCATACTATAAGTTCATTTTATACTGCTAAGACAAAAACATGTTAACAGATAGTATTATATATATATATATAAAACAATATATGCATATACAATAGTATATACATATAAACATATGATTATGATTTTGTTTAAAAAAACACATGCAGGTATATTGTAAAAGAGAAGATTGTCTGAGTGTACATGAAAATGTTTAATATAAGATTTTTAGGGATGGGGAGATGGGGTTACAAGTGACTTTTACTCCCTTTTCTGTGTTTCTATTTTTCAATTTTAAAAAGATGTTCTATAATCAGAAAAGAAAGCACAATCGGAAGGTACTTTTAAAAAAATAGGACAAATGTCTTCAAAAGACATTCAATACAGAGTTATTCGATAATATAAAAAATATTCACAGCCTAAATAACCATCAATAGGAGACTGGTTATATAAAATAAGTCACATCAACACAGTGGAATAATATATACTTGGTCCATTAAGATCATATTTCCCAAGAATAACTTGAAAAAGTGATATAATGCTTCCCTTAAACTATAACAAAATTCTGATCCAGCTAAATGACAGAGGATGCAAATAAAAGAGATGGAAGAAACCAGGCAAAATGCAAAGTACAAAAAAAAAGAGACATAACTCAAGACAAAAAGCCTTAAAAGAAATGAGAGGGTTATTGAATCTTAAGGAAAGGTGCAATTCCCCCCAAGAGGCTGTAACAATGATGAGAGGAACCTTTACATGCCTAACTGCCTAGCTTGGAAATATGTGAGGCCAAGACCAATAGAAATGCCAAGAGAAACTGACCATGCACGGTCGCCGTGGGAGATTTCAATCCAAGAGTGAACAGATCGCACAAAGATAAGGCTGGGTACACCGTGAGTAACCCCAGATGAGGCTCAGAGTATGCAAGTTATGTAGATATACCTCGAATAACACTGGAAGGAAATTATTAAAATATTAACAGGGGTTGTTTTGCAGTGGAATCTTTTCTCTTTCTCCTTTTCTGTATTTTTCCATAATGAACCCACACTTTTACAATGGAAAAGAAATGAAGCTCATGTTCAGAGAGAACGCAGGGCTCAACCACAGTGCTATGAACACAGGATTCCATAGCACCCACGGGCCCTAGCACTGGCCCCAGCTCAAATGCGTCTACCAGCTGTGCAGAGCCGTGGCAGGAGAGGCAGGGCTCAGCGACCCGCCCACGGCGAGCTCACTGTCCTCACTGCACAGGAGGGGTACATGCAGGCCCCTTTCAGAGATGGACTGCATTTTCCTCTCAGGCAGGCCAGTGAGGAGATTTTTAGGCCCACAGGGATCTGTGCTCCAGTCTATCAGCAGCACTAACTTCCCAGTCAGACAGAGACAGAAGGCCAGGCAGACGGCTGTCCCTCTCCGACTTCCACAAATGCTGTCTTTGTGCTGAGGCCCGAGCCCCCAGTCTATATGGGGCACAGGGGAGGCATGAGAGAACAAGTTCTGCAGTGTCTTGCTGAACCATTGCTGCAAGAACAACTCACATTTGTGGCTGGGGTTTTAACCTTTTTGGCAAAGCTGCTAGCCCTGAGCTGTCCTGATATCCTTCTGGGCTAACGGGGGCTTCTCCTGAGGAGCCGGAGGAAGGACTGCTAAGTGCTCCATTATCGATTAAAGTATTGTGTTTGGGTGTTTGGGCCTAAGTCCTCTCTTCTTCTATAACAGAAGGAACTCAACCTCAGAGATAACTGGACACTGAAAAGGATATATATGTCTCTATGAGCCCAGGCACCAGGGACAGAGAACCAAGGTGCTCGATTACAGCCTCGAGTTGTTTTTGGAAACGGAAGAGGCATATATAATAAACACCTATGAGTGAAGAATGAATGCTGAGAGGTGTGGGGCAGCCCCTACCCCATTCTCCTTATTCTTTGTTCCTTCCCTTTTGGAACAGGTGCCAAGACTGCTGCCCACAAAATGGAAGAAGATGTGAAGACGGCCCATGGAGTACCCTTCGGGGCTGCCTGCTTCCCCTCCTCCCTGCTCTTCAGATGACATTAGCACCCTAGCCCATTCTAGCTGGAGAGGGAAGCAATAAAGTCATGGGGCAGTTACTGAGATGCAGGCTGGAAATAATTCTGCAAACCATGTATTGCATGCACAAAGGTGACCAACAGGGAGACATCTGGGGGGTGAGAGAGCATTCTCTGTGCTTTGCAGATCATCTGCAAACATGGCTGTCTAACTCTGCACACAGGGGCACATTTCCATTCACTGACCCCCCACGGACACACACAGCATAAGGACACTGTTCACGTTCTCTCTGTGTCCATGTGCACAGCTGTTATGAATAACCATTCTGCTTCTGCTGGCTTGTTTCTGTCCCATAAATGGAGCCTGGAGTTAGCTATTTATCATGATATTTGAAAAAAGTAAATTAAAAAATTATTTTGCCAAAAAAAATCTTTGAGGTTTTAGAAACCAATTTCCACATGTCAGATCCCTCCCTCAGGACCGGCTTTCTCATCCTTGTTTGGCCTCAGTCTGCTGGCTTTCAGACACGGCTTGATTTGTTTCTGTCCCAGTTCTCTCGGTCAATGCAAATTTTCAAGGTGACCAAATTTTTCCGCAGGCTTCCCTGTGTAGAATCTGTGTAGAGCAGAGACGGGAGAGGAGGAATAAAGGTTGCCTGGGAAGCTAAAGGAAAGGTTTTGAAGGTACAACAATGGGGGCTCTTACAGCAACACACAGTCAGGTCTGGGCTGTGGTGGGAGGCATAGACCAAGCTGCCCCAGACCAAGGAGCATAAACATGGAGTCTACAGGCCAGGCAAAGTAATGACAGTGAGTCAAGGGGTCAGGTGTTGGAAGGACAACTGGGAGAGGTGGGGACATTTATAGGTGACAACTGGCTGGCTAACCAGGTCCAGCTCATTACTACCTTGTGGCAACACAGGCCCAGCACTGCCAAGCCTTTCAAGTCTTTAAAAGAAGCCAGAACTCTAAATCCTTTTTTATTTAATTTTCTTTTTTTTCCTTTTATTTATAGAGAGCGTATGAGTAGGGGGAGAGGCAGAGGGAGAGAGAGAATCCCAAGCAAGCTCCATGTTCAGTGCAGAGTCCAACGTGGGGCTTGATCCCACAACCCTGAGATCATGACCTGAGCTGAAATTAAGAGTGAGAGGCTCAACTGACCGAGCCACCCAGGTGCCCCTGGAATTACAAATTCTTATACAGATTGTTTGGATTTTTAAATGTTAGCTCAAAACACTATACAGCCAAACAAAAACAATTTGAGGGCCAAATATGGCCATGAATCTACCAGAAGGCAGCTATGTCCAGGATGTAAGCAACACGAGGGCAGGATGTAGAGCCTTGTGCGTGATGAGGGCCCACCAATGCTTACAGAATGAGTGAGGGTCTTCCCCGGGAAGAGGTGTGACTGCCCTAGGAGAGCCAATGGGAAGACATGGCCAGCAATGCGGAGGTCTCATAGTCAAGGGAGGAAATAACTATAGCATGAACTTGAGCCCCAGCCACTGGGATGGAAAGGAAAGGGTGAAATGGCAGCAGACAGGCTAAAGAATCTTCAAAAAGCAGAACTCAGCGAAAGACCAGATGTGCAGGACTAGGGCGGTGATGAATCTTCCAGGGGAAGCCTGTGATGAACTTGGCCAGAGGGCTGAGGGACTGGTCATGGGGGAGAGAAGGTAAACACATTTTTCTTCACTAGCTTCAAAGCCCTTCATCTGGCTCCCCCAGATGACCTTATTTCTTTTCCTTCTCCATTCTCCCACTAAGGGGATCAGGGGATAAGCAAGGGCCCACAGGCCCAAGCAATGAGAGAAACAGAGCCAAACCTATAGCTAATTAGGTGAGGTATTCATTGAGAAGAAACTGAGGAGAGCTAACAGAGGAATGCACAGGGCAGGGAATAAGTCCCGAAGAAGGAAAGCATCCATAGGGATATGAGGAGAACAGCCTGGGCTAGGCAGAATCATGGCATGTTGGCTGAATGGTGTGGAAGCAATGGCAGGAGGGGGTAAGTGAGATCTAAAATAGTTCCAAATCATAGATTTTCATAGCATAGGACATGCCTGGAGTTCTGGTCCACAATTTTCTTAATAACTCGGAAAGCCAAGGTAAAAATACTGCTAAGCAAAAGTATTCAAGACAAGTTAGGAATGGCAGACTCGAGACCACTTCTCAGCTAAACAAGGTAAACCTTTTCATGGCATGGCTTCTGTTGGCTTCAGTCTGCAAGAGGATTTTTATGATTATCAAATTTGGTCCAAGACCATGGACAAATCTCAATATTCACCTTAAAAGATGAACTTTATTGGGAGTTTAAGAACAACTACAGCCACTTGTTTACCAAAGAATTATTATAGTAGCTAATATCTACTACTTAGCCAGCTAATTAGTAAGTTAGTGATTGCTAACAAAGGGCTTAGTATAGTTTTGTTAGCAATATAGCCCTTTAAATGGACTATTTTATAAATACTAAGGACTTTATTTTTTTTAAAGATTTTATTTATTTATTTGGCAGAGAAAGAGAGAGCGCATAAGCAGGGGGAGCAGCAGGCAGAGGGAGAAGCAGGCTCCCCGCTGAGTAAGGAGCCTGATGCGGGACTCGATCCCAGGACCCTGGGATCATGACCTGAGCCGAAGGCAGACGCTTAACCCACTGAGCCACCCAGGCATCCCAATACAAGTACTTTAAATACACTATCTTATAAATCTTTACAATGATTCCATTCTAAAGAAGCTGGTGGCATCACCCCCAATTTACCCACTAGGAATAAAAGCAAGACCTAGAGACATTAAGTCACCTGCCCAGGGTAACAAAGTGTCTGAGTGACAGAGCCAAGGTCAGAACTGAGATACTTCCACCACAGGGCCTTTGGTCTAAGCCAGGAGTCAGGAAACATTTTCTGTAAAGGGGCCAGATAGTAAATATTTGGGGCCTTGTGTGCAATAAGGTGTCCACCACAGCTCCTCGGCTGTGCCACTACAGCCCAAAAGCGACCACAGATGGTACATAAATATTCAGATGCCTGTTTTCCGATAAATCTTTACTTACAGACGCTGAAAAATTTGAATTTCATATACTTTTCACGTGTCAGGAAATATTGTTCCTCTTTTGACTTTTGCCCCCGTTATTTAAAAAGGAAAAATCACTCTCAGCTTGTGCACCATAAGAAAACAGGGGGCAGGCTGAATTCTTCTCCGCATGCTGTAGTCTACAGACCCTGGTCTAAGCACTAGGCTCTCCTACCCTCCAGCTCACGTCACCCGCTGGTTTTCTTAGGAAGCCCATAGATACTTTAGGATCAAGCCTGTGAGTGTGCATATGGATGGCGTACAGGACTCTGAGGAAAGACCCAACGCAGATGATTCCTCAAGTTAGCCTTCAAAGGACTCCACCTGACCCCAGTTTACAACTTGAAAACACATCTTTCTTCCTTTCAGTTCCCTCATTTGCTCTCTTCTGCTGAAATAAGCCTTGATTCAGATCGCAGGGGAGGTTCTAGGGAAAGCAGCAAAAACTTCCCCTGCACAACATGGTTTTCTGCAAACACAAGCCCACCATGTCCTTCTTACCTGCAGGGTTTGGCTGAAGCGCTTTAACGGGGTGGCCTTCACGGGTGGGATGAGGTTTGCTAGTGATGTGACTCTGGAAAGGGGTTTGACCCGTTTATTACTAGGCTCCTATAGGGTTTAAAAAAAAAAAAAAAAAGGAAGGAAAATGTCAAGGTTAATTACGGACAACATAACTCCACCCTCCGTCCAGTCCCACTCCACCAGCCGCTCCTACCGATCTATGGAATATAAACAGTGCCCCGTCTCACTCCAGCTGTGTGGAGATGACTTGGCTCAGGAGCCCCGAAGGGGAAATGGCAGGGGACATCAACAGAAGCAGCCTCTGGGCAGACAGCAAATGGGTAGGGTCTGCTCCCTACCCTTCACCTTCAGTATCTGCCGGCTTTTAATTCAGAAGCTTCTACTTAGAATCATTCTCCCCAGTGCCTCCTGTAGAGAAAAGCTGCCTCGGATTTCCCATCCAATGACCTTGTCAGGCAGTTGTGTTTTGATACTTCTGGTTTCATTTTTTTAAAAACCTTTTCTTTACTTTGCCTGAAGCCACTCTCCAATTTTTTTTTTTTATGCAATGGGGCTTTTCTTAAATTTTTTTTTTAAGATTTTATTTATTTATTCGACAGAGATAGAGAGAGCCAGCTAGAGAGGGAACACAAGCAGGGGGAGTGGGAGAGGAAGAAGCAGGCTCATAGCGGAGGAGCCTGATGTGGGGCTCGATCCCACAATGCCGGGATCACGCCCTGAGCCGAAGGCAGACGCTTAACCGCTGTGCCACCCAGGCGTCCCTCAATGGGGCTTTTCTAAAGCACAAGGAATGTTTGTTTTTTCAGTTCACTAAATTAAAAAAAATTTATATTAAAGGAAGTTCTTCTATTACTGGGCTCTTTAAAAAGCATCTTTCTATCTACAGTATAATTGAAATGCACCGATGAATACTTATAAATAACAACCAGCAAGAGAAAATGTACGGAGAGAAAATCCTATAGTGCGCATCCATTTTTCTAATTCATAGAGCCACAAGTTTTAAAAATCCCCTCCACATAAAACATTTGCAAATCTGCAAGTTACCCCAAACCAAGCTGATGGGTGAGAGGGAGCCTACCCATTCCAATGTCTCTGCAGATGAGAATTTACATAAAAACAACAGGCTGTGGGCAAGAGGGACATGACAGACGAAACATTTTACAAAGACAAAGAGGACAGTTACCCTTGCCTTCCTAAGCTCCATCTGACCTGCAGTAGATGCTGGACAGCACATGAAGACAGCAAATTTTGATGGAAAAAGCCAAACTTGCCAATTGTTGTGGCGAACCTCAACCATTTCCAGAGGAAGCCTCAAGATGCTCATCTTTCCTTTTCAGCCATTGCTTTCAAAGTTTTGAGGGGTAAGCCAGAACTTCAGATTCTCCAAGACATCTCTGCAAGGTGTTTTGAACATAGTAGGTGCTTGGAAAAATCTTGCCTGACTTTGGAATTCTGCCGAGAAATGCTCATGTCATTTTGTGCCCTTGCCAATCTCAGATGTCAGAAGCCCTCTTGGAAATAGACCCAATCTTTCTGGCATTTAAATAGAAAAATTAAAAGACTAAAGAAAAAAAAAGTGCAAAACAATTCCACAATGTTGCCAGGATTGACTTCATGATTTCTCGAACCAGTGAAATACTTTTCCAAGACAGAGAATGAATCCAGGCTGCCGGGGACCTCTCCAGCTTCTTGGCATGCTGAGCGGAACAGACAGTAGGAAACTCTCCGAACACTGGGAAGGCTCAGTTCCAAAACGCAAGGGATGAATCTCTCAATATGAGAGACATTCCATTATTATTATTGAAGTGCTTAAGAGAAAGATCCAATAGCCCTTCTGCTTCCAGGTGACAATGTCCTTCAGGATGCTCCCTGTCCACTGCCTGGCTCCTGAGCATCTGTGCCCAGAGGAGGATTTTTAAAATATTTTTTACGTCAGAGCTGCATCACCAGCATACTAAACACACACACAAACACACGCACACACACACACACACCCTCTTGAGCGTTCCCTGTATTTCTCTAAATAGCTCCTGCTTTGGGCTGGAAATGCCAGAGTTGTAATATCCCCACCCTTGGTGGTACAAACTGCATTGCAGCAAATAAGGAGGGGAGGGACTTCATGGGGTAGCAGGACTTGGTCTCAGATGATCCCGCAGATACCTCAGAGCCCAGAGACTCCCAGATCGCTGTTTTTTAATGGCTAAAGGTGCTGGATCACAGATTCTGTATCAGAATGGGGAAGCTGAAGGGCAGACGCCAATTGGGTTCTCGTGCTTTAAAAAGGGACAGGGAGCATTGCACGCTTGGCAGGATGGGGGAAGATTCAGTGCTGTTCCACTTGCTGTGTCATCTTTTCTAAGGTTCTGCTGACTTTGCTGCCCATTTTATATGACCCAGTCGATGGGTGTTTACACAGCTACAAGATGTATGCACAGTGCAAATGCCCGCCCCTCTGCACATTGTGTGCAGTGGTGCTACATGAGATTGTAATTAAAACTCCTTTCCTAAGGCATTGCCCATTTGGAAGTAAACATCAGGCTGCTCTCTGGCAATCTGACATTCCCAAGTAACGAACAATTGAACCAGAAACCACTGCTGCATGATTTAGTGCTGAGATCCAGCAAAGCAGGCAGGTGCAATTTCAAAATCAGAACATTTACAGGTTATTGGATCTATGGAGGAAGCTTTATGCCTGACCCACATGAGCAAAATATGAATTATGGTGTTCTCCTTGAGGGCTTCAGTGAGACTAGGAGATTAAAAAAATTCTTGCCCTAATTTGATTTTTCTTTTCCATTTACTCAGTATGTCTCCAGCTACATTTTACTGCTATCTAAAAAGAGCCCTCGGGGAAAATGTTTCCAGATTCTAGTTAAATAGCTCTACTGAAAACTAGCAAATGCAATTCCAAGGATGCTTTTGGGCTTTACAGATAGATGACAAAATATAACCTCCAGAAGTTTCTAGTCCAACAACTCAGCTGCCAGACCAAGCTGGGCAAGGTCAATGCTAAACCCAGACACAAGATATTCTGTTTCAAGTACAGGTACCACCCCTACCATGCAATTTTAAGACAGGGCAGGAGGCACCTCACTAAAAAGGCTAAAAAACAGAAAAAAGATAAAGGCATTGAGTATTGTGTGTAGGCAGTATTGTATGCATAACAAAAATGTGTTTCATTTTTTCTAGGCCTTATAGGTTTTTTTGTTTTTCTTGTCTTATTGCACTAGCTAGGACCACCTGTATATTATTGATTACAGGCTGAGAGAGCAGGTACACTAGTGTAATTCTTGATTCTAAAGTGGTTATTATGAAGAGTTCATCATTATGAATTGTGTTTGCTGAGAGCATGGATGAGATACCCTTTATCAAGTAGAAAAAGTTCCACTCTATGCTAAGTTTGCTATGAATTTTCATAATGAATGAATATTGACTTTAAACAAATGTTTTCTTGTTATATTTTCAGAGGACAAGGAAAGGGGAAAAAAAAGAAGGGAGGGGTGGCAGGAAGGGAAGGAGACAATGAAGAGGCATGGAGGTCACGTATTTTCATAAATAAATTGGCACGGAAATTTAAAACATCTTTTGTGCTCGAATTACAAACAAAGGGGAATAAAGTATCCCATACCATTTTGTTTTTAATGTGAGATTTTATTTTTATTTTTTAAAGATTTTATTTATTTATTTGCGAGAGAGAGAAGCAGACTCCCCGCCAAGCAGGGTGCCAGACGCAGGGGTTGATCCCAGGAACCCGGGATCATGACCCGAGCCAAAGACAGACACTTAACCGACTGAGCCACCCAGATGCCCCTAATGTGAGATTTTATTAAGTAGATTTTAATACTCCTTTGCTAGGGGAGACAATGGTTTTCTTTCCCTCTCCTCATTCTTACCTCCCAACAGGTAAAAAACCAAAGCAGATTACATGCATGTAAGAAAGTGCCTATCATATCAATATGATCTAGCACAACTGTTAATTCCTTCAACCATTCTAATAGATGTGGCATATAGGAAACCATCACTCNAAATGATTCCATTCTAATAGATGTGGCATATAGGAAACCATCACTCATTCTTCCTGCATTTCATTTTTTGCAGCTAGACTGGCATTGGGAGCAATTGGAGGGTCTTCCTCATTGTGTTTGTAGTTGCCATGAGACTACTTTCACTCAGCCACAGACCCAGCCCAAGAGGGACCAGAAATGCATTCACCAGTGCAGGACTGACCACTCTACTGCAGGGCAACACCTCTCTTGGCTGTTACACACCTGGCCAGGAGCAAGGGTGAAGTGAGCATCAACTGTGCCCGCTGATGCTTCTGCCAATGGGTTGATGGAGTCAGAAAAGTCTTTCAAATGTTTGAGGACACCAGGGAAGCCTTAGGCAGGGCTCCATCTCTGTGGAGGGAGGAGGTGTGCTGAGAACATCCAGTAGCCCTCTAGGAGGCTTTCATCATCTTCATGTTAAACAGAAGTTACAATCTCAGAGTGGTTGAGAAGCTCTCACATTATGAAATAATAATAATGAGCTCATATAACGTGCAGGGACTCCTCTCAATGCTTTACAGATGTCTACTAATTTATTCCTCCTAATACCCGTGCAAGGTACATACTATGATGATCCATATTTTACAGATGGAGATACTGAGGCAGAGGATGAGCAATGTGCTTAAAGTTGCTCAAAAAAGGTGGCCAGGATTTACACCTAGGCAGGCTGGCTCCAGAGCCCATGCCTTACGGCTTTATATAAGGGGCCAGATGGTAAATGTTTTAGGCTTTGTGGGCATCTAGCCTCTGTCATGACTGCTCATCTCCGCCATCAGCCTTAAACAGCATGTAAATAAATAAATGTGATTATGTTCTGAAATCTGAATTCCATAGAGTTTTTACATGTCACAAAATATTTTTGTTTTGCTTTTTTCAACCATTAAAAATAGAAACCATTCTTTGCTTGAAGACTATAGGAGGTGGGCTGTATTTGGCCCGTGGGCCATAGTTTGCAAACCACTGCTCTATGCTACTGCTGGCTTTATAGGGATCATTTCCTGCATCAGCCGTCCTCAGCCTCAGCTTTTCTGCTGTGATATACTCAAAGTCTCCCAGGTATAGCACCTTCCCAAGGCACACTTAGTTTTCAAGCTCTGGAACTGGCATGGGCGTGATTTGCTTATTCTTTCTGGAGCTGGGTATGCAGGGTCCTCCCCTGGTAAGCAGGGGAGATATCTGACTTATCTTTATGTGAGTAAACCCTATCCTATTACATTTTATTGTCTTAACTTTCCAATTAAATCAGCCCAAGCATGACACAAACTTTTCCTGACCACTGATGTATACAAATAAGGAACGAACAAAATGATAGGGTGCCTGAGATCTGCTTCATAGTAAACAGGGAGCGGGAGCCGGGATGTGTAGGAACAAGGCTGATCACGGGGTGGTAACTGTCAAAGCGGGGGGGCCAGCCAAAGGGATATCAGTATACAGTCCTGCCTGTGATATACAGTCAGACACTAGATAATACAAAGGTTTATTTTAATGGACAGAGAACCATTTTGCAAATGTATCAGTGAGCAGACAGATGCCATCACAGATTGGTACTTTAGCTGTTAGTGAGGATCTAGTGAGAAAGAATACTGAAAGAGACAGATGACAGACATCATCTAGAACTGAACGTAATTAGAAGAAACCTGGTAAAAATGAAAGAAAAAAATCCCACTCGTGAATTTCAGTAACTTGCAACTAACATAGGCCAGAAGAGGGAAGAGTCTGTGTGGTTGGGAAATCAAAAAGCTGGGAGAGCTACTTTGAAACGTTCAAACTTAAAGATGAGCAACCCCACGGAGAGGCACTGACCCAGCCACCAGACTCCCTGAAGTCTGCTCTATTCTGTTGACTGGTTTTTTTGTTTGCTCTCGTCAAGAAACCCATCAACAGGCTGCCAATCACTGGACTCTTCGACACAAAACAATCTGGTGGAGTTCCACTCTGAGGTAGAAACAGAGAACAGGAGCCATTCAAGGTCAGACTGCCCAGGGAGGGGACACTTCTGTTCTGCTGTATTTATTTTATGAGTGTGCTTTCCTTTCCCTGATTCTACCTCCCCAAATTCATGTTTTTCTCTCCATTCCTGCAACAGCACCATCTTCTACTAAGAAGACAAAGACCTTCCATCCTTGCCAGAGGCTCACTCCTACTCTGCCTCTCTTCAGGCAAATAAATGTAAAGCTCATGACTCCATGACTGCCTTGACTTTACTACCCACATCCTTAGGCCCAAAGGCTGGTTCACACTGTCTTATGGTTTATGCCCAAGATTGTCACCCTTCAGAACTTCTAGGTCACCACAAATATTACGGTGTTCTCACTTCTTTTGACACCTTCTATTGTCAAGGACTTCCCACCCTTTTTGGGTTTCTCACTGAATTTCTGGCCAGTTTTTTTTGTTTGTTTGTTTTCTACTCTTGCTTGTGCCTCCTCCAAGCCATAGCTTTACTTCAAGTGGCTCCTCTCCTCCCCTCTGGGGGACCTGACAGCCTGCTTTGTATCTTGTCCCTCAAAGACAAGATATTCCCGCAGATCTCCTTCCCAGCTAATGGTTTTCTAACTAAATGACTAAAAATGAGCCTCATTTAAATGAAATCTATCTGTCCATCCATCCATCCATCCATCCATCCATCCATCCATCCATCCATCCGACTCTGGCTCTCATACATTCTAGCTGGGTGATCTCAAGCAATTTACTTACCTACAAGTTTCTTCAACTGAAAAACGAGGAAAGAATCCTCTCATAGTGCAGTAGTGGGAATTGTGGCTAAGAGCGATCATTTAATTCCATAAGAGTTTATAATCTGTGTCAGGCACTGGGCTGACCGCTTTACATGGATTTGCTTGTGGCATCTTCAGAACATCCAATGAAAGAGCTAATACCATTATTCTCATTTCACAGATGAGTAAGCTGAGGCTCAGTGAGCATAAATAGTTACACAGGTCACCCATCTCAGGTGGCAGAGGCAAGATGGGGCTCTTATCCTGGACCATACACCTCAGCTACACTAATCCTCTAAAGGGATGATAATGAGCACACGGCACGGTGCATTGTGAAAAGCAAGCTTTCCACAAACAGAGCCTAAAACTGAACTCACAACTGGTATGTTTTTACTAGATTATTTCTCCTCCCCTTCCCCTTTGCCACTAAGAACAGGTGAATTTATCTAATCATTCCATGTGTGCATTCTCTTTTTTAAAGAAATTGATCTTGAAATAATTTTAGATTTATAGAAGAGTTGCAAGAATAGTACAGAATGTTCCCATGCACTCTGTACCCTATTTTCCCGATTTTAAGATCTAACATTGTTACAAGATTATTAACTAAACTATTAAAGGATTTACTAGGATTTCACCCGTTTCCCCACTAATATCCCTTTTCTCTTTCAGGATCCAAACTAGAATCTCACATTATATTTCACAGTCATATCTCCGTAGTCTCCTCCAATCTGTGATAGTTCCCTGGTCTTTCATGACATTGACACTTTTGAAGAGTACTGGTCAGTTATTTTGCTGAATGTCTCTCCATTTAGATCTGAGGTTTTCTCATGATTAAAATAAGATTATGCATTTTTTGGGCACCTGGGTGGCTCAGTTGGGTAAGGGTCCGACTCTTGATTTCCACTCAGGTCATGATCTTGGGGTAGTGGGCTCTGCGCTCAGCGGGGAGTCTGTTTGAGGATTCTCTTTCCCTCTGCCCCCCCCCACTCTCTCTCTCTCTCAAAGTAAATAAACCTTAAAAAAAAAAAGGTCATGCATTTTTGGCAAGAATACAACAGAAGTGACTTGTCTTTTTTGGTACATCACGTCAGGGTAATATTGTCTTATTATTTACTTACTATTTGGTTAAAGTGGTGGTATGGGTTGAACTGTATACGCCTAAAAAGACACGTTGACATTCTACCCCCAAACCTGTGAAAGTGACCTTATTTGAAAATAGGATCTTTGCAGATATAATCAAGTTAGGATGAGGTCACAGTAGATTAGAGTGTGTCCTAAATCCAATCACTTGTGTCCTCATAGAAAGGAAATTTAAAGACACAAAGGGAGAAGGCAATATAATGAGGGAGGCAGCACCTGGAGTGATGTATCTATAAACCAAAGAACACCAAGGATTGACAACAAATACCAGAAGCTAGGAAGAGGCAAGGAAGGACTCCCTTGCAGGTTTCTGAGGCCCATACCTTGACTGCAGACCTCTGATCTCCAGAACAGTGAGAAACAAATTTCTGTTGTTCTAAGGCACCCAGCTTGTGGTACTTTGTTACAGGTACCCTAGGAAACCAATACAGGTGTTATCTGCTGGATTTCTCCCTATAAATTTACGATTCCCTTTGTAATTAATACATATATGGGAAGAGATACGTTTTGACTATGTGCATCCTTTTAAATCTGTGTGTTTATCCAGCATTTGCAAAATTAGCCTCACCAAATTGTACGTCTGTCACCCTAGGGGGTATGTCTCCTGGCTGAACAGGGAGAACCAGAAGGCTGATCCAGGCCAAGTACCCAAGAGAGTCAGTGTTGTTGGCTGGAGTGGGCAAGGAGAGGGGCACCGTGGACCACAGGGGCATGCAGGACAGGGAGGCAGCAATGAGGAGGCCTTCATAGAGCTGTCTGAGCAAGAGGACCGGGGCTATAGGACCATGAAGGGGAGCTTCTTTGGAGCCTGCAAGTGACTCTTCATCTTATTTTCTTGTAAATAGAAAAAGACAATAATGAAATAATGGTATCTAACTCCAAAATTTCCATTAAGTGTTTTTGTTTCTTTTTTTTCTGTTCTCTTTTCCCTGGCACAGAGTTAACTGACCTGGTGTCATCTGTTACCAGAAGCTGAAAGGCAAATAATGAAGCCCAAATTCCAACGGAAACCTGGCTTCATTGATTAGGCCAAATGCATTTCAGAATTATTGGTTTCTAACCCACAAGGTGAGCAAAAGGTCTTCAAACTCAGAACTATAATTTTCCTTTAGAGATGCTTATCCGCGGTTTCAACAAAAGGGCTACAGACTTTGTGGATTTTGACAAACCACCAGGAACAGCTCCTGGAGGGATCCCTGATACCTTTGTCTTGGCTAATCTCAAAGATGGAGGCCACACCCTTGTGCTTATTCTCTCCAGCTGTAGGTCTGGTTGCCTTGCCCTATGCATCCAAGGGAGATTTTATCTCCTCTTTGATGAAATGGCTCAACTCTCTCCATATCAGATGCTATAAGAAAAACATCTCAATTTTTTAAAAAAAAAAAAAAAAAAAAAAAAAAAAAAAAAAAAAGCTGTGTGGGTTTTGTTAGTTTGTTATTTATTTATTTATTTATTTTTGTAATTTTGCTTGCTAACGAAGAGTAAGGAGAGCCTGGATAAATAAAATTCACAGACCACTCTGAGTTAGTTCAGTCTCATGGCCAAGCTGCAGACAGGATATTGGATTGCTATGTTGAGAATCCAACAATTTCTCCAGCCTCCTCTCATGGAAATGCTAAACAGCAGATGATGATAGAGATGTCACAAGATGGTCTGGGCAAAGCCACAAATTAAACCATCAGCTCTCGGGGCCACAAAACTGAACATGTGAAGGTTGGAGAGATGATATTTATTCCCTGAACATCAAGTCTTCTAGGCCTGCGCTAGTCAGCCCCGACGGCATCTGGCCAGAGTTGGCCTGTGAGGTGGCTGCTTTTGGGAAACCTTGATTAAGGGGAAGCATCAGGGGGACATGTGACTGAGCTAAGACAATGCTGGCACGAGCCTCTGAAAGGCTGCTCAGTCCCTGCCCCAAACAGAGCCTCCCATAAAAAGCAAATAAAAAATAAGCCTCGAAAGAAAATCACACTCTGTGACAACTTCTGTGGTCATCCCGGCTTCATTTCCTCCAGGCCTCCCTGTTTCCTTCAAGTCTAAAACACATGCTGGCAAAACGCTATAGCTCCCTGATGTTCATATAAACTAAATGGCAAAATGAAGGGAAGGAGGGGTGTGGGGCGAGGGAGATGGATTTCAGCCCATATACCCTGCAAAACCAATTAATCTTACTACAAACTCTGAGAGGGCTAATGTTCAGGGCAAACCATTTTGTTTCTGAGGGCAGACGTCAAGCAACTTATTATCTTTATTCTTCTGATTATCATTGAATTTGTGCCCCTACCCTGGAAAAATAACCTGACCTACTTGTCTGCCATGGGGAAATTCATTTTTGCTGAATGATGGTGATGGGATGAAAAAAAAATGAACCTTGGGAAATAATTCAGTAAAATATGGGACTCTCTCAGAGCTGAAGCAGGCAGCAGCAGCCTGGGTTATGAACATAATCTCTTAGTAGTGCCAGTAAAATAAAACAGAACCACTGTCTCAGACACTGTATTTTTGGCAAATGTTTCACTCCTCAATTACTTTCAAAGTTATTCGTTTCAGTCAACATTATAAGGGTAAGTCAACATTTGTCCTGGCAGCAAGCCCAAATTTGTTATTTTATTAGTCTGCTACTGGTTAAATTGGCCCAAGATTAAACACATCTAATAAATAGCCCTAAAATATTGGAGTTTAGTAGAAGACCACATTCAAGTTCTCTTACACAGGATGTTACTATTAACCTTGGGCAGAGGAGAAATGTACACGCACACCCCAGTTAAGTTCCTTTTAGCCAACGCCAGCCCATCGCCTGAAACTCATTTTGGTCATGCCCAGACATGGCACTCCAGACCTTCAGAGAAAGAGGAAACCAACTATTTAGCTCTCTCTGCGGTCCCTGGGTCCACAGCTGCCTTCCAAATGTCAAGCAAAACTCTTACTTTCTTGAGGCAGATAGGGCCAGATGCTCGGGGCTAAAGCACTTCAAGAGTTCGACCTCCTGAAAAAGTCTGAGAGTCATGCCTCTGTGGCCCTTAAGGGAAGGCCAGCTCTGGGCCCAGAAGACATTTTCTCACAGTTAGATTCATATTATGCATTTTTCACAAGAATGCCACAGAAATGATGTGCCCACCATGCCACACCTATCTGTAAGTCTAGAAAGTGGGGTCCCAGTACACACCCCTGGTTGCAGAATGTTAACTAGGTTAAGCCGGAGGTGGCAGGGGTGGCCTGATCACAGGCACAGGGACCAGAGGAAGGCCTCCCCTGTGGTTCTGGGGTTTCGCAGGCAGTCATTTCCTATTGACTTCTTGGAAACCCTTGGATGGGATACAAATTCTGCATTTGTTTTTCTCTATAAAAGGGAATCCCTGGCTTCCCCTTGGGCTGAGTTGAAGGGGAAAGGGGAGAAAAATGCCACTGGGGATTCCACCCCCACTTTGGGGTTTGGGAACTGCCATGTACAGACCTCAAGGGTACTTTAAGGGTATTTGCTGAGGCTTCCCCAGACTTTAGGAATAAGCTGAAAGTCTCTGCAGCAAGTGACAAAGTTCTTATCACGTTGGCCCAAGGAATGTGTTGATTCTTTGCAAAGGATTTAAGGATAAAATATGAGCCAATCTTCCTGGCCAGAGCGCAATGTCCTATGACCTCAGGATCAACAATGTGACCTCCATGGGCTTGGTCTCCTCCCCTGTGAAGTGGGGGTGACTCTCCTACCCCCTCACAGAGTTGTTGGGAAGACGTCATGAAATCATGTGTGTAATGTGCTTGGTATAAGCCTGCCCCATAAGTTGCCTCCTGTAAATATCAGATTATTGCCCTTACTTCTAATGCCCAAAGAGAGGTGTGGTCTCTCCCTGAGCCTGCTCTCCTGCCCTCATCCATTTCCTTCAGCACTAGATTTTTCCCTGGGCCTCCCAAGGATGAAGCTGGAACTCCATGTCACCTGCCACACCACAGTCTCACCAATGACATGCTCCTGCCACTAGGCCTCAGGTTATGAGACCACATATTTTGGTTCTATATTCCTGCCTTGCCTTCCTTCCTGCAGCTTTATCATCTGTTTGTCAAGCTCTGGCTGGATAGAGCAAAACTGGGAGTGGTTTGGCAGGATCCAAGGCTATGTTGGAGGAGAGGAAAATGTCAGCCATGAAATCCAAAGATAAGAACGTGAGTTGGGGAAGGGAATCCAAGTGGGTTTTGAGGTCTGCATCAAAACCCTCCTACCCAACCCAACATCGCTAAATCATGGGCTAGAGGAGCTGGTCACCAATCTTGCCGGATCCCAGTACTATCTGGGATTAGGCATTGATAGGAACTCTGGATGTTCAATCCATCTCAGATGAGCAAGGTGGAATTTCTTCCCCAAATAACAAGTTACCTTGGGCTTCCAGGAAGGACCACACAGACCCACCGGCATGTCCTTTCTCTTTTTCATCCACCTATTGTCCTTTGAAGCTTAGCATTATCTTCATTTCCCAGAAATGGGGGAAAAAAAGTACAGAAATAAAAAAAGATGCTCAGATCTTAATCTCAATGTTCCAAAGGAAGGACAGACTGTTCCAGCTGAACTTGGGATAATCAAACATGTCTAAGGCAAGCAAAGCTGACAACCAGGTCTGCCATCGGACTGAAGACTAGGCTGGGACCAGGGATCCCACATACACCTGCTGGGTAAAACCTACAGGGACATCTGACCAAGGGCACAGGGACATCTGACCAAGGGCACAGGGTCAGCAGGATGAGAACATGGACCCCCTTCTCTCGAGGCCCAGTCAGCTTCTGTTTTTGACAAGAACAATATCTGAGCGGACGAGACCTGCAGAAATGTGGCCTCTGGAGAGAATCATAAACTATATTTGCCACACTCCCTGGTCCCCCCCAGCTGTCCCTCCTAGCACAATCTATCCCTTCAGATCACTGGGTTCACCGGCATCCTCAGCAGCACATACCCCCAGTTAGAAGCAGGGAACACTGCGTTTGGGGGCTTCAGAACAGTCTGCTCTCAACTGAGAACAGAATATACTGAAATCTGATTATTCAACATGGAAAAAGCTACCAGTGGCACAACCACAAGGGAATCATTGAATCGGGAATAAAATAAAATAAATTTTAAACTTTCCTGTTTTCAGCTTTCAGCTGACATCTTACTACCCACTGAGCAATGGTATGTAGAAAAATAAGGTACAAAGCATGCTGTTCAGGAAGCTGTGAGGTAGGGAATCTATAATGGATTCATACGGCCTTTCTGTTGCCCCCCCACACCCCAACTTAGCACATGAATAGCTTCATAATGTTATCCCTTGGGAGACGCGTGTGTGTGTGTATGTGTGTGTATGTATGTGTGTGTGTGCATGTGTGTGTATGCACACACAGAGAACACAAGACTAACTTTTTTTGAGACAGTTTTCATTCTGTAGCACATTTTTAATGACAGGAATCAAAAAAATGCCCACTAACAATGGATTTTTCCAAAGACTCATAACAAACACTGGCTCTCAGTGCTGTGCATTTGCAACCTTAAAACACGGTGATTATGTGTTATTTCTAACTCTGAGCAATTAATATACAACCAGATGTATCATTATCTACAGTGTATTAAAATTCAGAAGACTGCGAATTTGAAAAAGAATGTATTGTGCACGACAAAGCAGGCAGAAGTCTGAGACCTGTGCTGCTCCCCACATCACCTACAGCTCATTTCAATCACAAAGTCACAAGACAGAAAATGAAAAGACAATACAGTTGACTTAAAAGAACAGAAGTAGATACAAACCTGTGATTTGACTGTTTGGTTTTATAAAAAATGTTGGTTTAGCCACTGGAGATTCAGTGGTAAGGGATGCCAGCAAGAGTTTCCAGAAAAGACAAAGGCAGTTTTGTGGTAAGAGAAAAAATGTTATTTATTGTGGCAGAAAGGGGTGAAGTTCCCATGAGTCTTCAGTTCAGGCCATCCACAGATGGGAGAGTTCCTTTAGAAGACCACGTGGGGTCTATCCTGGCAAGATTTCCCTGGAAAAGTTTCTCTAAGTACCCTCCAAGGATGGAGGGAAAGTCTCACTGCCCAGGTGCTCGCTCCTCTCCCCACCATCTAGGAGCGAGGCTCTGGGGATGCTCCTGAATTTATAAAACAGGGCTGCAAAGAGAGGTGTCAGGGGCCACTAACCCTGCGAAGCCTCCAGAATTGTTATTAAATACATGCTGCCACGTTCCCTACCTACTCACAGATTCTAGCATTTTTCGAGAAACAGAGAAGTCGTCCCACACCTGACCCAGGTGTGACTCATCTCTTCTGACTGTCAAATAGAGAAGGAAGTGCTAGACAATGGGGGACCCCTAGGTGGGGAGGAGGAGGCACCAAGAGCCACGGAGTCACCCCGTGCCAGGTGCTGGCACACACACACTCATCTATACCATATAGCAACCCCATCACCTCATTTTATAAAAGAGGAAGCAGGTGTTCAGTGAAGTAATGTGACTTGCCCCAAGTCATACCCAGTAAGAGCTGAAATTCAAATTCAAATCTACCTGACTTGAAAGCCTTCGCTGCCACCTCCACACTGGCTGCCCGGGATACACAACTTCCTTTTATAACATAATAGCAACAAGACTGACAATGACTTCATGTCAGGCTGTGCCAAAGTGCTCTCTATGCATGATCTCCTTGATTTCTCTTAAGTTAGTACTATTAATATACCCATTTCACAAAACAGGCAACTGAGGCTCAGAGGGGTTTATAACCTTTCCTAAGGTGACACAACCAGTGGCAGAGGCAGGACTGCGCTCAAGGCTGCTCCTCAGCAAGACTTGCAATCTGAACCACAACCCTGCTCCTTTCCTAAGCCCTGTGGGAAATCAGGAGGGTAGAGGCGGGACAATGGAGACTGAGGCAGGAAGTGGAAAAGTTGAAGCTGTTCACTGCACATTCAAGCCCCTGTTACTCTGGAATCAGCAGCCCCTCCTGTCTGCCCCCCTCCCTACCCCCAGCATCTTAAAGTGCCTAGCCAGGTGCCCAGGCACCCTGCTCATGTACCCCCAGTGGACACTTCCCTCTGCTAAGGCACACCTGGGAATGGTGTGGGAGCATCCAGCATCAGCAGGCTCACTGGATGACCACCTCCCAGTACTGCCCCCTCTCAGTCTGTCAAAATCCCCAGTGAGACCGCCTGCTTCCCCATCCCTTCTTCCACTGATTGACAATCACTGTCTGTTTGTTAGGGTTCTGAATGACTTGGTCCAACTCAAGTACAAGTTCCTCGAGGACAGAAAGCACGCCTTTCTCTTTTAAACTCAGGAGAAATTGTTAGGTAGAGTCTGGACTCCATACTTACTGACAGTCAAAGAGCATTAGGGGTCATTTTTAGTTGTTCAGCTCTTCGCCAGGTTGTATCCATCATGCTATGGAATTTCCCCACATTTCTAACAAAGGATCTATTTATAATTAATGCACGCTGCTAATGAATAGGGCAGGAAGAACTCTCAAAGCACTCTAATCCTCCTTACCTGCACGGGGTTGGTCCCTGCGGTGGGAGCTTGGTTAAGATTGCCAGATGATGTGTGTCAGATGGGAGCCAGCCTTGGGGAGGGATGACATGTTCTTCATCTCCCATGACCAGGGTCCCTCTCTACCCTAAGCTCACACCCCACTCCCTGCTTGAAAGTCATTCTGGGAACATCAGAAACCATACTAGATTTTTTTTTTCATCCTGCCTGGCAGGAATGAACTTGAATCTTGCCAGTGTGCCTGGAACATCTTTTGTTTTTTAAAAAAATAATGGTCAGTGCCAACTCGAATCCCTGGGAAATTGGGTGGGTATTTCCTACAAAGGAAAGAGTGACCTCCCAGCAGACCCCTTGATAGGGATGGTCAGCTGCAGCTTCCACTCAGCTGATGTACACTGAAAATAGACGATGCTGTTGTTGCTAACGATCTGCGGAACACTTGCTCTGTGGAAGCCCTCTGCAAGCTCATTTGTTTTCACAGTTCCCTTGGAAATTCTCATTTACACATAAGGAAACTGAGGCTTTAGAGGATGAGTCACTGTCCAAGGTCTCCTGGCTCACAAGCGGCCAACTTGGGATTCAGACTTGGCTCAGTCTACCCCGCAAATCCGAGTTCCTAACCGCTGCACTCTGGGTCTGCCCCAAATTAAAATACAATCTTGCCCAATCCTTCCCTCAGGGTGAAGGGGAAAAGGAAGAGGATGGGTTAAATGATTTCAGCTGGAACTTGGGAACTTTGAAGCTTTGAAAAGAAAAAAAAAAAAGATTTTTGTTCTTAGAACAGAAATCCAATTTTTAATGCTAACATCTAGTCCAGGATAATTTTTGATGATGCATTAAAGCCCATCTTTATCTGTTTATAAATATTAATATTGGAAATCTGGGTCCTATGTTCGAAGTCCAGATTTAAGGTTTAGTGTATAAGCAGCTGCACCCAAACTTGGGAACCTATTGCTTGCTGCAGAGCTCTGGCTCTAGAAGACCCTCAGAACACATGGAATGCTGTTTCCAAACTCTTGCTACCATTGTTGAAAATTTTTTTGCCAATGTATATACCACCTTAACTATTACACAGTTAATGTTTCCTTAAATTACTCATCTTTTACTTAAGAAACCATACTGTAAAAACAAACACTGCGTCTGCCATAAATAGAAACTAACTTGCAAATATGAACCCTATTGTTAAATTCTTATTAGATACTGTTGCCTGCCTGAAGCTTCTAAGCCTGAGGCTGGAGCTTTGTTGAAAAGGGGAACTAGCAAGTGATAAAAAGGTGTTAAAGACACACTAGCTCCACACTAAGACTTTTGCCTCGGCATGATCAGGAGGACCAGAAGGACAGGAAGAGAACTGAAAAGAGAAAGTGATTCAAAATTATTGTGTGTCTTATCTCTGTATCCCCTTGTCCCTGGTATCATTCAGGCTACCACAAATGGTATGAAACCCACCTTCTGAGAAAAAAATGATCTAGGCCAGTTTTCTCACCCCAGAAACAAAGACTCCAAGGTCCCTGAGCCTGGGAGGACTTGTGTCCTGTCCCCAGCTAGTAGGGAGACTCTTGTAAGAACCAGCTTAGAAATAAATGCTAAATTCAGATTTAAGCATTGAAGAGTCCCTCCAAAGCAAGTCCCCATTGCTTGATGCTGAGCCAGAACAAAGCTCACTCTCCTGCGCCCTTAGAGAGCAGACATAGAGCATTCAGAACCGAACAAGAGAAAACCAGGTCTGTGTTCCGATGAGCTCTCTTTCAAAGCTGTCCAATTTAAGTCACCATCAAACAGCTGAAGCGGAAGGTGACTTTTCACCATGTATCTGTGGCTGACACTTAAGTTACCATCAATTTTTTTCCTCTTGTAACAGTCTGTTTCCTTCACAGTGGTTTCAGACCGCTTCTGCAAGACCACACCCAGAAGCACCCAAGGAAACCACCAACCAGCAAAGAGGATGGCTGAAGATTTGTGAGAATGAACAAGACCCCAAAACCTAACAGGATATAGATAAGCCACCTGCACCCCTCCCCCACCTATGCGAAGTCAGACATAAGAAGAGTCTTTACCAGTGACCTTTAATTATCGTCTCTGTATTTGCCTGGGGTTGTTCTTGACATGCCTGCGTCACTTGGGGATTATGAAATGTTAGCATTTCAATATAAGATAAGACACTTGAGAGGGATGCTTGCACTGGCCTTGTGCTGGGGCCAGAGAGCACACAGAGGAAAGACTTACCACTTGTCTCCCTGGGATATCATCAGGCCTGTAGCTCCTTCGCTTTCCACCCACTGGCTGCTTCCCTTTTCCCTTCTGTGGCTTCTTCCCTCAGGAAGACTCCAAACTTCCAAATCTGACAATGGCTGTACTGGCTGAACATTTAACTTTATAGATTTTTTTCAAGGTCCTGACATAGGCTCTCAGTTTTATTTCACTCAGGTTGCCAACTTCTCCTGGTATCCACGGAAACCGTCCCCTCAGGGGAAATGCTCTATTTCTCCTTACCCTTTAATTATTGCCTCTGCTGCAAACATTAGGTCTGTAGAGGTCAGGAAGAGATCATTTTAAGGGATGCCATCTACATGTACAGAAGTTTCTGTCTATCCATTTTGTGTGGACTTCTTGTTTAATAGTGATCACACATCAAATATAAAGCAAGCTTTGCACTTCAATCTGGAATGCAGGCCACGGAATGGGCCCACCAGTCCACTGGCTCCCAGGTGAGGTCTCTACATGCAATGTTCTGAATTTAATGTGGTTTACTTTGAACACCCCCCAAAATAGCGCTGCTTACCAACTTCACTCAGGAACACGACTGGGTTAAGCCAACACCGCAGTGGGCCAAGAGGTCAAGGCTGGGCAAGGAGGACCCAACGATTTGGCCCTGCCTCCTCCTAATCTCTCTGAATCTCTGTTTCTTCCGTCGACAAACAGAGGACAGTCCTTGCCTTGCTCAGCACCCTCAGCCAGTGCAAGGTTCAAAGGAGATCATACATGTGAAAACACCCACCTGCTATTTGAACACAGGGTGGTACTGCTGTGAATTTAGGGAGTGCAGTGAGAGAGGGACAGGGGATGCTAAAACATCCCTTCTCTGACTTCCCTATATCCCATGTACTTACGTAGACATTGAAAGGGGTTATATCATGTGTGTAATTATGCTCAACTTCTTTCCTTTTTATTTTTTACGAGAACATTACGGTATTTCTGTTGGCTAGTGTATAATGGCTCGAATGATGCCACGCTCCCTGGGCCAGAGGCCACGGTATATGGAGTCATCCCCTCATTGTAGGTCAGAGAGGTTGTTGGCTTTTCTATCTGTTATAAATAGAAAAGGATGGTAAACTGAAATCAGACAGCCGGACTTCAAGCTTCAGCTCTGCCATGTTCAGTGGTGTGATCCTGGGAAAATGACTGAATTTCTCTGATTCTTAGGATCCTCACCTTTGAAATGGCGATAATTATACTCAGGTGAGAAAAAGAATATAAAAATGCTTTGAGACCTATAAAACGCACAAGCATACCACATGATCATTATCGCAATAATATGAACAACTCTGGACACACAGCATTTTTCCCCCTAAGAGCTGGAATACCGGGTCCAGAGATTTGCACCTTTTTTTGGTGTTTTAACATACACTGATGAGTACCTTCATTCCCCACAGATGCATGTTATTTCCCTGCAACATCCCCAGACTGGGTTCTACCATGCCTTTAAAATATCTGTGATGTTATTAGGTATGAAACAGCACCTATTATTACCTTTTTCATTTCTATAATTTCTATTAGAGTGAACATTTACATAATGTTTACTTTCACAGTTCCTCTTGTGTGTGAACTTCCTATTCGTGTCTTTTTGCCCATTTATCAATGGACATCTTGGAAGGTTCTTTTATATCTGTATAAGTTAGTTATATGATAAATGTTAATCTTCAGTCTGTCATCTCTATTTCAAAAATCTTTTTCAATATATTAGTTTACATCTCTTGCCTAAGGAAGCACATAACGGTCACCTTGTTTGTTGTTATAGCATTATACAGTATGCCTGTGGGCTGATCAATACTCAAGATTTCCAAGCACACTGAGGATGTCCGGTGGAAACAAGCAAGGAAGAGAAAGAGATTGGACAGTATGTCCCATTTGGAAAAGTTAGAGGAACCAGGATGTCTAGCCAAGAGAAACAAGCACCTGGGGGAAGTGTGTGTGTGTGTGTGTGTGTGTGTGTGTGTGTGTGCACGCATGCACATACATGTGCGTGTGTGTGTGCAGTGTGGGAGCAGACGGGAAGAGAAAGCAGTTTTCAAATATTTAAGGAGATAACACATGAGAAAGTATTACTGTATAATATTCAGTTGCAGAAAGCAATGTTACAATTAAGAGAGGATTTTTTTCATGATCTTACACTGAACAAAGACAGAATGTACAGGCTCATAAGGTAATGAGCTCTCTGTCTCTGGAGATGTGTAAGCAGAGATCGAAGGGATCCAGCAGCGGGTTAGCACTGGGCTCCATATTCTCAACAGGCCTTTCCTACTCTAAGGTTCTCAAATGCAATGACCCTGGGTCATTTCCTGGAGGCTAGTTTTGTTCGTTTGTTTCATAAATCCCCGGAAAAAAAGACTGTTTTGCTATTCCTTGCCTCCTCATCTTAAGAGCCAGAGGAGGAAAAAAAATCCAGTAAATTTACCATTAAGATTTCTGGTTCTGCTCCAATTAATTGAAGTTTAGTAATAATCGGGTCTGCCTTCTCACAAAAGAACACAATGGCTCAAACACAGAAGGTCCAGACACAAGTGTTTCGAGACTTAAAAAGAACCACTCCTTTCCTAGTCAGTCGAAGGTCTAGAAGCCTTTCTTGATTAACATGTGACATAGCCTCTTCTAAGCTAATAACGGGTGTCAATTCATAAAAAATGGAAGGCATTAGAAATTGCTGGCCTTCATTCTTGACAGTTCAAAATAAATGGCAATGCAATCACAGCAATTTCCTCATTTTGTATGTGACCTGTACACATTGCCAACGCTGACAAATTACGGAAGGTAACGGCACGCATACATCACTAATGAAGTAGCCCTTCTAGATATACGCATGCCATTAATAACAATTACATGTGCGCAGGGCTTTGCAAAATTAGGCTATGATCAGTAATTTATTTTCATTCGGTTGTTATGAAAACAGTGGCACCAGTCCAGGATTTTACAGGCAACTGCAGAGCGTCTTGAGAAAATGACACAATTTGCAAGTATCCAGATGGAAGTCAGGGCCTTCCAGTTATTGGCTTAGGTGGAAGCCTGGTGGTTAATGCAGATAAGCAAAATGACTAATTGCAGAACTAACGGTGTCACCTCCACAGAGCTGAGCATGCGGAATTCTGCCAAAGACCAGCTCTTTGGTGTTGAGAAACACAGAACGGAAGTCACCCAAACCCTCCCAAATGGTGGCTTGCAATTCCCACTCCTTTGGGTTGTAGCCATTCTATGAAGTGGGCTGCCAGAAGCACTGGGTAATGGTGGGGTCTCCCATCCTGACACTCAGGAAAAAGTAGGCTTTTGACAGTGAGGCTATTTGCTCCAGCAGGCGTGTTTATCCTTCATGTGTTATGTGGTGAGGAGACCAGTGATTTAGTCATTTAGACACAATGTGATGTGGTTGGGAAAGTACAGACTTCAGGGTCAGAGTGGGGTGTGAATCTTGGCTCCTCCACCTAGTAGCTCAACCATCCTGGAAAGGCTACTGCCCAGCTCTGAGCCTCAGTTTCTTCTTCTACAAAAAGGAACAAGTACACCAACCTCATAGGATTGTTGTGGGGATAAAGAGAGGACCTACAGTAAGGCCCTTAATGCCCTACTGGGCATAAAACAGCACTCAGAAAATTTAGGATAGTGATCATTAATTAAAATTGTTTGGGGAATCTTTTCAAGAGGCAGAAGTCTTGAAGATGATGATGCTATTTATTGCACACTTACTATGTGCCAAGCACTGGACTAAGCACTGTACATGAATTGTCTCATTGACCCTCACTATGATCCTAGGACGTAGAACTCTCATCATCCCCATTTTACCACTGAGGAAAACAGGGCTCAGAGAGGCAGAGTAGTTTGTCCAAGGTGACACCACTAAGCAGATAGGACTCAGTCCAGAGTTGATACCCTGAACATCCTCAAATGTACATATGTAAAGTCAACATGTTTTCCTTTAATAGACCAATTCCTAGTTCAGGTACATCCTATCCTGGAGGCCCAAGACCCCTAAGACCCCCAACAAGCCTCAGAATCATGGGCTGGATGACCATAACCAGATCCTATCAGCAAGCAACGGCCTTTACCTGGGTAACTCCATGTTGCTCCCCTCCCAGCAAGACCCGAAGTCACATGATTCATAGAGTCTACTTATTTGGTCACTTGAAGAAAGACCAGGATTCTAACTGCAATAACTCCTCAGAACTATTTCCATGCAGTTAGATGTATATACTTTCAGTTCAACACTATATGATACAGATTCCAAGAAATGTATAAATTAACTGGAAACCAGTTGACTCCTTTAGCTCTCCAGCTGGCATGCAAGGAGTGCAGCCCCAGGTGCATACAATTTTCAAGTCCGCATGTGGACTTACTGGGGCATAAATTATGGCAGGGGCACAGGGTTCATCTTACGCTTTAAAGCTGAAGCTTTAACAGTACTTCCCCAGTTATATAAAGTACTCATGATTATACATTTAAAAGAAAATATTTTAAAGCATTTCACACGTCTGTTAAGTTTTCATTCTGCTCCCTTTTTCTTCACAGAGGTAAACACCCTTACGTGCCACAAAGTACGCTGGTATGAAATGCTGGACTAAATCAATCAGGAAACCTGGCATTGGATCTTGGTTCAGCTGCTGATTTTCTTCGTGGCTTTCTGCAACTCACCTCCCCTTAGTGTCTTTATTCATAAAGTAAGGAGAAAAATATGTGTTTTCTGTTAACCCTACAACATGGTTAGGGTCTCAAGTGAGACACTAAATGTGGCACTTAGAAAGGAATAGAGATCTGTCATTTCTAGGTACATGTCCTTCCAAGGGCCACACAAGGCCACTGGAGGAGTCAAAATCAGATCATATACTTTTGAGAGACGAGGCAATGATTACAAATACTGCTAACTAAATCTGGCCTAAGTCTGACCAATATCTGAGATAGTGAACCTTAAAACCAAAAGTGAGCTGTCCATCAAATTGTCAGATATATTCTTAGAAAGAAAATAATGGAAACACCTCTTTGTATTTTCATTAAAAATGAAATGGACCCCAAACTTTTAAAACCTTCTTACCAGATTCCAGCATCCTTAGCCAACATATCCACTCATTTGAGCTTTCTTTTTTTTTTTAAGCTTTTATTTATTTATTGGGTGGGAGGAGGGTGGGGGGGTTGAGAGAGAGAATCCCAAGCAGACTCCATGCTGAGTGCAGAGCCCAATGCAGCACTCAATCTCACGACCCTGAGATCATGACCTGAGCCGAAATCAAGAGTCAGATACTTAACCAACTGAGCCGCCCAGGCACCGCCGAGCCTTCTTTCTTTAAAAGCAAGCCTCCCCATGTAGAAACAGTGACTTTTAACTTATAATCAGTGTAATTCATTAAGAGCTAACAGGTTTCCTTCTAGTGACTTGATCAGGTGTTCAGAGCAATTAAACATGCCTGGAAGGACAAGTCCCTCCTGGCATGGGAATAAGCACCCAATATATAAGAAAACTAATGGAAATTAAGTGAAGTTACATCAGTGATCAGAAGAAGCAAGCTTAACCATGCTCACGTGATACAATGTTTCTCTGTGAAAGTCGAAAGCCATGGACTAAAATGGACTAAGCTCCTTGGATTTCATAGTTAATGATTAGAGGCTAGAAGGATCTAGCTGGTTTTGGGTACTAAACACTTGCAAGCCAACTCATACATCTATGCCATAAAGAAATACCAGATTAGGAAGCAGTATTATATTAATATCATAATCCATGTAGAATACTTTCCATGTTTAAAATCAATATTTTATGTCATATGGTTTCACTCATTTATGGAACATAGGAAATAGCAGGGAGATCAGTAGGAGAAGGAAGGGAAGAATGAAGGGGGGGTAAACAGAAGGGGGAATGAACCATGAGAGACTATGGACTCTGGGAAACAAACTGAGGGCTTCAGAGGGGAGGTGGGTGGGGGATTGGGATAGGCCAGTGATGGGTATTAAGGAGGGCACATATTGCATGGAGCACTGGGTGTTATACACAAACAATGAATCATGGAACAGTACATCAAAAACGAAGGATGTACTGTATGGTGACTAACATAACATAATAAAAAATTTTAAAAAATAAAATATTTTAAAGAAAATAATTTTTAAAAATATATCATCTTTTTTATTTCACTGCAAATTATCACTGAAATTAAGAAAATTACAAAGCGCTTAAATCTCGAGTAGAACTTTAGTCATTTACGTTTAAGAGAATGTTTGTTGTTGCACATTTTTAACTCAAGTGTATGGTATCAAATGCACATCACGGCACACCAGCCCCTTCCCCACAAGTCTTTCCTTAAGTAGCTTTCCCCAGCACGCCTGCTGCAAACACAGGAACCATGCTAGAAGGCACTTGCCCGGCACTTGCCCGTGCAGCGTTCCTCCCCGTAGCAAATCCCGAAGGAACAGCCATTATATGTCTAAAGGGCACAGGTGCTTTGCTGCAACTGGCTTTGAAAGTCAAAAAGTACTTTGGATAAGCCAGTCCTTCTCTTTATAACCACCTTCTTTTCGGAAAAAAAAATGATTGATCTTAAAAAACTACTTTCATAGGAATTAACAGTCAGTGCCTACTTTATAAACGTGTATTATCATGTTTTTCAAAAGGCCTATCAGGGTATGCTGTTCTTTAAACACTTACAAATACTGATGACACCTGCTGGTAGAAAATATATTTTAGTTAATTGCTTATGGAGAAGTAAGGCCTATAAGGGTTGGCCTGTCTTTTGCACGGACAATGAAACCAGAAAACTACCCCCTACACTCACTTCAGTTTCCTTTTCCAACTTTGCCTATTTGTCATTATCAGGAAATGAAGCTAGGAGATGCGCTGGACTAGACATTTCTGCTTCAAGATGTATAGAGCATACATGATACTTCTCTGATTTAAACTGCACACATACACACAAAACACTCAATGGGGATACCTGAAAAATATTTACCATTTCAAAAATTGTTCCTCCCCCATCCTTACTCCCATACCATGACATCCCCATAAAAGGAAAATAAGTCACATATTTTAATTTGGATCTGGCTACCATGAAGAAAATTAATATTTGACATTTGGTGATACATTTCTTTCATCACATTTGTGATATACAGATACATTTCTATTCTAAGTATAAGAATAAGAAAAGATCAAGCAGATGAGTTTTACCTCAGCCGAACTACTCAGAAAACATAGGACTAAGGGAGAGCAAGAAGGGACTAGTTAGAGTTCAGAGCTATTCTCACTATTCTTTCCTTTGATCCATTTCAATTTATTAATTCAACTTGGTTATGCTTTGCTTCCTTCCAAAAGGAGTTTGAGAGGATACTAGCGTCACTGCTCCTACATTCATTAAATTATGATGTTCCTATTGAAAAATCATTATATCCATTCTAAGCCTGAACAACCTGAATNCATGCTGGGGCTCTTTCTTAAAAAATTAAAAAAAAGGCCAAAAAAAAAAAAAAAAAAAACTTAAATAAGAGTCCAAACACCATTAAGACCATTATACTTCCAGAGCTGCTGGGAACAAAAACTCTTTGTGAAAATATACAACTGAGCTGGAGTGTGGGGTGGGGGTGGGGGTGAAAAGTTAGTTGTGCTCAGCTTACAGAAAGCTGATTACAACCGGAGACTGTTTGGAGTCTTGTCAGCTTAGAGCAGCTCTTGTTAGAGGCAATGAATCTTTGATGCTGTCCTCCGGAATATACATAATTCAGTGAGCCAAGTGCACACAGCTAAGGAGACCCAGGGGTGGTGGGTGGGTGGAACCCTCAAGACTGCTGCACCAAGGTCGGATGCACATCTGCCTCCAGACTTTCCCCAGTCATGGTTGGACAGAGTGACAGTCTCTCAGATACACACATGAGCAGCAGTGATGAGCTGGGTCCTGTGGGTTCCGCTACAGCTTGGCCACAGGAAAGCTGTGAACTAGTGGAAGCAACTATATTCCCTAAGACCCTCAAAGACTGAGAAGGATGCTTTCTCTTCTAGCTGAATGCAACCTTTAAGACCAGTGAGCTCTTTGCCAGAGATATAACACACAGAAGTAAAAGGCAAGATTAAACACAAGCCAGGAGGGCTCTCTCACATTGCCCTCAAGGCACTGGAAAGTTCCCAGAAAGGGAAATATTTCCAGTGTTCCAAGACAGCTCCCATTGCCCCAAGGAGTTTAATTCATTTTCAGGATCCACGTGCAAGACACTCAGATTACATTTAGCCCCCAGACCCCCAGCTGAATGACCCCACTGGCCACAGATGACAAACAGAGGTGCCAGCTCCTGTCTTTGCTGCCAAACAGCTGCAAGGTCAAGCCTGACAGGTGAGATGGCCCCCAAAGGCCTCCTCTTCCTCCCCAACCCAGGCAAGAGGAAACCCAAGCTTAAAAGGTAGCTCTTCACTGACATCTGCTAAGGATACAGTAAGAGAAAGTCCCTCTGCCAGGTCTAGACAAAAGACTGACAGTCTGAGAGCCCTGAAGGATGCAAGAGAGGCCAGGGCAACGAGGCAGCTGCTCCCAGGTCAAGAGGAAGAGGGGCAGGGACAGGGGAGGAGGTTCATGATAATCCACAAAGAAGCGGCAGAAGAAGGGAGGCAGAGACAGAGAGTGAGACACGATAGGAGAGAGTGTCTGTGTGAGAAATGGGGAGAGGGAGAGAGAGAGGGAGGGAGGGAGAAAGAAAGAAGAGAGAGAGGGAGTGAGAAGGAGAAAGAGGGAAAGTTAGAGGAAAGGAGAGAGGAAGAGAGGGTGGGGGGAACACACTGAATGAGAGATGCAAGCATTGAGAGACTGACACAGAGAGGAAGCCGAGAGAGTGAGAGATGGAACGAGACAGAGGGACAAACAGACGGACCCGGAGAGGTCCAGGTGGAGGCCCTACCTCCGTGTCCTTGGCCGGACTGCTGGCTGGGGGAACCTCCAGGCTGCAGTTCGCCCTCTTGACCGTGAGGTAGAAGGGGTAATCCTTGGCCACCATGGTGGCTGCCGGGCCTGCTCTTTGGGATGTCACCGCTGACCCGAGGCGACCACAAAACTCCCTGGCGAAAGGGGGCCCCAGCTCCACGGTGCCGGGCGGCAGCGCCGGTACGGAGACTGACAGCCGGCTTCTTGCCTGGCGGGACCGACTCAGCTCTCAAGCTGAAAGGGAGGAGGAGCCTAGGCCGGGACCGCCCATCTGGGGCGGGGCCGAGGTGGGGCGGAGCGCCGGCTCGGCCCCGCCCCGACGCGTCTCCGAAGCGCCCAGGTACCGCCCCGCGGAAACCCCTCAGGGTCGCGAGAGGCGAACCTGGCGTGGGACCCTCCCTCCCGCGGGCCGGATGACCGGGGCCACCCTCCCAGTGACTCCCTGGCACTCCCGGGGTGGAAGAGGGGGCGGGTAGAACCGAGGCTGGGGCGAAGCTGGGCGGCGGGGAGAGAGGTGCCCCCGCGGAGGAAAAGCGAGCGTTTTAAAAGCCCACACTAAGAAGAGGCGGTATTCTATTTTGCCTTCTTCCCAGCCAGCCTCCCCTCACACATTTTTTTTTTTTTAATGAACGTCACTGGAGTATAATCTATAAACAGTAAGATGTGCCCATTTTAAGTGTACAGTTAGTTGAGTGTTGACAAACGTAAACACTCATGTAACCACCTCCATAATCAGGAAATATATTTCTATCATTTCCAGAGACTTCCTTTGAGCGCCTTCCTCTGCACCCATTTTTAAATATGAAGAGGCTGGTTAGAGGCAGCCAGCCGCTCAGAAGGGCAATCTGACAGGGTCTGTCAGGGTGAAGCTGCGCAGCGTGAGCCGGCTGGCTATACCAAATCTTACTGGAGAAATACACTGTAAATGTCTGATAGGCAATTCTAAGATCATTTGCTGCAGCCCAGTCTGGGACAATAAACAAACAAAACCCCAAACTGGAAACAACTGTAATGTTTATTAACAGGGAGGGCTTATCAATTTTCCTTCTTACAGAACCCAACTCAACAGCAGTCAAAAAGAAGGGGTCTAGTGCTGTGGCATGGAAAGATCTCCAATGTATTTTTTTTTAAAAAGATTTTATTTATTTATTTGACAGAGAGAGAGACACAGCCAGTGAGAGAGGGAACACAAGCAGGGGGAGTGGGAGAGGAAGAAGCAGGCTCCCAGCAGAGGAGCCTGATGTGGGGCTTGATCCCAGGACTCCGGGATAATGCCCTGAGCCGAAGGCAGACGCTTAATGACAGAGCCACCCAGGTGCCCCTCCAATGTATTAAATTCAGTTAGAGAATAATTGCAGAGTAAGCACAGTATCTTACCATTTATGTTGAAAACACATCTACATAATACCATGTATTTTCTATAGCAACATGTAAGTACATACCATTGAAAACCAACCAGAAGGATGTACAGCAAACTTATGAGTCCCTTTGGGGCTAAAGGGAGGCAAACTCCCCCCCCCCTTATCAAAGTCATGAACACAGCAGGTGGTGGTCTGGAGAGATGATGTCTTTTGTTTTGACTTCTTAGGTGTATGCATTGTAATGGGAATGGAAATATCTAGACCCTGTTTCAGTATTCTCTGCTTCCGGCTAAGGCCAGAATCCAGTTTCCGCTTTCCAGGCAGGAAACCTCATGATATATAGCTCTTTCACCCCAAGTACCAAACCCACACCCTGGCACTAAATTCACCTACTTTCCTGTCCAGCTAGTCCACAAACTGCCTTCAGAAAAGGGAGAATCTATCTGGCCAGTTTTGCTAGCCCTGTTTTTACCACACACGTAAAGGAAACTCTTGAATTAGTGGGTTCCAGTTGAAATGGAAGAAAGCATCTGAGCTTTTTTCCCCTTATGTAAATACCCTGGGGCACCTGGGTGGCTCAGTCCATTAAGCATCCAACTCTTGATTTTGGCTCAGGTCAGGTTCTCAGGGTCCTGGGATCAAGCCCTGAGTCGGATTCCATGCTCAACGGGGAGTCTGCTTGACGATTTGCTCTTCCTTCCCTCTGCCCCCTGCCCCCCGCTGAATACATAAATAAATCTTAAAATATATATATTTATATATAAGTAAATTATATATAAATCTATACACACACACACACACACATACACACACACCCTAAAGCAGTGGGAAGATGACTGAAGAAGAGTTTTGGGGTGAGAAAGATGCCTCTGGACCACTGATTTTTCCTACTTGTATTCCCAAACACAACTTCATCTTGTTAACCCAAGCTGTGCTGATGGGGGGCTTACATGGATGCTCCCTATAAGCTTGACCAAGCTTGGTGGGGACATGAAGGGAACCTTCTCTCCAAGCACACCCAACTAAAGCAGCCCCTGATTAATTCTGCAGCCAAAAGAGGGTCAGGAGAGGCAGTGACACACCTCACTCAGGGCTCCCCTCACTGCCGAGGATATGAGCTGAAGTACCTGGAGCTGCTCTTCATTCCCTTCTTCTTCCTGCTCTTCTGGCCCCATAGGCCCACCATCTCAACAAGATGACTCTGGCTAGCAACAGCCTCTTTGGGGACAGGCTCTGATCTCTGGTGGAGCTCACTGGACCTTATCCTTCGGTTGGGAAATGTACTTCCAGCACTAGGTGAAGAAAAGAATGACCCTAGCAAACTACAACTGGTATTCTCACTACGGGATCCTCAGGACTGGGCGGAAGTCTGACATACCATAAGTGCAGCAAGGTAAAAATAAATCCTATGGAAAAGAGGGGACTTTAACCTCGAGTTTAAGTACAACTCTTGTGGAGCAAAGAATAGTTATATTGGTTGATGAGAAGGCTGCCATATCTACTTTCTCTCAGAACATTTTTTTTTGCCCCTCCTCAAAAGATTTGGAACAATAAAAATCAATCAGTATACATGGCCACATAACACATGTGCAGGAAACTTCTGTGTTTTCTGCTATACATGCTAGTTAGAGGGAGGGAGAGAGAGGGAGATTGCTAATGATGAGTAACCATTTAAACAGTACTGAAGAAAAAAAAAAAAAAAAGCATAAGCCCCAAGATGAGTGTGAAAGGAAAGATGGGAATCTGGAGTTCCCTTGGGTGGTCTGATGCTTCTAAGCTTCTCATAGCGTGAATGTCTCACCACCATAAATAGGGTTCTGGTGTTTAAAGATATATATTTTTGGTGCCATAAGGCCTGTAAATGAAGCTGGCAATTTGGGGTATACACAAGCCAAGTATGTGGTCCTTGAGACATTTAAAGGATTTCAAGGGTATTTTGACCTCAGGTAATGTCCACCTTGTGCCCTGACTTCAGAAGCTCTGCTGTGTGTGACGCGCTGCTCCAACATTAGCAGATTCAGGGTTTGGATATTCTGCATGGATTCCAACCAGAGGTTCTGTGACCAAAGAGTTTGTCAGGAGGCAGGCTGCTCTACACGAGGGTTCCCAAGCACACCCCTGAGGCTGGTGTCACAATTGAGGGAAGCCAGGCCAACTCTGCCATGCTGCCCAGCTGAGTGGGCCCCAGGAGCCCGGCATTCCCCATCCTGCCTGTGTGTGTGTGTTTATGAGCTTAGGAACAACACTGCCCTAACAGTCAGCTTCACTCAAAGCAATGGCACAAAGTGCCTTTCAGAACTTGCCTTCAGCACAACCCGTTATAATCCTATAAAATGCTTCACAGCCGGGCAGTGTTCCTTGCTAGCCAGAAGCCTGGAGACTGGAATAAAGAAGCCTGTTCTGCATTTCCAGGAACGGTGCCAAGAGCAGGGCCTGCATTCTCGCCTGGGCCGAGCGGGGCTCATTTGTGCTGCTGGTGGAGTGGTGGGCCTCCACACACAAGCCCACCATTGGTTATAAGCTCCTTTCAGAAGAGCAGACAGCCAGACATGGCTGAGAGACCATCAATCAACTCCTCAAATCCCACTGCAGTGGCAGTGAGCAGAACAGGCCCAGCATGAGGCTAAAACTTCAGAAGTTAAAGTGGTTGTGGCAGTGTTCTCAGCCAATAGCACGATGCCTTGTTTTGTTACCATTGCACTTAACATCAGTGTTAGAGGGTTCTTTTTCTTCGTAGAGGCCTATTCATTTGTTCATCCATCCATCCATCCATCCCCATCCATCCATCCATCCATCCATCCATCCATCAAATATGCGTGTTTATTACAGAGCAGGTACTCAATTAGCTACATTTCTCTCCTTTCTTCCCTACCTATTCCTGAACTTCTACGCCAGGAAGGTGTGTAATACACACCTGCTCAAAAAATATGGTTGACTTTAAAACACAGCCTTTCAACTATAACCTCGGCAGCGAGGTGTGTGTGCATTTGCAGAAGGAGCTCAGGTGACAGTAGCCAATCCCCTAAAGCCCAACCTTCGAACACGTGCACCTCCATCTGCTCCCTTGGCATCTGGAGCTATCCCTTCTACACTTGCTAATCTCACACAGTCGTGTAGGTACATGTTGGATACACATGTGTACCAACACCTCCCCTCCCCTTCCATTTGGGCAACATTCCCAGTTAATGACCGAGCTTCCCCTCCTCTCTGCCACTTCAGTCTTGATGGGAGAGGGGAGTCAAAAGCCTGAAAAAGTTCTGGTGGTGAATTCTGAGAACAGGACTGTGGTTTCCTGCCAGATGGGTAAAAATGGCATAAACGAAACACTGATAATATCTAAAATCATACCAGTATTATTACTCTCCCCCCACCTGGGGTTACATCTACTGGCTCCAGGCTAGATTATGAAAATATATCCCTGGATATTCTAAAGCTGGAAGACTCCATTCATGCACTCACTGAAAGATCTCATTTTTTAAAATTTTTTATAATAATTTTTTATTATGTTATGTTAGTCACCATACAGTACATCCCTAGTTTTTGATGTAAAGTTCCATGGATTCATTACTTGCGTGTAACACCCAGTGCACCATGCAATACGTGCCCTCCTTAATACCCACCACTGGCCTATCCCAATCTCCCACCCCCCTCCCCTCTAAAGCCCTCTGGGAAATAAAGATCTCATTTTTTGAAACAAGTCTGAAAAACCGGTTAAGTAATAGAATCTTCCTCTTTCTCAGATTGGGCTAATCCTGTGGATTACAGTTATAATGCAAAAATAATAAAAACTGTATGTTTAAAAAAAGTGGATATTTGTTTTGCCCTTATAAACCACAGACAGGTACATTCCCTAGTCTCTAGTTCATTACAGCAGTGATTCTTAACTGGGGGCAATTTTGTCCCCTCCGCCCCGTGACATTTGGCAATGTCTGGATACAACTTTGATTGTCACTGGGGGAGGGTCCTAGTGACATTTAATGGATAGAGGCCCAGGATAATGGCAGACATCCTATAAGGCACAGGACAGCCCCCACAATAAAGAATTAACAGGTTCAAAATGCCAGTAATGTTGCTGTTGAGAAACCCTGCACTAAACAGAGAGTAGAACTAAAATACAGCATCAGAGCCAGGATATGACCTCAAGGATATTCTTGCTTCAGAACTTAACCATTGATTGATGTCAAATGGCAGTGTGGGCATGGTGGGGGAAAGGAAAAAAAAATGCTTCAGTGCCAGGTAGCCTCAGAATTATTGACATGCCTAGAATCTTTCCCTGTTGCCCAAACCTGACCCTTAATAAAATAACAGATTTCGTAAAACACAAAAGGACAAGAGAACAAGAAGTACAGGAAGAAAGGGCAGGGGACAGAAAACCATCTTAAACTCTTCAGATATGAAAATGCACTTCAAAAGACCAGTGAAAATGAAAGTTTCAATGAAAGGTAATACTTTAAGAAGAAATTGGGGAGGAGAAAGAAATGTTTCAAAACTTGGTGTTTCCCAGGAAAACATTTGCCGCCATATTTAATTGTTTTGGGGGGCAGAAATTCAAACTCAGTGATGGCATAAAAACTCCAGAGGATTCGATTTACTGTCTTTTTGATACATGGTATTTCTGGCCACACAGTGTGTACTATTAGAAGCCTGTCTTCACTCAAGATTTTGCAAAAAGAACCCTGACTTTTTCCACTTTGAGCTGATTACTATCAACAGGCTTATTTGGCTTATAGAACATAAGCCAGCCTTCAGAACATTTTCTGTATACTACTAGGAGGTCTTTGAAATTTATGGAGAGTCTCCATTCGTTTGAGAGTATTTCATATCTTTTGACCAAGAATTCAGTAAGTTTGCTACACTCCAAAAGTATTTATTCCCCTCAGACTACAGCTAATGTTATGTTATATAGGTTTTCTACACTAACCATTGCATGGAGGAACTCAAATATCTAAAATATGTAAATTCTAGCTCTGGATAGTAGAAGTGTTTTCTCTTTCATCAACTACAAACTCAGCAATCAAAGGACCATATCTCATCAAGCCTAAGATGCCAAGGACTGTAATATATGCTATTATTTTATTTATTACCAAGAAAGAAAAAAATGTTGCCAATTAAATAATAACATGTGATCAATTATAAGCTACATCTCAATTCTAGAAAAATTGAAATTTGGGGGAAATGTGCATTTCAATGATAGCAGTATTCATATCATCTGGCTGGGATTTGAAAACCTACATATTTATAGAAACATGACTTCTGGGAATTCAGGGGCAATAATTCCAGAAACCACCTGTAGTGAAACCAACTGAGAAGCTTATCAAATCCATACCTCTGGCCCCCACTTTGGGTCTGCTGAATTGGAATCTTCAGCAGTGGACCCTAGGTATTTGAATTTTTGATAAACACCCCCAGAGAACATTTGTTTGAGTAGCATGGTGTTGTGAGTTAGAATTATCAGCCAGCCAAAAATGAACCTGCCTACCTCCCATTCCAGGAATACTCTAAACCACAGATTCTCAGGCCAGAGGTACCCGGGGGTAATTAGCCCAATGGTTATAGCATCAAAATCCAGAGTGGGCATGGAGAGCTGCTTAGTACTGGGGAACTTTTATATGCTGGATAGCCTGTTCTGTACATATGGGTGCAACAGGGATACAATGAGAAATATCCAAGTTCACACTCCAAGTAAACTACCAACTAAGCCACCCACCAGGAGACATGTTCTGGCTCTTAGAACTTGATTTACAATCTGGTATCCAGAGTTTCAATTAAAAACATGCTTATCTTCATAGCCAGGGGACATGACTGCATTTACATTTTTAAAAAATTAGCTGTAGCAGTAGAGAATGGGAGGAGGGCAGTTGGCTTGAGATGTTTACTTGAAAGAGATCAGGGCTGGGGAGTGCGGGGCGCAGGGAGGGGAGTGGTGGGTGTAGAAGACATTCTTAATTAGAGAATGAGTTCAATGAGCAGAAGCAGACGTGGGGACTCCAGGCAAGCATGTGTCTCACTCGTGTGGCGGGAGCAGAAGTCGGCTGGCGTGTGCTAGAAGGCAGCCCATGAGCTAAAATTGTTCCTCATTGTCATACGTATCTGACACACTACAAAGGGGACAGAGGATGTAGGGTCAACTGGGTGCTTTGGTTAAGTGGGAGGTGAGCTCTGCTCTGTTTGAATTTTTTCCACCTCACATCCAAAGTCAAGCTCAGCAACTCAGGTCTCATGGGCTCACTATTCTGACTGAACCAAAAGCCTTGGCAACAGAAGGCTGAACAAAAGTACAGGCTTCTGGTTTACCAACCTTTAATTGCTGCCAGATCACTTCTTTTTCTTTTCTTTTCTTTTCTTTTTTTTTAATCATTTAATTCTTTGGCATGACAACAGCAAGCATCAGACGGCTTCCTACCAAATAATTCCTCTCATTCAAGGCTGTCCTTGATCCCCAGGCTAGGGGAACCCTTGCTTTGTGTACCCCCCCCCAAACACTGAAGACCTCTCTTTCCCCAACACCCATCCAGCTTATAATGACTGATTCGAGGTGCCACCACCACCTGACAAAGACACAGGGACCATACTTATCTCGCTCACCACAGGAGCTCCAGCTCCTTCTCTCATGCTGGCACATGGTAGAAGCAGCCATATTTGTTACAATGAACATTAAATCGAAGTGGGTCTAATCAAAGAACATGTCATGGAAAAGGTGAATCCAGAAAGAGTTTGTGCAGTAAGGAACACAGCGTAGATAAAATCTCTGTGAGGGGACTAAGAAATCATATGCAGAACACTACAGTGGGATGTTAACATTTTTTTTTTTTTTTGAGAAGTAGACATGGGTAGACATGCTCTTTGAAGAATCCAAAATGCACCAAAACCACTTTGAGAGAGGGTTCCTGCAGTATAAGGCTATGAGGCCCTCTTGGATGTTACTGACAGCTTTCAGTTTCCTCCAGCTTTTTACACAGACCTGGCAATTTACACTAATTCCGGAACCAGGTGGATTTGCCAGGAAGACTGAAACTGGTGACAAAGGATATTAAAGAGTCTGTTTACAGAGATGCCTTGTAACATGCTCATTCATCCTTTCCTTGCCCTCCAGAAGCACTTTCTTCCTTTTCCTTCTCTAGGTTTTTGATTCCAGGTTAAACTCCCTATATATATTTTTTCTTTTCTCCTTGCCACGCTCATACCTCGTGTTATTTATATTGAAACTTCATTCTCTTGAGTTGGGCCTCTCATGAGGGGCTGACTTTGAAGGGGGAGGGGAGGCTTTTGCCTCGTGATTCTGCAAGATTAAACACGGTGCTAATCTAAAGTTCTCAGGCTGATGTGAAATTACAGATGCAAGGACTTTTGATCCAAGGAAGCCAATGGGAAAAGAAGGAAATTTCTCTGCTGGCTGCTCCGTCAAGGAAGGGTGCCACTCTCCCCGTCTGGGCGTCCTCACCTAGAGTCTTACAAGAGATGCTTTGAGAGCTCATTCTAGTTTAGGCACAGTACACGGGAAACAAAATTCATCTGTCAGGGAGTGGGAGGAAGGGAGGGAGGAAGGTAAAAGAGAATTAAAATTGTAAAACCAACATCACATGGCTTCCTCCTTGAACTTTAATAACCCTGTCTGCAGGCTGTCTGTCTGCAGGCTCAGAAAAATCAAATGCAATGGGTAGGTACAAGGATTGCTCTGATGCCAGGAAAATGCAAGAAGACATAACTTTTACAAGGTAAGCAATGAATAAACACCCTGAAGGAACAAAACAGCTTTTAACATCTCTGAAGTTGGCAGCCAGGTGCCTGAAACATCAGTCCAGTGCAACCAAAATGCGCAACAGATAGGAGCATCTTCTTTAAGATGAGGTCATACATCAGGGGAAACAATGGCTGGATAGGCTGGGTTTCTATGATCAAGGGAAGGAGGGGAATTTCATCAGTATTTTCTTTGCCACAGCAAGACCCATTGCAACGCATGCGAGAGATTTTCCACATGTTGGGCAAATTTTCTAGAATTTTTTAAAGGGAAAACTTTCTGCAGATAACCTTGGCTTCTGAAAGAGGTATCTTTCTCTGAGTTGGGAGGGATCATATTCTGTCCCATGCTGTTATCGTGAAGATCTGAAACGACAACTCCTCTTTTGGGTTCTGCTGTTATAAAATGTGGTTTGGGGTGTCTTGTTACACTTTACCCCCAGAAGTGTTAAAGGAAGTGCCTGTCACCAACACTCAAAAATAAAAATGAAAATGATGCTGGCCGGGCTCAAAAACCAAAGGGATCAGCATTTTGCTTCAGTTTCCTGTTCATAAAACTTTATAAAAACAACCCACCCATTAAAGAAAAAAAGCCCACAACAATAGCTCATTATTCTTTTCCTAAACGCTTGCCTCATGCCACTCTGAAATTAGGTGCCATCACGTTTCCTGAGTTATGGGCTCCAAACACCACATCCCTTTCCTCCCTTCCTCACCCCCACCCCACCTGGCATCACTCCTGAATTTAGACACTTCAGTTTACGAGCTCAGCAGAGAGAGGCCAGCGCCCTCCCTCCTACCTGTCCAGAGGAGGCCAAGCATCTGCACCAGCTGGAAGTGGGAGTAATGGAGCCTTCCAAATTAATTTCCATTCCCTAAAGAAACTTTCAATACGAAAGGTGCACAGTTACAAAGTGAAGAAAAAAAAAGATACTTACAGACTGCTCCAGTAAACTGAAAAATAATTATACACACATTACCTTGTGATGTTAATTTTTGAAGAATACGAAATTTCCCTTCTACCCTGGCTCGACAGTACAACTTTACGGAATATTGAACACCTCATCCTTCAGTTCCTGGTAGAACATAGGAAAATGCAAGCTCTAGAATAAGAGGCCTAGATGAAAGTACTAAGTTTTCCACTTGCTAACTATAGGACTTTGGACAGTTTATTTAACCATGCCAAACCCTGTGTAATCATCTGTAAAATGAGGCTATGAGAGTTTCAAGGCTTTAATGAGATAAAATATATGAATGGCTTAATGAGATAATACATATGTCAGCGTTCTATGCACAAGGTAAGCACATAATCCATATTGTTATTAACCATTCCTACTCTCTTTTTTCCTCAATGAATTAGAAAGGAAAAGATGAGGGGCCTGGGGTGCCTGGGTGGTTCAGTCAGTTAAATGTCTGCCTTCAGCTCAGGTCATGATCTCGGGCTCCCTGATCCGCAGGGAGTCTATGTCTCCCTCTCCCTCTGCCCCTCCCCTTGCTGTGTACTCTCTCTCTCTCTAATAAATAGATAAATAAAATCTTTTTTTTAAAAAAAGGAAAAGATGGGATTTGGGGATCTTTTCCAGCCTTCTTGCTTCAAGAGGGGTTAATAATTCTTTAATTTAAATCCATGATTTCAAATATTAATTTAATCATTGTGCAAATATAAAAGCAGTGACACAGGAAAAAGCGAACTGACCTACATTTGAAGATGTGGGGTCCAATCCTGGTTCTACCTCTCAATTTGCTCTGTGACCTTGGACAAGTCAACTAAACTCATGAAGGCCCAGTTTCTTGAACTGTAAAATAAGGTGATTTAAACACAGATGCTTACCTTCTGTAATTCTATAAAACACCAAAGACTGACGTGTCCATGAAGTACTGCCTCAGTTTTATGTTATTTTATTTCAGGAAAGAAACTAAAACTGATATTATCACCTACTGACGAAAGCATCCTTATCTAAAATCAGCATGTTTGCTGTAGGCAGCCCACATTCTGGGTTAGTTCAGTATGGTAATACTTTATACAGGCTCATCTGAAAATTCGGGTTGATGTCCTCATTTGCCAGGAAATGCAACGAGGAATACAGATTCCTTTAATATCAAACGGCCAAGAAAGCGAGATCTAAACAGCAATAAGATCAACTATGAGCAAAAAGACATTGAAAGGGAAATGAAGCTACATTATGCACGGGATGGAACAGGCCTGAAATATATCACTGTTACTTAAAAATAGGTACTGGACCACATGGCGCTTGTGTTATCTGTATGACAACATTTGATTCCTACTGTGTCCTCTTCCTACAGGCCTGTTATGACTAGGAGAGCTGTCTGTTCCTTCAGTGACCAAGTCTTGCTGCCTCGTGGATTTTCCCCAGTCATAACTTCCTTTCTGCCCTTCGGGTAGGCTGCTTACGTCCAAGTGCAAGGACCGCAGCCAGTTCTGTTCTAGATGCAACACACAGATGGCTGTTGGCATGTGGTGCTCAGCACCAGGGGCTTCAGGGCTGAGGACTCTGTGTACACTGGACCAAGCTTCTGATGAAAGATATTGACACTGAAGTCACACATTTATAAAAATCAAAACTAAAGAGAAAGATACATTGCAGCAAATTCTAAACAGTGCCCTATAGATAAATGGAATTAGATTTACTGGACAAATCATAAGCTTCATTATTCTCTAACATCTGCGTCTCCCACTTCCTTGACTGTAAGCTCCATAAGGACAAAACCCATGACTCTTTTGTTCAGGGTTCTAGCCCCAGTGCCGAAAGATGCCTGGCAAGTGCCAGGAACTCAGCAAATATGCCCTTAGCTAATGTTCACTGAGAGTTTTCTCTCTGCCAGGTACTGTGCTTTGACTTTATGGGACATATCTCAGGTGATCCTCACAACAATCCATGAGGTGGGTCCTTCTATAAAAGGGGAAACTGAGGTACAGGGAGTTCAACTTGCCCAAAGTCACAGAGCTGGTAAATGGCAGACCTGGAGTTCAAATGCAAGTACTTTGCTTCTAGAACCTTCAGTTCCTATCATGAAGTGTAATGTTAATTGTTTTCAGGCCATTTGCAACTTAGCAGGTGTCCTGATACCACAGACTATGACACTAAGGGCCAAGGATTCAAGCCTATATGATATGATTGAAAGAACATCAAACAAGAGTCAGGAAACCTAGGTTCAATTCTAAGCCTTGGACTCCTACACCAACTTTCGTCAAGTCCTATGACTTCTTTGCTCACCAGTTTCTCCTGCTGGTCAAAAAGGGGGGTTGGATGGCCACTCAGGTCCCTGATAGTTGTAAATCCCAAGTGCTACCCCAGATATGATCTCACATCCAGACAGCTGCAGGTCGCACAAGCGTAATTCCTTCATCTTCCAGTCTTCAACAGTCTTCAACAATTAAACAAGTTACTCAATCTCTCAGAGCCTCAATGCCCTCATCTGCAATTAGGATATAATAGCACCACTTCAAAGGGTGGAGGTGAAGATTAGAGAGAAGCCAGGTAAGAGGCTAACACATAGTAGTAATTTATTTGGTAGTAGTTTATTATGGTCCCAAAGAGAGTTGGGAGGTAAGTCTGGAGGAGGAAAGCATCTCCATAAAGCCCAGGAACCAACCAAACAATTGAAAAAACAGCACTGAAACAAAGTAGTTTAAATAATTTCTAAGAGTAGAGTACATGTTTGCCACATCCTCAGATCAAAAATTCCTTACTGCCTTTTCTTTCCAAAAAATGGAGTAACACAGACAGATGTGAGTTAACTTCAGACAGAACAAAAAGGAACCATTGTGATCCAGGGAGTTCACATGTGTGTGCTGAAACACTAGAAAATCTGCTTTATGCCAGCCCTGTGACAAGCATGTGACACGTATTATCTTACTGAGTCCTTATAACCTGCTGAAAAGGGTATTTTCTGTTTCATGATGAGGGTATAGAGGCTCAGAAAGGCTAAGTAACTTGCTCAAGATCACACAGCTACTAAATACCCACACCAGAAATTAGTCTGCTCAGGATACTAAAGGTCTTAACCACTCAGCTGCACCCCCTCCCCAAAGATGGAAGGTCGTTGGCCTCAGTGTACCCCAAAACCACAGGCCGCAATCCTTGTCCACAACATGGGCAGGTGGCTTTACAGGCAGCACATGTGTGTGGACTCAAGCAGCCTTGGGTTTCAGTCCCTGTTTACCCACAGACTCCCAGCAACTGTGGACAAATTATTTAACTTTCCTGGATCCTGTTTCGATCAAACTGAATGTACTGGATTAGAGTTTTTCGATCCAAGTTTGTGGAACATTAGCCACTGACATTTTACACCCAGAAGTTTAGGGACAAAAGAGCCGAGAGTGAGTGGAGTGAGTGGAGTGGTCCTCTGTCCTGATTTCCTGGTTGGGGGAAGGAGTGGAACACATTGCTAACAAACCCAGAACTGTGTGATTCCTCAATTCCCTTTCGTCTTGAAGATAATGAAATTCTACTGAATATTATGTGACAGGGAAAGAGAAAGGGGAAGAGAGGGGCTTACAGGAATCATGGGGGGTGGAATGGCAGGGGGTTCATTTGAAACTGTGTTTGCATAGCAACCACAAGGAACATACTCAGCTTGTAAGCTTCCTCGGGGTGCTCTGGGGTGGGGCAGGTGGAGGTAATGGGGAAGGAAGCTAAATCCCTCCTCTTGAAATGACCACTAGCGCACACGGCAAGCACTCAGTAGATGCTGGCAGAATTGAATTCAAAGGAAAACAGACCTGGATCAAATGGATAGAGGTTGAGCTGCTGCAGACGAATGAATATGTCCAAAAATGCTAACAATTTCTTTCCTTTGTTCCCAGCCACCCACTCTATCATAAGCCATTTTTGATCTCAAGATGAGTTCTTGTGCATGTGAACGAGCACACCTCTTCCCGCGGGATAACCGCAGGTAAGCCTTCCCTCTGCCTCTATCCTACGCGCTTGGAACCTGAACAAAGGTGAGCTGTCTGAGAGCTAAAGAATTCTTCTTGTTTTCATTTGTATCCCTGCCCAGTGCAGTGACAAATACTGTTTCATGAGTTTCCAGCTTAGCTTTAGAGCTCAAAGGATAGAGCGCCTCCACAAAAAAGACAAGAGAGTAAAGAAGGTAAAAGAATTAAAAAATTTGAGATATACATACATATAATACATGTTATATAATAAATTATATATATCATTCAACTAGTTGGATTTATATATATATTTATTTATATAAAATTTGTATATATAATACATATACATATGTATGTATATGTATATTATACATTTTATTTGAGTAGCAGAGTCTTTTCTTCCCAGGAAAGGTGACAGTGTGCTATAACCTCAGTCAAACCTGCTGGGGTCTCCCTCTGGATATACCCGGAGTCACATTAACCTCCAGGCGTTCCTTTTGTACTTTTATTCTAAAAACAAGATTTCAGAGTAAGATCAGGTCTTCTGACTCCCAGCTGATGTTCCTTCCAGGAAGGCAGGTTGCCTCATGAGCCATGTCCCCATGCCACAAAAAAGACTGGCATGTAACAGGTGCTCCATAAATATTTGTTGAATAAATTAAAGAACAAAGGACAGAAAAAGTCTCAGAAGACAAGTACGGAAGGCTGTCAACATGAGTGGATGGATTGGCTGACACTGGAAAAGTCTTGTGTGTCTTTGAACTCGAGTCCAGAATAGCCCCCTTTCAAACATCACCAGTTGTGAAAATCCTAGACTAAGGTTTTCTTCTCAGAAGCCCTCTCAGATCCTGCCAGCCCACAGGAGATGGCTCCTTCTTTGGATTTCTAACGACTCTTATTGCTACCACTCATTAACCACGTTCTGTCAGTGGCAGCTTCTGAAATTACTTAACAGACTACAACAAGGTACCTTTTCTGATTACTTCCCTGCCTAGAACTGGAGGGTAGGGCATGTCTACACCTACCTCTGGATCTGTTTTTAGGACACTGTAACAAAGAAAGAATGACTTCCAGAGCAATGACTAACTATGACTAGAGTATTTTTAAGCTAATATAATCACCTATTCCCATATTAAACTTCTCCCAACTAGCGAACGATCAACAGAATCTTTGTGCAGTTCTCCTACTGCCAGGGGAGGCCAGTAATAATTGCATAAAACTCTACTCAGGGAAAGACTGTGGGGCGGTGTGTCCCCTCAAAATACCCCATTAAAATTAGGGATGGTGTTTATCAAACTTCCAGATCCACCTACCAGTTTACTGAAAGCAGGAGGGAAAGAAAAGCTAAGCCGCACCATGACAAAGCAATCACCGAAACAAGGATAGAAAACATTCCACACGATCAGTGACGTGGTTTCTCCAACCAATCAACAGCATGGGGGAAAACATGGGGAGGGGGAAGTTTTAGAGTAACAGTCATAAGAAATAGGTGAACCATGTTGGGATCCTCTTTGATCCAGAGTCTCACGCTCTATTGACTAAGCCAGCTAGCGCCTCCCCCTCTTTTTTTCTCAAATAGGACCTCTTTTTGTTTGTTTGTTTTTGAGAGACAGAGAGAGAGCGCGAGCTGTGTGCACGAGAGGGAATGGGGGGGAGGGGCAGAGGGAGAGAGAGAATCTTAAGCAGACTCCAACCTCAGCCTGGAGCCCAATGCTGGGCTCCATCTCACAACCCTGAGATCATGACCTGAGCTGAAATCAAGAGTGGGTAGCTTAACCGGCTGAGCCCCCCTGGCGCCCCACACACAACCTCTCTGAGACAAATTAACACAAATCCCTTTCATATCACCTAAGATGCAGTCCAAAGGCAAATTTGAATTGGGGAAATCCGACTTTGGACCGAATATTAGATGATGTGAAGGAATTCTTGTTAGTCTTGTTAAGTGTGATAAGCTGTGGGAATTACGTAAAAAAAAAAAAAAAAAAAAAAAAAAAAAAAAAAAAAGTCCTTATCAGGTAGAGACCTACGCCGAAATTCTGATGACTGAAATGATAGGATGCTGAAAACCCGGTGTGGTGAGACTGGGAAGAGGTCCACCACTGTGGATGCTGGATGCTGGGTGAGTGGAGGTGCTAATTATACTATTCTCTCTGCTTTTCTCATGTGGGCAGATCACAAGGCATCATGTCTAACATACTAAATTGTCCAACTTAGCAAATGATAGTTTCCAGTGCTGGTGAGGGTATCGTGAAATGGCATACTCAGAATTGTTGATGACAGTGAAAACTATACCATGATATCGAGAGATGTCGATATACACCGACAGCAACAGAAACATGCAAATGTCTCAGCCCAGTTTTCCTCCGTGGGTGAATTTACCAAATGAAAATCATCCAAAAGAAAATATTTTCAGTGTACTGTCAATTAAACAGTGACGAAGTAGAAATAATAAGACTAGCTATTGAATATGGAACATCCACTACGTGCCAGGAACTATACGAAATGTTTTAAATACATCCAAACAACCCTTCGAGGAGAGTATATGCATTCTCCCGGCAAGTCCCCAAGTTGGCACAGCTAAGAAGTGGCAGAGCAGGAAATGTGTGTCAGGTCAGCTTCAGGGCCCACATTTTCCAATCCTGTGCTAAGTTGCCTTGAAACCCAAATGCTGCACAACAGGGGATGTTAATTAAATTACAGGACATCCACGGTAAACAGTAAGAAGCATACTATTCAAGTCAAGCAACATGAAAAATGCTAGATTAAAAAAAAGCAGTTTGAAAGCCATTTATCAGAGCACCTCTGCAGTATGTTTACATGTGCAGGAAAAACACACACAATGAAAATCATGCTTGTATCAACTACGGGTCATGTGGTTATGTTCTTTTTATAATGAAAAAAATTGCAGGGGCGATCACTGAACCGAGGTGTGTCACAACTGCGGGTAGAACCAGGGCATTTGGTAGTGGTGTTGCCATAAATATTGTAAACCATCAGTTTCTTCAAATCAGTTTTTTTCCCTTCTTCTTTGGAAGTCTACCAAAACTAAAGAAAGAAATATTCCTCTCCTCCCTCAAATATCTTTCCAATGACCTCTGCTAGGAATTCACCTACTTTGATCAGGAAGCAAGCATTATCCCATAGTTTCCCCTTGCAACAGATGCTGAGTAAAATGTTACAATGTAAGATGGATGTCTTACACATACCACAAGGGGGGGAAAAAAAAGACAGCTTAAATGAATCTATAAAGGATTGTTTTATGATCAAGGTTCCCTCTGAGTCCTGTGAAATCCTCTCACAGGTCATTTGTTATTAGCATGACTGAGAAAAGCACCAGAAAGCAGGAGATGAGGTTCTCCTTATCACGGCCCAGTCCAGGCACATCCTAAGTGCGTCTAAGGAACTGCTAATTGCCTCAAAATCCCATACCACGGCTCAGCATCCTGGATTCACTCTCCTCCTCCCCCTCACCTCCCCTGGATGGACATATCTGACCAGCACCCAGGGACAAGTTCACTGTGAGATGATATACATGGAAATGCTCTGGAATCTATAAAATGCTCTTACAGATGGGAGGTTATTCTGATTAAAAACCTGATATGTGCCCTTGTGTGTTTCTTCTGCCATAAATGAATTCCAGAGATGTTCCTTGGGGAGGAGAAAGAACAACTAACTAGTTCCCAGGTTATTTTAACTGCCAGAACCATGGTTGCCATAAATAATCAACTTTTTATGACAAAGCTTCTGCAGCTGCCAGGGGGTTCATTACCACCTGAAAAAGGTACTCATCTGTGAGCCAAGCCACGTGACCATGTGCAATTCTGTGTGGTATTCGTCAGTACCTGTCACCAAGATAACAGCTTAATCTTGAATGGAGGAGGCAAGCATGTTTCAGAGAAAGGCCTGCAAGAGATTCCCCTTTAAAGAGCTAAACAAAGAGAAATGATCTCCCAGAAAGAATGAAAACAGAAGGAGCCAGCCAGCCAGCTGGAAGAGAGGGCTGAGCTAAAGCCAGGAACCCTTCAGGGAGTTAGTGCAACCTTTGTGGGAGATTATGGAAAAGCTACTGTTTCAAAGCCTCTGGACATCAGAGGAAAAAACACAAAGGAGAGTTTGCTGAACAGAGAGCTTTAAACAATTCAAGTTCAAACAAACAGAATTCCAGGAATTAGGAAGAGAGGAAATTGCAAGGTGCTTTGCAAACCACTGCAAAGAAAAGGATGTTTAACTATTAAATGTCAGTGATAAAAATGGAGACCTTGCGGTGCTGGAGTGTACTTTGGAGGGGGAGGGGTGAGGACAAGAAATAATAAGTTAATTGTAATTGTAATAATCAATGATTATATGACTGGCAGCTGGCCTTTCCTGAGCACTTCTTAGGGGCAGTACTGGGCTGAGCACTTTGTACATTTCATGTCCTTTAATCCCCATGACAGCCCTGTGAGCTCAGACCTACTGATGACCCCTTCATAGATGAAGAAACTGGGGCTCAGGCTCCACAATTTCTTTGAGGTCACAATGGCAGGACTATGATTCAAACCCAGATTTGCTTAAAAGCTCAGCCTTAGAATCCTTTAGACACAGGTATATAATTACCAGATCTCAGATGGGACTATTTTTAAAGATTATCGACAATTGTAAAATTCAGAGTTGATGGCCAACTTGGTCAACATCCTGGCTACTTGCCTTCCTTCCTAAAGATAAAATGAAAAGAATGGAATGGTATTCGGTCTGTTTTAGCAACTGCGGATGTTTTCTGGAAAAGGTGGGAGGAAAGCGATTGGAGAAATCTATCGTTATTAAGAGCTAATTATATACCAGGATTTTCAGAGTAAAACACGTTAGTGGCATCACTGTTTAAAGATTCTTCTAACAATCCAACGGTTCACCTGCAAAAAGGAATTGTGAGGTGACAAGGTCAGGATTACACAGCCAGCTAATTACTGAGCAGTGTTAGGAACTCATATGCTGGAGTCCAGCTGCCTGAATCTGAATCCTGATTCTACTATTCATTGCTCTGGGACACTGGGTGTGGGATGATCCTTCTGAGCCTGTTTCCTCACCTATAAAATGGGGAATGCATGGGAGGCGTGACACACAGCCAACAAAGTAGCCAGATGGCTTCATTTACAAAGACCCCTGCACTTCATGCCACATTCTTCATAATCTATAGAATATTCAGGTGTGGAATGAGTAAGTGTTATTTGCAAAAACACCAAACTAAGAATCTTACCCAGTTCAAGACCTTGTTCTTTTCCCAAACCATAGTCAGTGGTGGAGAAAGGGAAACAATCTTCCCATATGTTCTCCTCTGCTGGATTTTGGTATTTAATAAATGCTGATGACACAATGGTAGCTTTTCCAACAAATTCCATTAGAATCTCAGAAACGGGGGCATCTGGGTGGCTCAGTCGGTTAAGCATCTGCCTTTGGCTCAGTTCATGATCCCAGAGTCCTGGGATCGAGCCTCACATCGGGGTCCCTGCTCAGCGGGGAGCCTACTTCTCTTTCTCCCTCTGCCCCCCTACCTGTTCTCTCACTCTGACAGATAAATAAATCTTAAAAAAAAAAAAGAATCTCAGAAACCCATCACAGGAATAGGCAGCAACACTTTCTATTTGTTTAGTTTTATTTAGTCATGCTGTTGAACACTGACAAACGCTATTGTTCTTGATTACCACAAGACAGCAACCCAGAAAGCCTTCACTTCTATGGGTTTAACAGACTGTTCCAATCATGACTTTCGTTGCTTATGTTGTTGGCACCTGGAGTTGATTTTTTAAGGGCTCTGAGGACAAGAAGCTGGTGTTGCAGGGCACTCTGGGGCTTTGACTCACTCAGCATTGGTTCCTCCCTCTTCTAATAACAGTTCCTCCATTTTCTCTGGGGAAACTGCCCCCCTCTCAGTGTCTGTTGTTTTAATGGGACAGAGTCCACTGTCAGTCCCCTTGGGAATACATGCGACTCAGGACTGGCCAATCAGCAACCCCCTCTTTCTGGTCACAGGGATTTGTTCAGGAAAGGGCATGAGAACCAGGCTTGGGGTTTTTGCAGGAAGAACTGGGCAAGAAAGCACCTATAAATTAGAAGGGAATAAGCTTAGAGATGTTGGTGGCCATGTTTCCACCAGGAGAGGAGAACATATTGGAGAATGGAGGCAACATAGAAAAATACAAGCTGAGAGGTGAAGAGAGAGGACTTTCTGAGGAAAATTAGCACCTAGATCCAGCCATGCCTGAAGCCAGTAATTACTGGACTTTTCCGTTACATCAGCATAAATTCCCTTTCTGCTTAAAGGAATTTCAGTTGTGTTTCTGGCACTTGCAACTTAAAGAGTTTTGATTCAAATACACATGAAAAGGTCTTTACCATATAAATGAGTACTTGTCTTCTTACTCCTGTGCATTATTCAGAATTTATATTACATATCTAATTCTTGCTTCCCTCAATGAGATTGTAAGTTCCTTGAAGCCAGGAGACAAATGTGACAGCCCACTGATAGAGTAACACTTTTTGCCAAAATCAAGACTAGGATAGCTGACAAATCATTTTATAACAATACCAAAGAGAAAAAAGTAGGAAAATGTTAAGGATGTTTCACAGGTGAGCCTTTGGAAACTGATGGCATAAGGAGTCAGAGGTCTCATGAGTATCCAGAGCTACCTCCAGAAGCTCCATTTGTCTGACTGTCCTCTCTTGAGATTCCCCCACCACCTGCACTTGACCAACCCAGGAAAACCCCTACTCAAGCTCCAGGCTGGAGGTTTAATTAGAATTGTAAACAATTTCCCACTTATCACTTGTGACACCAACAAGCCTACTTTTATTCTTAAAAGAAGATACACTACTCCAGATACACAAACTCTGACCACATTGGATAGGGTAATTTGTTTTGAAGTGTGTTTTCAAGTTTTTTAAAAACCTGTATTTTACCTTGTACACCAGGATAAACTTCATATGGATCAAAGATTTAAATGTAAATATGAAAACATAAAAGTGCTAGAAGAAGATGGGCAAGATATAGAGAAGACTTTTCTATGACTCAAAGTCCAGAAGAAAACATTAACAGATCTTTTTATCATAAAATATGACAAAATAGAAAACCCTGCTATGTGGCAAACAAAATGACAAGAGTATCATGAGCAAAGTCCAAAGGAAAACTGGGGGAAAATATCTGCAAATCATATCAGAAAGCTCTCACCTCCATAATATGAGACCTCCTAAAAATCAAGAAGCAAAGGACCAATGACCATCTCTGTATGACTGTGTGTCTGACTAGTGTGAAAACATTCATGAGGAGCAAAACCACTTACCATGCATGAATGTTTTAAGGGCTAGTAGAGTGAGTTAAGGACTTGGTGGCCGAGGTTCAAACCCCAGCTCTGCCACTTTCTAGTCTGTGACTTGGGCATGCTAGTTTACCTGTGTGAGCCTCGTTTTTCTCATCTGTAAAATGGGGATTATAATAGCACCCACCTTGCAGAGCCATTCCAAGGATCAAACACATTGTGAATGTGCTCAGCGACTGTCACATAGTAAGGGCTCAATAAATGTGTGCTGTTAGTATTCCAGTAGAGATTTTAAAATTAACAACATAATAAATAAATAAATAAATAAATAAATAAATAAATAAATAAAATTAAGAACATAACCTAACCTCGAGATCTCAGATGTAAGGTCCATGTAAAGTAACAAAACATCAACACAGTATATAACTTAGTAAGATCCTGTGTTACAAGTACAGTTATTACTATCTCCCCCTTTTCAGATGAAGACACTGAGACTCAGAGGGGTTAAATGACTTGCTTCAGGCGGCAGATATCAAGTGATAAAACTAAGGTTTAACTCCAGCTCTGATTGGTTTTGAAAGCTGGGTGTTTGTTTTGCTATGCCATTCTGTTTCTCTGGAATTTAAAGCTAAGAAACAAGTTGTCCAACTAAGCAGTTGCCGGAAACAATATCGCGAGCCCCCGAAGTTCTAAAGATCCCAGCCCTCGGGGAGAGGAATGGACTCTGGCCCAGAAGTAAAACTTGCCATCTGTGGGAGCTTGATTCTGAGTGGGAGGGAGAAAGATCTGGGTTTTAGCAGATCTTACCACATGTTGCTACTGATTGTTCTTTTCATTGCTCAGAAAGGTTGATGAGATCCCTTCTGTGGTTGTGGGCGGAGGGGAACACATACATCTATGTCTTTGGGACAGACTTGCATAGGGCACAACTTTTATGGGGCACAGTTCGTCTAGGCTCCAGGTGAGTCTAAAACCAGGTGCTTTTCTCACCTCCCAGAAGCTGGTCCCCTGGTTCCAGCAGCCTGCCCGTCTGATATGTGATTGGGACAATAATGCCCCCATATTTGGCTCAGGTTGTTCAAAGCTCATAGCTGGAACACTCAGGAAGTTCTTGCTACCTCTGAGGCCCTCCAGCTGAAATGAGGGTCTATGAGCCGAAGTCAGATGCTTAACCGACTGAGCCACCCAGGCTCTTGATGAAAGGGGCGGTTTGGTGCAGAACAGGAAGTCTGCTTGGATGCAAAGACACTGTCCAGTGTTGTGTAGTGCAGAAGGGTGTGGAAATGGGTATATTTCCCTTCCCCAGCCTCCCTGTAAGAAGTAATGCCATCTCAATGACAAGCCTGCCAAGCCCCACACGGACATGGCTTTTCAGAGTAGGCACAGAACTCCGACACTCTTTTCTGTGGAAATCCCAGTCCACTTTTGTTGCCTTTTCATCTTTGGAATGCTGATTGAAAAGCCTGCAGCTAAAATGTTCTAACAAACAGTGGGGCTGTCTTGGCTTTCTCAAACTGCAGCATTTCAGAGGTCGAGGAGAGAGCCCTCCTATCAGCGTCAACAATCAATGGGTTACAAAAAGAAGGATTTGTTTTGTTTTGTATTTTCTTAAAGATTTTATTTGTTCATTTGTCAGAGAGAGAGAGAGAGAGCGGGAGTGCACAAGCAGGAGGAGCATCAGGCAGAGGGAGAAGTAGGCTCCCTGCTGACCAAGGAGCCCAATGTGGGACTCAAACCCAGGACCCTGGGATCATGACCTGAGCTGACGGCAGATGCTTAACCAACTGAGCTGCCCAGGTGTCCTGGGGCACTTTTTGTTTAGATGAAATCTGAAAGCTAGAAATGGTGTAAGAATCATGTTAACCCCATCTACGTTTCACCCCAACCATTATGTCTGTTTCTCCTTCTCTCATGTGTGTGTCTTCTCTCTCCCAATGATCATGTATAACTTGAATTGTATACAAACACACTTTTAAGAAGGATTTGTTTTTGACCTCTACGGATGATATCCACTGAATGCAAGGATTTTAGCAATATTCACCAAATCTACCAAATAGAAGATCATCTGCCAGCCTCCAAATAATACCAACAGTGTTTAGGGTTTACTATCTGCAAAGTACATTATGGTACTCTACAATGTCCCAGAAGAAAGGTACTATGATCCCCCCATTTTACAGGGAAGGTAACTGAAACACAGAGAGGATGTGTAATTTGTCCACTGTCACAGAGCTTCTAAGTGGCACAGCTGGGGCCTGAACCCGAGCAATGGCGGCTTGAGCCTATACTCTTAACCGTAATGCTACACCGTTCCTCAAGATGATAACAGTGGTGGTGATGGTGGAGGAGGGGGTGGGGGTGGTAATAATGACAGTGATGGATGATGATCCTCTGTCCCTGGCCCCATGCTAAACATTTCCCATACGTTATCACATGAAGTCTGATCTTCCAGCAAGTTCCATTAGTTTCACTGCATCCATCTTCTTCTCTCCACCTTGCCTGCCACAGTCACAGCCCAAGTTGTCTTCCTCTCTCACCTGGACCTTGCAGTAGCCTGCTAACTGTTTTCTCTGCTGCAAACCTTGTCTATAGAATCCCATCACATTACAGCTACCAGAAGGATCACCTGAATACTTAGATCATAGCACTCACCCTCTAGTGGTTTCCACTGCACTTAACACTGAAATCCCAGTTCTTTGCCCCAACTGATGAGGCCCCATGGGATCTGGGCCTGCTGATCTGTCAGATCTCATCCTCTTGCTTCTCTCCTCCTCACCCACAAGGCTGTAGCACAGCCTCCTTTCCTTCCTGACCAAGCAGCCTCATTGCTAGCCAGGATGTTTGTACTGGCTGTTTCCTCTGCCCCCAAATCTTTTGCCGGGCCGTCTCTTTTTTGTCATTGAGGCATCAGCTGAAAAGACCCCTCCTCAGAGGGGCCTCCCTGAACTCTTAGCTGTAATAGATTTCTAACCCCCATCTCTCTCCCTGTCCCCCTGCCCAATCACTGCAAGACCAATTTACTGTTATAGACCATCTAGGTTACAACTCTGTCCTTCACATTTGCTGTTATATCATCAGCACCTCAAACAGTGCTTGGCACTGAATGGAGCCCAATAAACATTTACTGATGAAATAACTGAGCTATCTCACTTACTCTTCTCAAGAACACTGTTTAAGAAACGAGGCTTTGTAACCTCCAGTGACACACCCAAGGCCATAAATCCAGTAAGTGGCAGTTAATTCCAGAACCCACACTCTTAACCCTCAGGCAATAATTGGCTCTGTGACCCTGACTCTTCACCCCATTTCTCTGCATTTCAGTGTCATCCTCACTTTAAGATAAGAAGATGGAAAGATCTTGTCTCTTAACTACCTTCTAAGAGTATTTGGAGTTAAGAGCCCATGTTTCTAACCACTAGACCAGGAGCTGGCAAACTTTCCTGTAAAGGGCAGATAATAATTATTTTAGGCTCTGTGGGCCATGATGTAGCTACTCCATTCTGTTGATGTAGTACAAAAACACAGACAATAAGTAAGTAAAAATGTGGTTGTGTTTCAATAAAACTTTATTTATAAAAACAGACAGGAGGCCAAGGGCACCTAGGTGGCTCAGTTGGTTAAGTGATCGACTCTTAGTTTTGGTTGGGTCATGAACTCAGGGTCATGAGATTGAGCACCGTACTGGGCTTGTGCTCAGTCAGGAGTCTGAAGATTCTCTCCCTCTGCCCCTCCCTCCACACTCAGCCACATGTGTGTACTCGCACATGCGGGCACACATGTGTGCTCTCTCTCCCTGTCTCTTAAATCAATCAATCAATAAATCAATCAATCTTTAAAACAGAGAGTAGGACAGATGTAGCTGCAGTTCGATGATACCTGCATTAGACTGCTTGGAAAGAAGTCTGCAGTTTCATCTATCATTCAGTTTGTTTTGTTTTTCATTTTCGCTTACTATAAGGCCTGGTAAATAGACATGACGATCTCTTCCCAGAACAGAGTGTGTTTTAGGAAAAGTCAAGGTCTTCTCTATAGTTCCATATTAGCCATCATCATATCCATAGGAACAGAATGGATACTCTTCTGTTTTTTTCTGGATCTAACTTAATCTTTGGGTGAGCTTGGTGGCAGGGGATTCTCCAACAGGAAAGAGGATTTTTGTCCAGGCTCAGGAAGGAGTCAGGATGGTAAATATCTGCTGATGAGTCACTGGGGAATCAAGAACCTTGACATTTCTCCTAAATCAGGAGGTGTAATGATGCTTTTGGTCAAGAAGGGCCAGTGGAGGCTGAATGGAAAGAGTTTACCAACCAGAGTGCCAGGATCCAGTGGGATCTTAGGAGGAGGGCAGAGGTTTGAGATGGAAAGAAGGCAGCTCTCCTCATGCTGAGCTCGCACACTCGGGGTATTTTGCATCTGGTATATTTATATATTTATAAGAAATATATGTAAATATACATATATTTTTTAGAAATTTAAAAAATCATAGCAAATGCTATAGGCAATATATAGTAAATGCTGACATTCCCATCATCCAGAATTAAGAACTCAATGCTTTGTTAAAGTTGCTTCCAGTACTTTCTCTTTATATGCAAAAGAAACAAAACACTACTAACATACCTAACATCTCCTTTTCCTACCACCTCAGTCCCATATCTCACCTCTAGCCGCTCCAGTGGCAACTACCGTTATGGGTTAGGTTGTCTATCTTAACCAGTCCACTTATCATTACAAAATTTTTTTTACTGAGATAAAATTCATTATTTTAACTCATTTAAAATATACAACTCTGTGTTAGTACTCAGATTAGTATACTCAGATTAGTATATTAACAATATTATGCAACCACCACAATATAATTCCAGAAAATTTCTAACATCCACCCCCAAAAAAGCCCCAAATCGCCTCTCCTCCCAGTCCCTGGCAACCACTAAGCCTCTGTCTTTATGGATTTGCCTGTGCTGGTCATTTCATATAAATGAGATCATGGTTTATGTGATCTTCTTTCTGTATCTGGCTTTTTGGACTTAGCATAGTGTTTCTGAGGTTCATCCATGTTGGAGCACGTATCAGGATACACTCCTTTTTCTGGTTGAATAATAGTCCATTGTTTGGATACATCACATTTTCTTTGTCCATTCATCACTTGATGGAAATTTGAGTTGTTTACAGTTTTTGGCTATTACGAATAAAGCTGCTATGAACATTTGTGTACAAGTATTTGAGTCCACGTTTTCAATTCTTTGGGGTATATACCTAAGAGTGAAATTACTGAGTCCTGTGTTAGGTCTGTATTTAACTTTCTAGGGAACTGCCACTTACAGTGGCTGTACCATTTTACATTCCCACCACCAGTGCATGAGGGTTCCATTTTTCCACATCCTTCCCAACACCTGTATTTTCAATTTTTTTCCTTTTTTATGATAGCCATCCTAGTAGGCATGAAGCAGTATATGATTGTGGTTTTGATTTGCATTTCCCTAATGACAATTGATACTGAGCACTTTTTCATGTGCCTATTGGCTATTTGTATACCTTCTTTGAAGACAATTTATCACTTTTTACCAGTGCATTTATTCCAGGCACCCAAAATAATGGGTAGCATTATTTTGTGAGTGTAAATCTAAATATTTCCCCTACTTAGTATTGTTTTTGAGCTCCCTCATGTTGTTTTATATAGATCTAGTTAAAAGCTTAACTGTATCTAGCATCACTTACACTGTATTTTATCTGTTCTCTTATTTATGGATAGTTTGCTTTTCTTCGTTTTCTTTTCTTTTTCTTTTCTTTTTTTTTCCCATTACAAAAATCATTGCCTTTCATTTCCCTGACACACTTCCTTCTGCATTCCTGAGGTTGGTTCTCTGAAGCTCAAACATGTATAAAGTAAGATCACAGGATATGCACATTTACAACCTCACCAGATGTTCAGGTTCTTTTTTAAACATACATTTGGAAATGCAAATGCAAGTTTGGATCACACTTCAGGAGACTCCTCAGCCTCCCGTGTAATTCGCACCTGCACATTGGCCAAGCTGGATAGCTGTTCAATTTTTCCGAATATTCAATATTCTTCAGGCCATCGCAAGCATTCTGATTGGGAGGTAGTCTAATGAAGTGATTCTTCTGTCTCGTATCCGTCAGACCAGTGGCTTCCAGGATGTGGTCCTGGGAGCAGCAGCATAAGCATCACCTAGGAACTTGTTAGAAAAGCAGATTCTTAGACCTCCTTCCAGACCTGAGTCAGAAGCTCTGCAAGGCCTCAGTGGGGTGCTGACTGATGTTAAAATGTGAGAACCACTGTATTAAGCTTTCCCATTTTACAAGTGAAAAGCAGAGGAAAAGGACCAATCACCTAATTGTGATGCTAAAGTCAACAGGCGAGGAAAGGAGGGAGCACTTTATACTACAGAGTCTATGGACCAGAGGGTGAGAGCCTGGGACAGTGGCACAGGATGGGGCCTCAGGACCAGAGACAGCAGTGTTCAAGTCCTCGTCCTGAAGGACTGGAATCCCTGGCAAGTCGCTCAACCTCCCTGGGTCTTACCTCACAGGGTTTGTGAGGGTTAGAACAGATGTTACACAGGGGCGCCTGGGTGGCACAGCGGTTAAGCGGGTTAAGCGTCTGCCTTTGGCTCAGGGTGTGATCCTGGCGTTATGGGATCGAGCCCCACATCAGGCTCTGCTGGGAGCCTGCTTCTTCCTCTCCAACTCCCCCTGCTTGTGTTCCCTCTCTCGCTGGCTGTCTCTGTCAAATAAATAAATAAAATCTTAAAAAAAAAAAAAAAAAAAAAAAAAAAGAACAGATGTTACACAAAAAGTCCTAAGTTGTGTAATTCCACCTATAGGCAAACACACAGATAGAAAGTAGATCAATGGTTGATTCCTATGGGCTGGGGAGAGGGTGAGAGGAAGTGACTGCTTAACAGTTATGGGGTTTCTCTTTAGAGTGAGGAAAATGTTTTGGAACTAGATAGAAGCAAGGGTTTCACTAACATTGTGAGTGTATTAAATGCCACAGAATTGTACACTTAATTAATTTATTTTTTTAGAGTGTGCCCACGAACTGGCTACACATCCAAACCACCTAGAGAACTTATTAGAAACGCAGATTCCCAGTCTCACTTATTATTACTGCAAAATCGCTCTCTGGAGTTACAGAAACCACATTTTATTTGAGTTTTTAAATGACTTCTACACCCAATATGGGGCTTGAACTCATGACCCTAAGAGCCACAAGCTCTACCAACTGAGCCATCCAGGTGCCCATATACACTTTAAAATAGCTAATTTTATGTTATATGAAGTTTACCTGAATTAAATAAAAAGGGAGATGTTACATGGGAAAATGCTCCACACAGCACTGGGCTATCATTATCACAAAAAGGTGAGTTTATAAGTAAGAAAAACTGGAAGCAGGCTATATGTCCAAGAATAGTGGATTAATTAAATAAAGTTAGGTCCCAGTTGACCAATTTGGTATTATGTAGATATTAATAAGAATAATAAGGTGCAGGTATGTATGAACAAGAACACTGTTCATGTGTAAGAACAAGAAAGCCACAAAACACCATCTGCACATCATGTCCCCCTGTTTGCGTGTGCACGTAATTACACATTCAGGAGAGCTGTATGCCAAAATATGGAGAGTGACTCTGGGTAGTACGATCATGACAAAATCATCTTTCTTTAAGTTTGTCTTTATTTTGTAATATTCCACAACATCCATGTAATGCTAGTATAATAAAGAAATAAAATTTGAAAAATAAGTGCATTAGGGTGCTTTTTCCTTAAAGACTAACCAGTAGTGAATCCTTAACTAAAAGTATTTTGAATATAAATTCCCTAAGTTATCAATAGTTTTGCATTTATGATTTTAATATTAGCCTTTCTCAAAACAGATGCATGCCCATCTTGCATGCATTGAAATGAAACCATTATAAGACAATGCTAAATAGTAAATAAAAGCATTAATTCAGAGTAAAATGTAATTCATTGTTTAATTAATTGCTATTTCCACTTCCAAAGGCCTAAGCACATGGAAAGATCATATTGCTCCCTTGAAAGAACCATTGAGCCTTTAGCAGAAAGGCTTAAACACACACCCCTCTCCCCGCTTTTCTCACAGACAGAAGAGGACCTGTAAGGTCCAGAGAGCCCAGGCCGGCTGGCTAAAACAGGGCCTGATAAAGTGCCCTGTGGCTGAGTCATCCCCTCAGTTCACTCTTGACCTCCGGGAAAAAGAGAGTAAAGAGGCTGAATCATGCACCTCCACAGGGACTTCCTGTGCGAGAAAGATTTCTCATACAGAGAAGGATAGACTTAACCCTGGGTTTCCTCAATTTTCCCAAAGAGAGAAAAATCACTTCTCTTAGGAAAACTGCTGGTGTTCAGTGTGAGAGTTTCTGCAGCAAAAATTCCCTCTTGACACAGTTCAGCAGGCAAAGGTATCATGTTTACATCTGATTAGTGTGAGCCATTTTAGTACTTTTCCTTGTCTCCAACCCCCACCCTCCATCTTCCAATCCCCCACGCTTAAAAGTCAACTCCTCGTGACTGCATACAGTTGGCAATTTTAGGAAGAAACAGATTGAAAACCAGATGCTTGTTTTTGATCAACAGTTGATGAAGAGCTTCTAAAGGAATAAAGGCCATCTACTATTCCCTTTAAGGAAAGAAGACTTCTTTAGGATGGGGTTTTCTTTTAGGATTCCTTCATACTTTCTTTGCATGCAGAAATATTACACTACCTTCAATCTATTACTATTTGCGGGGTGGTAGGAGACAGTTGACATTTTTAATTAAAAGAGAGTTCTGAAACATTCTAAATCCCACCACGGGATTACTCTCATGAACTGTGTCACACATTCATCTAGTGATTCATTCACTCACTCACCCAGAGTCCCTACGTGGGCCTGACACAATCTTGTGCCTGAAGAGGCAAACGGGATTTCAACCTATTCCCTGGTCACCTGGAACTTTTGTTTCTTATTTCGTCCTATTCTGAATGATCCACACTGGTTCTGAAGATACTTATGAAAGACCACCAGAGGAGAGAAGACCAACGATTAGTCTAAATTACATCGTTTTTATTTCACTCTCTCCCTACCAACGATTAGTCTAAATTACATCGTTTTTATTTCACTCTCTCCCTGATGGCCCATCCTCTAAATATTCAGCATGAACTCGTGCTTTCAGAGATGCAGGGTCTGCAGAAAGTATGATTTATTTGATAAACAAATGATTTCCTAAAGAAAGTGAAGAGTCAGGATCAGAATCAGAAGGTTCAGAAAATTTATTTTGAGCTTTTGAAAAAGAATGGCACTAAACTGTTGATTAAAAAGAACAGTGATGACATGGTGAAGGGGACTGAGAGATACAGGCTTCCAGTTATAGAATGAACAAGTCACAGGGATAAAGGTACAGCATAGGGGAATATAGTCAATGCTATGTAATTGTGTTGTATGGTGACAGATGGTAGCTACACTTGGGGTGGGCATAGCATAATGTATACACTTGCTGAATCACTATTTTGTACACCTGGAACTAATGTGATATGGTGTATCGATATGTCCGTAAAATAAATAAATAAATACTTAAAAATTAAAAATTTTGAAATATAAATAATAATAAAAAAAAAGAATGCTGATGCCTATCACATCAGTCTTAATTAGACTATCTAATTAAGAGACTTTATTTAAAAGGAAGGAGAGGAAGCAAGCAACGAATCCATTTTCTTACTCTGCTACTATACTGAGAGAAGAGGGTCCTGGGGGATCAAACCCTTGCCTCCTGGTCCAGCGTTAGCACCACAATCCTACCAGCTGAGCTAACAGGAATTGACTGCTTAATGGAATTAGTCTTCCACTTTTAATTGGCTAGAAAACTTGCCAAGAAGTTTTGCCTAACAGTCTGCCTGACAGAAAACATGAGGATGGTCCCTACCAATGGGAATCGAAGGGGCGCCTGGGTGGCAGAGCGGTTAAGCGTCTGCCTTCAGCTCAGGGCGTGATCCTAGCGTTCTGGGATCGAGCCCCACGTCAGGCTCTTCCGCTATGAGCCTGCTTCTTCCTCTCCCACTCCCCCTGCTTGTGTTCCCTCTCTCGCTAGCTGTCTCTATCTCTGTCAAATAAATAAATAAAAATCTTAAAAAAAAAAAAAAAGGGAATTGAAGAGGATGACTATTCATTAAAGAGGCTAAGGCATGAAGCTGCTTGAAGCTGTAGGGCAAGGAAATGCTGCGGGGTGGGGGGTGGGGAGGGGTTGGCCAGAGCCTGTGGGAGCTTGCCCCTCGTAAACCCTGGGTTCCAAGGCCATCACCCCCAGCAGATGAGGTCACAACAAATTGCAACAGGTCTTGACAAACAGTTTCTTCCCAGGAGTCAGTAAGTCACCTGAAAAGGCTTAGTTCTATCTGTCTGAAATCCCCCCAGTGTGAACACACTACCAGAATGGTCCAGGCGGGGCTGTTTTCTTTGCTCCTGTGCAAAAAGCCACGCAAACAACTCTACTCTAGAACCTCAGGCTATAGTTTCCTTCAGCAGGTGGAAAAGCTCATATTTCTAACACTCTGCTAAATGTGGGAGTTGCCATCAAGATGCATCGAAGTGTACATTCTTGCTCAATAATTTCACTACTGGGAAGACAGCCTTTTGAAAGTGTGCAAAACTATAGCTGCAAAGACTACTTGTCGCAGGACTATTTATATCTTAAAAAATGGAAACAACTTAAATGTCATTCTACATGTGCTAGATATAGCCATAAAATGGAATATTGTGTAGCCTTTCAAAATAATGATGTAGAAAATAAACTTGTCTATATTTCCCAATTTTTCTACAACACACAAATAGTATTATAAAGCCTGTAAAACAACACCATGGGGGAAAATAATTTAAAAATCTCACATAGGCTAATGTTTACACAGTTAAAATGACAATTTAAACACACTGGAAGAACATAATACTAGGGTGAGCTTCTTTTGGTAAAAATCTCTCCGTAAGACAGATATTCATTCCCGTATTTTTAGCTATTAAAATCTGGATTCTATTACTTAAATTATCACTAACCTTTGCATTGTTATTTATCAAAATCTGGTCAAAAACTGGAAAATAAGACCATACAAAGGCTTAAAAAAAAAGCCTAGGTGGCTCAGTCATTAAGCATCTGCCTTTGGCTCGGGGCGTGATCCCATGTCTTCAGGCTCCCCGCTCAGCAGCAGGCCTGCTTCTTCCTCTCCCACTCCCCCTGCTTGTGTTCCCTCTCTCGCTGTCTCTCTGTCAAATAAGTAAATAAAATCTTAAAAAAAAAAAGTCATAAAATCCACATCCTGATATGGTCCAGGAACCTCATTTATAGGTAGTCTTCCTTCCATAATTCTGAGAAGCCCTACTGCATGGTTATGAAATCTGAACTAACAGTTAGCAGCTGAAGTGTAGATGTGAGAAGGTCTGCCACAGACAAAAAAAAAAAAATGCTGACAGCAGGGAAGAGTAGCAGCTGGCAGCTTGGTAATGTGAGAAGGTCTAGAAAAACCATGGCAAGTGGACCTGAGGACTCAAAAAAGCGCTGATTCCTGGAACCAACCAGCCCTACAGCATTAAGAGGCCAATGCAATATAGCAAAGCCTAGTGACTGATGCTCATCCCACAGTGGCAAATGGTAGTTTGTAAAATCTGTCTCAATAGACAGGAGAATACGGTACCTATTATATAATGAGATAAATGTGTGTCCTTGCATACCTATATTTTAAAAGTAGGATTTTATATCTATTTATGTATTGGTGCATGTATAGGTGTATGTGTATGACTTAGTTGTTTTTTTTTTAACTTGGGTTTTTAAAGGAGAATGTGTGGTAAAATCCAAATAGATCATGGTTTCATTAAGAATACTGTATCAATAGGACTTTCTTGATTTTGACGAATGTAGTTATACAAAATATTAACATTAGGGGAAGGTGAGGGAAGGGCGTACAGGAACTCTACCAGATTTGCAACTTTTCCGTAAATCTAAAACTATTCCAAAATGAAAGTTTACTCAATTATAGAGCAACAACACAAAGAATAAGGGCTTGGTTATTTAAATGTATTTTCTATCCCCTGCACCCTCTCCCCAAATCTCAAGGGGTCTGGAAACTAAGCTTTTACTGATCGGATCTGCATGCTTCGATGCACTACTGCACAGACCCTTTCACCCTAGATGGCTATCTTCCTTTAGAATCTGATAGCTCACAGCAAAATATCACGTTTACCCATTCACCACTCTGGGAAAAGGAGTGATTTCCCATAACAGAGTATTAAGAAAGTGATCCTGGTCCTCAGGTTTGCAAAGTCTGGAAAAGAAAGTGGTAGAACGCCACAGGATCCCAGTGCTCTCAGGACGGGAAGAGCTTCATCTGACAGGAAGCCCCATGGGGATGACCTCAACCACCACATCCCAGGCATTATCTCATCTTGGCAGTGTGTCATCCTCTACGTTCTCCCTCAAGTTGCTAAGAGGAAATGGGGAATGAGATGCAGCTCCAGCAGCCCACCTTGTTGTTAGGTAAATATTTTTAGCACTTTGAGGCATAGAGGCTACTTTTTAAGATCATCCCAGACATTCTGCAAAGGACCAATGGAGACTTTCTCCACTACATTCTAATGAAAAACCCATGCTGTGCTTAGAGCCGGCCAACAATGGTCAGCAACAGGAAAAAACACTCTGCTTCAGGGGGCCGTAAATATTTACTGTGTCTGATGGTGTATTTACTACTCAGTGATCATGCAAAACAAATGTTCTAGGACAAGACATGGTCTGTGTTCCCACAGGCTCATAGTTTGAAAGTTGGAAAGGAGCAGAGATGTCATCCAGTTTGCACATTTTACAGATTAGAAGATTGAGGCTCCAAGTACGCTCCCATCAAATATCTCCTTTTAAAGCATCTCCATTACAACACACATCCCCTGTTCACTGTTTATACATTTGTTTTTCACATGAGATTAGACGTGTGCATTTGCAGAGGGGCTTAGTACAGCAAGCTTCATAAGCGTCAATAAAAGTCTGAGACATCAGGATGGAAGCCCCAGCTCTGCCCTGACTCATGTTCCCTGGAATTTCTTTACTGCACCTAATTTTAAAACTGAGAAGACAAATCCTATCTTAAAAGGCTGAAACTGCAGCCAGGAGTACATTGGAAACTCACTTGCTGATATATTATAAAATTAATACAATCTATTCAAAATTAAAAAAAAAAATTCTTTCGCTCATTTCATCAGATAAAGACTAAAATGTTTTCTTTTTTTAAGTTAAGAATTTCTGGGATGTTGCTTTATCAAAGTTCACGGGTAGGAAGATTTACGGAGATAGGAAAGATTTTCAAAAACAGTGAGATGCAATGTAAAGGTTCCTGTTATTAACATACACACAGTTACACAATGCCAAAGAAACCCTTCAGCCCCAGAATGTATCTACATGATCTGAAGAATGCTCTAGGCTGCAAAACTGCTGAAAACCCTTTTCTTCACCTCCAATACATGAGTACCTCCAGTTCCTCATCTGAACTAATCAAGTTCAGGGTAAAACAAAATGGCAAATTAAGATCCCTACTTACAGCACTCGGTGTCTCAATTGCAAGACTGAGAAAGATGGACCTGGCTTGAGTCTTTGCCTAAGGTAGCAGCATTAGGGAAAGCTCTGTCACCCCCACTAGCTCATCAGGCAGAGGCTCTAAAGAAGCGACAAGGAGAACTTGGGAGGGTCCTAATGCGCAGGCTTCCCGAACCAGATCACCTTCTCAGCCGCACCACACTCCTTTGTTCCATTATGTGAGATCTTCGATGGCCTCCACTGAGGCAACTTACCCAATTAGCTGCCATCAACTCTGCCTGGCTCCCACTCTCCCACCTTCTCCATCAAGGCAGTCACTTAAAAAAGCCAAGTAGCTGAAGAAACTTCACTTTTCTAAAAGTACAAAGTTAACTAGCAAGTACTAGAGCCAGAGCAGATGTATGTGATACAAAATTTAAACATAATCACCCACAATCTGATGAGATGTTTCTAAGGCTTTAGTTACATAGTTTCATACTAGAGACTTCACCCCCACAAAGACCATTTAATTAGAAAAATTCTTGGGTATGATTCTGTGCATTTCAGAATAGCTATGTAATCACTTTGATTCTGTGTTTTGCCTTTTTCAGCCATCAGATTGATTTGAAATAGGTAATTCCATGCATTATAGCCAAAATGTTAATTTAAAAAGGATCAAAAGGGAACAGTTTAGGGGAACAGCCCCCCCCACACACACATACAAATTTCCAAAACAAGAAATTGAGCACTGAACCATCACCAAAGAATGACAACATCTATTACAGATGTTATATTTAATCAAGATCTCAGCATTTACTTATTTGCAAAGACCTTTTTCTTTTCTTTTTCTTTTTGGCTAATAATTTGTAAGCACTACACATTATGTTTTATAGACGTTAGCTCAGATAATCCTTACAATTGCCCTACAAGGTAGGAACCACTAATAAGCCTACTTGGAAGTGAGGAAATTCAAGACTAAGAAGGTTAAGTCCTCAGGTTATTAAATTGTTGTGGAGGCAATATTTGAACCCAGATCCTCCCCAAAGCTCATCCCACTTCTGACGTTTCCCTAAACATGGCCCATGTACCACGATTAGAATGTGAGATTTTTATTTATTTATTTATTTTAAGTAGGCGCCACACTGGGCATGAAGCCCAATGCAGGGCTTGAACTCACAACCCCGAGATCAAGACCTGAGCTGAGACTGAATCAGACACTGAATCAACTGAGCCATCCAGGCATGTGAGATTTTAAGATGCACATGGATACATACATTTTTGGTTTAATAGTTACCTATGTGTTTATTTTAATGTAGATTAGAAAAAAATGATTCAACCAGCAGATCTAACTTGGATCTTACTGCCAAGGATCTGGCTAATTTAGCATCAGTTACATACTTTGCAAGAGCTAGAAAAATAGTCAAGAATTCTCATGCCATTTCTTCTAAGGAATTAAATGATCTGGCCCACCAAAGGATGGACTCCATACTAGTCTCATTAGACTGGCACCCAGCTGACTTAATCAGCCCGGACATTAAGTGATTCCTTGCAGATGCCCAGAATCCAATGCTTTTACCTTCAAAGAAGAGTTTCTTTTCTTACCCCTCTCTTCTAACCCCATCAACTAACCCCCTCACCTCCCCCCACCCCTAATATACACATTCATCTGGTCCTGGGAGATTACCCAACATAATGTGAAGTGATTGAGAGCAGAGACATCTAGAAGGAAACAGACCTGCCCACTCATCCCTGTCTCCCCAACATGGCTCATCACAGAACTCTCTCTAGGGTGGCCATAGCTGACTCTTGAGCAAGCACCCTGTTCAAACAAAGGCCAGACATCAAAGCTCCAGCTGACTGAGAAACCTCTGGGGGGAAAAGTCCTCTTGGTGACATGGTATTTTTAGTTTATCCTTTCTCTTTATTGTTGAAGTGACTTTGTAACTTTTGGCTGTGGCTCTCTAAGAGGTAGCCTGACTGTGTGTTATATATATGTATTTTTCTTAAAGATTTTATTTTATTTATTTGACAGAGACAGCCAGCGAGAGAGGGAACACAAGCAGGGGGAGTGGGAGAGGAAGAAGCAGGCTCCTAGTGGAGGAGCCTGATGTGGGACTCCATCCCAGAACTCTGGGATCACGCCCTGAGCCGAAGGCAGACGCTTAACAACTGCGCCACCCAGGCACCCCAATATATATATATATGTATTTTTAAAGTAACTTCTAATTGCACATGTAACACATGAATACTTTCTCCTTGTAAAAACATAAACTGCTAAAGATTAAACTAGAGCTGTCCCAGATGGCCGCTGGAGCCAATACCAGACCCCATTCTCAGAGGGAATCATTTTAATGAAGTTATGGTGAAATCCTTTCCAGTTACTTTCAATACATTTGTGTATCTTTGAAAAATAAATAATTGCTTTTTTATGGTTTCTACAAATATTTTGTTTATTTTAATGAAACTGGTACAATGTCCATTTAAAACCCATTTCCTAGGCTAAAAAGTACAAATGAAATAAAAAAGAGCAGTGTTCTGTTGAATACACTTTTGCATTAATAACTTCATTAACTGTTAACGAAAATTACAACTTTTCTTGGCTCTTCCGACAAGACTTTTATCTTAAAATGCTTTCTCTTCAGGAAGTCATCTTTGGAGTTAGTCATTATTCTCACCATCTCTGTCATCTCGACTCCGGCCTGATAGTTCTCTTCTTTGGGTCCAGACGCACAAATTTTAAAAGTAGCTTCAAGTTAAGGAAAGGCCATTTTTTTCACAGTTCAGTTCTCTGAAAAACTTTCATCTCCCACTGAAAGTCATAGTCCAGGAGTGAAGCAATCACTCCCACTGGTAGATCTTATTTATCACAAGCCTGAAAATGCAAAATCCTGGAAACGGTGGCCTCTCTGTGCACACATGTAATTTTTAAAAAGGAGAGGGCAATATGAAGGGGACTGAGGCTTTTTTTTTTTTTTTTTAGAGAGAGAGAGAGAGTGCATGGGGAGTGACAGATGGAAAGGGAGAGAGAGAACCCCAAGCAGGGTCTACACCCAATGTTGTGCTTGATCTCCCAACGCTGAGATCATGACCTGAGCTGAAATCGAGTCAGACACTCAACCCACTGAGCCACCCAGGTGCCCCAAGGGGGCTGAGGTTTCATCACCAAAAATCAGCACAACAAAAACAAGTGATAATGGATAATGGGAACTAGAGTTCAAATTACCATTTGTTTTAGAGAGAGGGGGTGTCAGTTTTCAATTCCATTTTGAACACTACATCACAAAAGAATGATTTTATTTATTTATTTATTTGAGAGAGAGAAAGAGAGAGAGAGAGAGTGGGGGGGTGGGGTGGAGCAGAGGGAGAGGGAGACAGAATCCTAAACAGGGTCTACACCTGGCGTGGGGCTTGATCTCACAACCCTGAGATCAGACCTGAGCCTAAAGCAAGAGTTGGACGCTTAACTGGCTGTGCCTCTGAGGTTGCCCCGAGGACTATTTTTTAAAATAAAAGAGGATTGAGGGTAAAGAAAAAAAAATAAAGAGTATCTAAATTGTTGAATGACCCCATTTATTCCTGCAAAACTTCAACCACGTCTTCTTCCTCCATTCCCAGTTCTTTTGGAGTGTGATTATCAGTGATTCTCTGACCTCTGCAGAGAAACCTGGGTGAATTCATCGGAAGGCCCTCTCTTTGAGAGGGGATTCTTTGAGTTTCTTGAGCTGTGTTGTCATTTTCACTTTGAAGTGAATTTCACTGATATCCTGTCCAATGACTTTGAGTTTAATGTATTCTCCTGCCTTCTTATCCCCCAAGTTCTCAGCTGAAGGTTTTGCCTCCTGGTCAGACATGGTGACGGTGGCTTCACCCAGTGTCTGCACAGCGGCGCTCTCAGGTAGGCAGAACCTCTCTCTGCGGTTTACAAATCTGTCTCTCTTCCCCACCTAAATAATTGCTTTTTATGTGATTTAGTTTAGCACACAAACGGCATCATACTCAAATTTCTGCAACTTGCTTTTTATTCTTATTTATTTATTTATTTATTTAGCAACTTGCTTCTTGAAATCTAACATTATATCTTGACAATCTTTTCATCTTAGGCTTACATCACTTTTTCTCCTTCTTTTCCTTTTTTTTTTTTTTTTTAAATTGCTGTATTGTATTCCATAGTATGGATATATATTTTAAAAGGTGAAAATATCATGCAATTCAACTTTGGCTTTTCCAGGGCACTTTTTCTTAGAGAGCAATGACACATAAGAAGAAACTCCCCTTTCAGTTCTGTCCTTTCTGGGTTCTAGAAAACTGCCACAGACTTCAGTAAAAATAAGAAATGGGTCACAATCTGAGTGAGGGATTGACCTTAGTTTCATAAATCCTGGTGCAATGACATGTTAACAGGCTATGGAGTCAGGCAGAATCCCAATTCAGAGCTATGTGGCCTTAGACCTGTTAAACAATGTTTCTGAATCTCAGACTCATCATCTACAAAATGAAGATATTACTATTTACCTTTCAAGGTCACTGTCAAGACTGTGCAAGAAAAGGAAATGAAAACAGCAAGCAGAGAAACTGACACATGGTAAACACTTAATGCCTGACAATTATTTTAAGCTTCATGGCACAGTTCTGCTCAACAGTGCAGAATGCAAATCAATTTCTATTGCATAAGATTTCTAGTTTATGTTAAAAACTTATTAGTTCCCTTTGGAACATCTTGTTAAAACGGATACTGCACCCTGTGGATTTATAGGCAGGGAAATTGAGATAGAGATATGCTCAAGGCAGATAGATCCATCATGGAGCCAGGATTTTCTAAGAGCCATTGAGCTCCTTTTTTTAATGATTTATCAATAAGTTAATAAACAGAATGCTTGAAATTGCTACCTGAAACCTTCTAAGTATATTGTCGGGAAGCTTGCCTGCCCTTGTTAATTGCCTTCAAATGACTATTATTCAAATTAATTGAGCTAAACAAATTAAAAACAACTAAAAGGAGCAAAGTCTTTCAGGCAAAGAGGATAATATTTAATGAAATAAAGCAAAACAAAAAAGAAATAGGAAAATAAAACCAATACAAATGGATGCTGCCACCAGGATTCCAGCCAACAGATAATGAAACAGGTTTTGCCTCAATCATGTAGTAGGGCTGAAATCATCAGCCTGAAGGACTCGGGACTCTGGATCAATTTCCCAATATGACATGGAGTAAGAGGAAAACAGAAGGTGGTTTTCTGGCAACAGCAATGTTGCCTGGGAGCTCTGTAGGCTCTGGTCTCTTTATCTTGTCACCTCCTCTATCACCTCTACCAAGTCCCTGAACATCACATATGGCAGACAGCCTCTTAGGGTGGCTTCTGTGACTCCTGCCTTCTTCTTGTGTTCATGCCCTTGTGAAGTCTTCAGTTCTATAACCACAAGGAACTGAATGCTGCCAACAACCATGTGAGGTTTTTGTGTTTTTTTTTTTTTTAAGATTTTATTTATTTGTTGGAGAGAGAGAAGGAGCACAAGCAGAGGGAGTGGCAGGCAGAGGGAGAAGCAGGCTCCCTGCTGAGCAAGAAGCCCGACGTGGGACTCGATCCCAGGACCCCAGAATCACAACCTGAGCCAAAGGCAGATGCTTAACCGACTGAGCCACCCAGGCACCCCAACCATGTGAGTTGTTTAGAAAAAGATCTTCCCTAGTCAAAACCTTGATTCCAGCCTTGTGAGACCTGGAATTAGAGGACCCAGCTAAGCCATGCCAAACTCCTGATCCACAAAAACTGTGAGATGATAAATTTATGTTGTTATAAGAGGCTCAATTTGTGGTGATATTGTTATAGATAACTAATACATCACATTTGCTTCCGTGTCTGCATCTGAACCGAGAGGAGAAATCATATAAAGCCTGGTCTCACCAGTAATGAGACAATAAAAATCTACAGCAGTACTGGGTCTGTTTGATGATACTTGAAATGAGCCTTATTCCAAAAACAGGTGCTATATTTTGTGGGGGTTTTTGTTCACCAATTTTTCCTTTTTTGTTCACAGTGAAAGAGAACAACATACATTTTAACATATAATAGAACTTCAGGAGCAGATGATCTCCCTGGGAGATTTCCCTGACTTCCTAATTGATTTACCAGCTGCCAGACCCCAACTTCACAGACCTACTCTCTCTGTCCTTGACCTTCTGGAAAGACCATTCCAATCAGATCATATTCTTCTTCCAAAACCATCCCTGCCTGGAGAATTAAAACCAAACTCATTAGCAAGGCTCCAAGTCCAGGTTTGTTGAGTGAATAAAGAAATGAATAAAGGCATGAGGTAGAAAGCATATCCCACTGCACTGAAGTTGTGATTTCTCAACGGCAAAGACTGTATCCATTCATTTTTACTTCCCCAGTGCCAAGCACAGGGTTTGCCAGGCAGCAGCTGCCTCAGGTTGCCACTAGGATGCTGAGATAAAAATGCAGCATCACACTCCACTGTTCTAAGGATCTCTGTGTCACCTTAGTGGTGTTCATTCTGGCACCTTGCACTTGTGACAAGGAGCCCAGGCTTTCCCAGGCCAATAATCTGCCCATTATATAGTAACATTTAGCAGCTAACAATATAACACACCATCTGTTTAGTAGTCTAAAATTCCCGCTTGGGTCCATAATTCCTTCTTCACTGCAATCTAAGGGACTTTTGTTTATACCTTTCATTTGGTATGTTTTACTCCACTTCATACCTCAAGGGAGCCTGAGGACACCAACACAAACTGTGCAGAAATGTAGAGATTAGAAACATGGAGCTGCAGGAAATAGGAGTTGAAAGAAGAGACCTTGTAATGGTCTCATGGCTTCTGGAGATGTGTTGAGACTGAAAGCGTGTAGCCAGTTTAGCAACAGTTAACCAGAGTTAGCAAGAGAGGGCAAAAATGACCAGAGAACTTCCACGCCCAGCTATTGTTGATTCAAAAGGTACACGTAAAGAAATTGCTGTGAACGGGCTCAGCGTCTGTGGATGCTATTTGATTTGCTGGTTTTGCTGCTTTGAATGCTCTTCTGTGTGCCGGAAACTACACAGTGCTGTTTCATAGCAGAGCTTGCTTGTGCACTAACTTTACGACCTTTTCCCCATTCGGTCAACCCTCCCCCCACCCAGTCTTTGATCAAATGTATCTATAGCGAGCCCATATCCTGTCTCTTTCTCCTCCCAGTCAAAGCGCTAAGAAGCTAAGAATCATTCATAAGGACAGATGACTATTCAAAGCATCCCTTCCAAAGGCACCTGCACTGTCACAAGGAATAAACGAATAATTATTTACAAATTATTTATTTACAAATTATTTTCAAATACACCACCTTATTTGATGCTCAGTGCCTAGCCCACAGTAGGCACTCATTTGTATTTAAGGAATGGATGGGTTAAGAAACAGAGGCTCAGAGAGCTTAAGTGACTTGCCTAAGGTCACACAGTGAATTAAAGGCAGAGCGGAGGAGGAGAACACAGGTTTCCTGATTCTACATTCCAAGCTTTCACTATTCCCACCAAGTCAAAAACCAGAGACAGGAAGATTCACCAGAAGAATTTCAATTTGGGGGGGAACTGGTCTTCCCAACTCCCCAGAATTTAATGCACGAAAGCAGTTTCTTCTGCAATTCAACCCTACTTAAATTAAGGCACATTCTAAGAATCCAACTTGCAAACTCAAACCAGAATTCAGCCTCATTTCAGGTGGTTATTGGCCAACTGTGTTTCCATGTAAGATGCTTTCAAGGTAGAAGCAGTGAGCTTGGGGCTCAGAAGGAGCCTTTTGTCACCTCGTCCTTCAAAGACTCTCTGTTGCCTTAGGATTGCTTGAAAATTGTGAACTCCCGATTTTTAAAAAAGTTGAGAAGACTTTAAGAGCTCTGGCCCCACCGACTGAGTGCAGAGCGTGGGGGTGAGGTGGGAGTTGGGGAGAATGGCTCGGGCCGCTGCCCCCTTGGAGTTTATGAGGCACAGGAAGCGATCACAGAGACAGGGACTGCACAACCACACTAAGTACCATGAACTAGAGAAAAGTTCATTGTAGAGCAAAGCAAACCGAGAGCAGAGGAAGTAGCTTAAAGCAAAACTTGCTAACGTTGTGACATTGAAACTACCTTTAGGTTTTATTTACGGATTAAATGATATGATGTTTGAGATTTGCCTTAAGATGCCAAAATAAAGAAATAAAGGGTATATGGATGGGGGCATAGGTAAAAGAAAAACGGTAAACTATGGATGACTGTTGGAGCTTGGTAAACCAGGACCTGGGGCTTGAGAATTTCTGCAGTAAACAAAAATAAAATAGTTGGGGAGTTAATTCAGAGCCATGTCATTTGGTAGCTCTGTGACTTTGGGCAATTCACTTAACTCTTCAGAGCCTCGGTTTTCTCAAGCGTACAATGGCTGCGATACCCCCTTCTCTTGGAGAGCTTTTTTGAGACTTAAGTGATAATTAAATATATGTAAAGAACCTAGTATTATTTGTGAAAAAAAGGTAGAGCTCAACAAAAGGGAGTGTATTATTGTTATCAGGTAACAAAGTTCCCTGCGGGAGGGCAGAGAACACACTCCCACATACACACAGTCTCCATTCACCTCTCCCAGTAAGACATCTTAATATACTTGATGTGCATGTGACTTTTTAAAAAGGCTGAACTGCATACTAATTATTATCAGTAGGTATCCAGATCTTTATTTAGTAAAACCACTAAAAGAACTGTATTTTTATCTTAATCACTGTGAATCAAGCCTCATTCACCTCCTGCAGATGCGAGCGCCAGCCTATTGTGACGCGATGTCCTTCTGTATGTTCACAGGGGCTTACAAAATAGCACCTAAGTACCCTCTACCTACAGAATCAGAAAGTTGTTTTTTTTTTTCCACCAGAAACTTACATAATTCATCTTTACAAGTTTGCATGAGAAGCCAGAACTCTGGTTTACTTAAAATAAAAATAGCACACACTTGAGGAGTTTTTTCCATAGATACCTACAATGTGGCTTAGTGTTAATGCCCGGATTCATCCAACGGTAATGGAGCTATGGCCTTGATCAACTGTCCTTAAGCTCTTTCGGTCTCATTTTTTTCGTTTGTAAAATGGGGACAGTAACAGTAGCAACTTCTCAGGGTTGTTGAAAGGATGAAAGGAGAATATATATACATGTTAAGTCACACCATAACAGCCCTAGGATTGCTAGCTGCTTTCATTATTCATGTACCATGACCTCAGCCAGAAAACTCTCACACCGATATCACTTCCCTCCCATGATGTCCATAGCCTGCTGCACCTTAAAGATGATGTTTTATCAACTCTAGTAACCCAAAATAGGTGGTCCCTCCCCACCTCTGGGTGAAACGAGAAATTTAATTACCAAAGAAAACACACTTTGTTTTCTATTTCTAGATACCGATCTTAAAGTAGCACAAAAAGTGGAAGAGTGTGTCTGAAAACACGTTTTCGTCTAGGTCGGCTGTTTCTAGAATTCAGAGAACAATGCCTTCTAAAAATACCGCGCCTGCATCTTTGCCGGCTTCCCCCTTCAGAGGGCTGCCTTCACACTCCGGCCGGACCTGACAGCTGAAAGGACCTTTTGGAAGCGTGCCTTCCAAAAGGCAGTCCCGTGCCTTAGATTTTACTGATTTTGGCTCAAGATCCAAAATAAAGTTGCTTTGTGCATTTTCTGAGCTTTAAGCAGTGCCTCCCCCCACAGTAACACACTCCCAGACACTTATCAACAACGTTTTTAAGCCCTATTTGTTTAATTGATGCTTTCCCACATCATCCATCATATGTAGGTACAAGGCACTGCAGCTCCTGGAATTTTTGAAAATACAGGCAGTCTGATGAAATCGGGGTGTTACCGACATTTCTTTGTAAACTTGTTTATTTAGAACTTGAAATGAGTTGTTTTTTCCTCCCCCAGGCAGAGGAAACAAAGCAATCTGAGGTCTATGTAACCCATGGTACAGTCAAAAAAATTATTTAAAACCTAACTGCCATGTGTATTTACTTGACAACCCCATGCAGACTGCTAACAGTTTACCTGCCTAGCACTAAGGAGGTGCTTGAGGACAGGCTGGGTACACACACATTCCAGGCCCTCAAGGCTCAAACTCTAGTCTCATGTCTATTTATCAATCATCATATAGAGCTTACAGATGCCACGCACTGTGCTGACCACCTGACAAATACTAACTTATTTAATCCCGTAACAACCTTACGAGGCAGATATTACTATTAGCCCCATTTACAAATGGGGAAACCAAGGCACAAGAGAGGTCTTGTAACCTGTTTTAAGGTCCTACATTAGTAAGTGATGGTGTGAAGACCCAAAGCCAGGTGGTCTGGCTCCCAGGTTCACCTATTTGCTTGTTCACCAGGCTGCCTTTCAGTGGGGAGATGCCCTCGGATTCCACTGGAGAGCCCTAGCTGTGTGCTGGAGAGGGTGTTATGTCTCCCATGTCCCCAGTTCCTTCATGGCTGCTGGGCTCCCCTCTCCTCTTCTTCCTCCGCCCATCTCTGCTCTAGTTACTGACACGAGGCTGAGTCTTTACTATGGCCCTAACTTCCCCTGCCTGTTTCCACGCACTATGGATTGATTCCACTTGAAAATCCTCTCCTCTCCTGTCCTCCTCTGAGCCCTTATCAGTCCTCACCTGGACTATTTCGAGAACCTTCTACAGGGTTCCCCTTCTCAGTCTTCCTCCAATACTCTCTTTTCTTTTCTCTCTCTCTCTTTTAAAGATTGGTTTATCCATTTGAGAGAGAGACAGAGCATGTGAGTGGGGTGAGGGGCAGAGGGAGAGAGAGAGACAGAATCTTAAGCAGACTGTGTGCACTGAGCGCGGAGCCGATGTGGGGCTCTATCTCACGACCCTGAGATCATGACCTGAGCCGAAACCAAGAATCGGACACTTAACCGACCAAGCCACCCAGGTGCCCTCAATACTCTCTCTTCTTAAAAAAACAAACAAAAACCCGTGTTATGGGTTTCTTTTCTTTTAGTGTATAAGTAACACATGATTTCTGCAGAAAAGGTATAAGATCCAGACAAGCAAAAAGAAGAAAATTAAAATTACCCAAAGCTATCCCCAGAGATAAACCTATCTTCAAGTCACTTCAGATCTTATCTCTCTTGATATATTATATAGATATCAACATCAGTCTGTCTATCATTTATCTATAAAATCTGTTTCTTAGCAATGATTCATTATTGTTAGGCTAACTGGGTCACAGCACACATTGGGGGCACAGACCTTCAAGGTTCCTAGTGGAGTCCGGCCTTGTCGACTCGGCCACTGCGCCCACTGTCACCCAAACCTCAGAGCACACAGTCCCAGGTCACAGACCCTGGGAGCACACTGTCAGCCCTGAAGTCCTAGGAGTCTCCCTACACCATCTGACTTACTCTGCTCCCCCCAACATTTCCCAACCCTAGGCCTTCCGTTAGGGCTCCTCCTTGGGCAGGGAAAGCCCACACAAACAGTGGTGTGGGTCACATGCAACAAAAATGCCCTACTGTAGAAACAAGAAGCTTCCTCCCGGGCCTCCCCCAGGCTGAGGGCCTCCAAGCGCGCTGTGGCCCCTGCAGGTTCTAATCCTATTCCATTATTCATTGCTGTCTTCATATATGGAGTGCTGTATCTCACGGGAGGGAGAATCTAAGTAAGAGTTCACCTGGTTCTTCCTCTTGTAGTTTCTTCGGTTGAATCAGAGCCCAGAGATATTGGAGAGCTGAAAGAATGGAACCTCTGGGCCCATCACTGACCACAAGTGACTGGAGCCCAAGAGGCACAGCCTGGCAAGTCACCTGACCTCCTACATGCCAATGTCCCCTTTGAAGGTCACACACACACACACACACACACACAAGACCGAAATTGCTATTTTCTTAAATGTAGCAGCAGAAAGCTACAGGGCTCGGCCCCTTTCTCCTTACTTCTGCAGATCAAAGTCATGGCTAGTTCTCTTTCGTTTCACAGAATTAAAGGAAAAAGCCCTACAGAATTGTCACAAGCTGATTCACAAGCTGTGAAAAACCCACTTGTATACTATGCCATTCTTAATGGTCAACCTAAAGAAGAAAATGTGAAGCATGCAGCTGGTAATCTTTCCAGCTTCAGGCTGGGCTGCCCCATTCATCAAATCCCGGGCCTGCCATGTCTACTTTATCCTCTCCACCACTGCCTTGATTCACTGGAATTATTACTTCTCAAAGAGGAAGGCTGGCTGCTCAATGGGCATATGGATCCTGCACTGCCTTTAAAAAAATAGTGAAAGCCCGAGCTAAGAATAGCCAGGGTGCATCAGTTGAGTCTCTATTTGAAGTTCAAGGGATTTTGTGTTTAAGAATACAAGACCTCCCAGAAATGGCAGATTTTTAAACACCGGATCTGACCTAAAGATGGAAATCTGTACATACTATGAACCTTGTTTCTTACTTCTTTCAGTGCAGCACTTCTGCCTACTCCCTGAGCACAGGGTGAGGAGGTAACCAAACAGACCACACATAGCATCGTCAGAGAGAAATTCAGGGAAGACGACAGGTCAGAAGTCTACCAACAAACAGGTCTGGTGATTGTGAGGAAGAAAGACCATATCTTCCACCCTCAACTATACAACTGAGTTATCATTATGATCCAAGGTTTTCTTGCTACATTTTTTTTTAGACTGTTTTGTTAAGAACTGAAATTAAGGAATGCTTTAAAATTACAGAGCCCCTTTCACACACCATGAATCCTCATTTTTCCTTTCTTGGTTGACTACTTGAAAAGCACGTACTTCCAAGGGTTATGCCAGGCACGGCAGGCACTGACATAACCGGTGGAAACACAGACTCCTATGGAAGCCTCTAGAAGCGGCACCTGACTGAGGACCAGGGAGAGCTTCTCAGTGGAGGTTATGAGAAAGTGGAGACCCAAAGGACAACCAGGCCAGGGTGAGGATGAAGGAAAGGAGATTCCAGCAGAAGGAGCAGCAGGTGGAAGGGGCTATGGTCAGGGAAGTCTGGTCCATTTCAAGAGAGAAAAGAAATGGTAAAAGACACAGGGGACAGGCAGGGCTGGGGCTTACAAGTAACGTTGAGAAGGAGGCCTTCTCCTTGGGCTTTCTCTAGAGGGAACAGGAAGAGGCAGCAAAAAGGGTAAAGCAGCAGAGCAACAGTCCAACTTGTGTTTTAGGAAGGTCCCTCTGGCTTTCTGTAGGGAATAGATGTGAGGGGGAGGAAGAAGGCAGCAGGAATGCAGGCCAAAGAGGAAATGCCTTCAGCAAAGAAAGAGGCATCGGGGCTGGAGAAAACCAGAGGATTCCAGAGATACTTAGGAGGCGGGCAAGTTGAGACTTGGTGATACAGATTCAGTGTGGGAAATGAGGGGAAGGAACCAGGCCATCATGCCACCCAGGTTTCTGGCTTTGCCAACAGAGAGGTGCTATTCAGGGGGACACAAATACCTTGAGGGGCAGTGGGTTTGGTGGTCGGGGCAAGGCAGGAGCTGTACTTTAAACAAGTAAAGGGTGAATTCTGGGAGAGACATTCAGATGCAGCTGACGAGGAGGCCTCACTCAGGACCCCAGTGGACATTTCCATTTAAATGATGGCCACAAGAAGAGGAACGTGTGAAAGAATCCAAGGTGGAGTGGCCAGAAAGCGGAGGCTGAAACAGGAGAGTGTAGGTCATGGAAGCCACACAGAAGGGAGAACTGGATCAGGAACGGTCAGCCATACCATGCGGCAGAGGTCAGGATGGAAAAAAAAAAAAAAAAACCATTAGATGTGGCCATGGCAACACCTGGTTGGCCAACACCATATGATGTCTGGCTATCGGGTCAGATGAGGACTAAGGGAGGAATCAAGACCGGAGTGGATCTAGGAGCAAATGGAGCTGAGGATAGTGGAGAGGGGAGAGATGGAGGTGAGGGGCAGGATGGAGGGGTACCTGCCGTCACCAAAGGGGTTTCACTGCAGCGAGAAAGACTTGAGGCTGTCAGGCAATATTACTGTTGCCATATTTATGCAGAAGATAAAATGACTTTCCCAAGAAAGTGGAGGAACAGGAATCCAAACACGTGTTTTCTGACTTTCAGAATGTCTCACCCTGGTAGCAATACACGGATTTTACTGATATGAAAACAAGTACTCTGGGCGGCCTGCCCCCTGAGTGACTGCACCACAGAACTAGACTGTGAAGGGGAAACAGCTGCGAGACTGAATCACAGCTCTCCCACATTTGAGACACACACGGCACAGATGATGGATGAGAGCTGCCATCAGTAAAGGCATTCCAAGTTCCTATCCCCAACCCGAAAACGCAAGGAAATTTAACTTCTGAAGCCACACCTCCAAAAAGACAAGCACCATTTTTCAACCCCACTATTTGGCTTTCAGAGGGCTTCTTTTCTCTTTCCAGTTAGGTCATTTCACTCAGTTTGGAGGTGGGGGAGGTCAGAGGGCCTGCAAAGCAGCAGAGGCCAATGCTGGGGAGGGAGAGGTAGGGCTGGGGGCGCTGAGCCAGTGTCCCTGGGAGATGTCTGCCAGCAGGGTGGGGGTGGGGTGGCTGGGCGATCTGAATCCACAACCAGCCCATCCCGGGAAGTAGCATCATTGAAAGGCACCAAGCCACACGAAATACACACAATTCAGGGAGGAAAAAAAAAAGTAATAATAAGGGAAATAAGGGAAAGAGGAGATAATAAGGGAAAGAGGAAGAAAAAGAAAATGAAAATGAAAGACCTATGTCTAATATCTGTCTGGAAGGACACTGACTCAACATTTTAAGAAGACTCAACCTCTTTCCTAATAAGGGAAAGAGGAAGAAAAAGAAAATGAAAATGAAAGACCTATGTCTAATATCTGTCTGGAAGGAGATAATAAGGGAAAGAGATAATAAGGGAAAGAGGAAAAAAGAAAATGAAAATGAAAGACCTATGTCTAATATCTGTCTGGAAGGACACTGACTCAACATTTTAAGAAGACTCAACCTCTTTCCTTAGCTCTTTCCCCAAGCCTTCACATACCAACATGGGACTAAAGGATTCTTAAGTTATCAAACCTAATACTGTGATTTCACTTGTCTCTTTATTGCTGATAAACTCTGTCTTTTATTAGTGTTTTATTACACCAACAATTCATAAATACGCATCCTCCTTACAGACATGGCTTGAATCCCCTCAGGCCCCCTCCCCCCGCACCTCCACCCCTAAGGAGCTCCCTTCTCTGCTGAAGTGCATGTAGGTGGCTCTTCTTCCAGACCTTTCTCTGTGCATTTACACATATAGATTATATAAACATAGATCCCCTCTTTACTTGTGTCTTGTGTTTTATAATTTTCCCAAGCAAACCAAAATTCTATTCCACTTTGAGAGTTTTTTTTTTTTAATTTCAAAGGATCCATCACAATTGTAGTTGATGCTTCTGTTGTAATAAAACTGGAATTAAAAAGAGAAAGAGAGGTTTATGGAGCTCGGTTAGACGCTTTGCTCTGCCTTCCAAGATCAATTGACTTGCTTCTTCATAATCTAAGTAAGGTCTAAGCAATGTCATTTATTTGAAAATTTATATTAGAGCTTTTCCAAATCCCTGGCACACATTCTCCCTTAAAACTAACCATGGAAAGCAAAGCCTGTTATATAAGCAGCCAAGTCTGCAGCCATGGCCCATAATTCTTCAGCTGCCAGGTCACATGACTGATAACAAGGCCGAGATAAACGCAATAATTAAAAAAAAAATTCTTTTCTAGAAGAAAAATGACTTATGTATTTGAAAAAATAAAAAACAAAAAGATTCAAGCTATTCCCATTGGGACCCATTCTAAATAGTTATTCTTCAACAATAAAACAAAAAGAGTTTTGATTTTTTTAAAAAAGATTTATTCATTTGAGAGAGAGAGAGTGAGAGAGTATGTGTGCATGCAGGAGGAAGGACAGAGGGAGAGAGAACCCCAAGCAGACTCCTCGCCGTGCGCAAAGCCCAGTGTGGGGCTCAATCCCACAACCCTGACACCACGACCCCAGCTGAAACCAAGAGTCAGATGCTCAAACACTTGAGCCCCCCAGGTGCCCCAGAAATTTGTTTTCTTAAAGAGCTACACCTATCATGGATACTGTGGGTTGCCTTTTTAATAGCTATCCCTCTTTCTCCTTCCTATGGAACCCCTGTTTTCTGCAAATATTTACTGCATGCCCACTTTATCATCTGAGTCGAACTGCCTAGCATTCCTCTGGGAGCTGTTACTGGCACAGGGATGAGCATATGACTTCACATGCCAAACATACTTAAAGGAAGGACTTATTTTCTAGAAAATGGGAGCACATTGCTTCCATAGCTATGAGAAGTCATCTTGCAACCATGAAAATCACCAGTCTGAAGTGTATGGAGGATCTGGGGAGATGCGAAGGCCTGGTGTTTGCTTTGAGTTAAGTAACTGAGTCAGTCAACTGCGGTCCGGTCTACCTCTGTACTTACTCTGTGAGACAGAGCACCCTTGCTGTCTAAGGTTCTGTGAGTCAGATTTCTGCTGCTTTTTCCAAATCGATCTGCCACCAAAGAAGGCAGGAGGGGAAATCTGGTGCCCTCTTCTGACCTATAAATTACATTTGACAGGTTTCTTTTTTTTCTTTCAGGGTCACTTACATAACCTATTCACTATATCCACATGCATTTTTGTCGCTGAAGACATTTCCCTAGGTTTGGAAACGACCATTTTAATGGTTTTAAGCCTAGTAACTAAATAAATATGATTAACTGGCTGCTACCATGGAGAGTTCAAGAGAAGCAAACTCATCTTGGAGGACACTGAGCCCCACCAGTGTCTATCAAGGTGCTTGGGGCTGGGGTCACAGCAGGGAGCACAATTGACAATCAGGGTCCCTGTATGTGCTTGTGGACTTACTTTCCGGTGACTAGCTCTAACTGCCAAGAGGAAACACTGGGGGAGGGGAGGGCCTCCTCTGGATAGGATTATCAGGGCTGACATGAGGCAAGGCCTCTACAAGGACGCAGAATAAAAGGCTGAGATCAGAGCAAGATGTGAGCCAGATCTGGGGGGAGAAGAAAGACAGGAATGTTTGAGGAACACCAGGACATTTTGGTTTACTAGAAGGTGCCAAGAGAGGGGGATGGTGGAGGGAATGAGGTTGGCAGGTAGGCAGGAGCCCGGGCATATCAGGCCCTGCAGGCCAAGGAAGCTGGATCTGTATTTCACTCTAAGGCAGGGATTCTTCATTGTTTTTGTGCCAAGAACCTCATGGGCAGCATGCTAAAGCCTATGGACCCCTCCTTACAAAGTGTTTTTAAATGACAAAGAACAAAACAAAACAAAACAGAAACCAAAAAAAAAAAAAAAAAATTAGGATTATGAAGGAGCACCTGGGTGGCTCAGTTGGTTAAACATCAGACTCTTGATTTCAGCTCAGGTCATGATGTCAGGGTCATGAGATCGAGCTGTGCCGGGCTCTGGGTTCAGTGGGGCGTCTGCTTGTCTCTCTCCCTCTGCTCCTCCCCACTGTCCCTCCCCGTCCCTGCCTCTCTCTAAAATAAACTCTTAAAAAAAATTTAGGACTATGAAGATCATAGTTGGGGGTACCGGGGCAGGGGGATAATGGAAGTGGTTTATCTTGGCACGGAGGAGTATTTTATCAATTACATTGTTTAGAGTTGCCAGCATATAGTGATAATAAAAAGCAGAATTGAAGTCAACTTATTGTTTTTTAATTCTTTAGCCAATGCATTCCCTTATTGTCTGAAATAGGGCAACTGCTCCCAACACTCCCCTAACACCCTGCTCTGGTACGCTTCTGATGAAGGAAACCCATTATATTAAAATAGCTATCAACATATTAGATAATTAATTTATCACATGGTACAAATGATTTCTTTGTTCATGCTTTAAATAACAAGATCTTGTGATGGGTCTCCTCACTACTGTCATTTTCAGTAATCATGGACATACAAGATTTAGAGATGTATGCAATCAGTGTAACGTAAAAAGAAAATATCAGGGCACTCTTTTGGTGACAAAGTCACGGGTACTGCTATGGTTTGCTGCTCTCATTTGTAACAAAAGGAAATGTAATTTTCAGTTGGAAGTTAGTGAAAATAAAGATGTGCTTTCCCCCCCTCAATCTAAATGTATAGATCCCATGGAAATTGGTAGAAGGTTTGACCAAGGGGTGTAACATGATCTGATGTATGTTTTTAAAGAATTAGCCTAATAGCTGTTGGGGGGTAAGGCAAAAGAAAAAAAAAAATGGACTAAGGTCATTTCCTGTGCTTTTCTTGCTGAGAAACTGCTAAAGAACAGATCTGTCTTTATGAGCGCTCCCTTGGCTGGGGATGGGAAAGGCCACGGCTGCAGCAATAAAGCCCCTGGGGCCCTCCGCTGCAGGGACAGGACAGGAGGTCATAGCCAGGAAAGACCCCTGTGTGAGTCAGTGAAGCTCAGAGGAAAGAAACCACATTTGCCCCTGTTTCCTGTAAGATGGGCCTGATGGTAACTACCCACCGGGCTGGTTCTGCCGACGACGAGAGGAGCTGCCCGACACACTGCAAGGCACCAGCGAACAGCGAGCCTTCAGTAAGTTGTGGTCAGTGGTGTGGTGGGACCGGCCTCCCTGGTGCCCTCTGCCTGGGACCTTAATCATGCACTTTGGAGGGAGGGTAGGGCGTAGAGGAGTCTTAGGGGCCATCTCACCTTGCAGGAGTGAAGGGATGTCCCCAGGCGATCTATAAAGCCAGGGGCTGCAAGGGACATGGGCCCAGTTCTGACATCTAGGGTTGGAACAAAACCAGTGTGAGCCCTCAAATACTCAAAATCTAAAACCTCAACTGCTCACGTAAAAACATGCCAAAGGAAACCCTCCTCCTAGCAGGGCAAGCAAGGACACCGGAGACCAGAAGAGGGTAAAAGCAGGAGTTCCAGACCCGGGCTTTCCTCTCTTGATTCATTTGCAGAGAGGGCAATGGGCCACCCGCTTCTTAAAGGGAGCCTGTGCTTTTAACGCCTAGGGGCTGGAGGGTGGGGTTGGGGAAGCCTAGATTCTTGCAGGGCCCTTGGAAGAGGGGCTGCTCAGAGCCCCGCAGGGAGCCGGGAATAGAGTCCACCACTGCCAAGTTTGTGCTGGGCCCAGAAGTTCCTGCCAGACAGCACTCCCTCTCTCCCCAAAACTGGAGAATGGGCCTGACTCAGGCTCTTGCTCCTCTTTCTCTTCTAAGGGTCATCGAAACCTTCTACCCTACCTCTGGCTTTTTTGTTCGTTTCTTCTTTACTCTTTCTCTCCCAAATGCATCCCCATCTAAAAAGCAGCAGCTCTACTTCCACTGGCTTATAACAGTTCTCGAGTGGCCCCCAAAACCCACACACGGCAACAGAGTGCACTAAAAAAAAAAAGGCCTCTGGCCAATCTGCTACCAAGTCAAAAACAGAGATTCTTATCCACAGTTTGAAATGAGGGAGCAAAAGGAAAGGTGACTCCCTGGCCCTCCTTGCCCATCCACCTTTCAGGAGTTTACAAGGAATGGCACAGATGCAAAGACATAGTGAAGGGGCCTGGAATGGGGAGCGCGGGCAGTGTGTCCTTCTTTAAGTGTGAGAGATGTCAACCGCCACCCCCCACCCCCCAGAGTGACCAAAGCATCACAAAAGAAACCCTCTACTCTGCAAATGCTCTGTGCTCACTTTGAACTCAGATCCGTGGAACAGCTTTTGTTAAGCCGACATCAAACCACGTTTTCAGAGGGTGGGAAATAAATACCCCTTCCCAAATCCTGGCTCTTATTCCAATGGCTAAACAAAAAGCTTTTATGAGGATTATTTCACGGGGCGACATGGCACGAAGAAAGCGGTCCACTTGCAGTCTGAAGGTCAACAGTGCTGCTTTGTCTGAATTCGTGTCCTCTGCGGGGCCAAGGCTGAGTCGTGCCGCCCTCCAGGGATCTCTGTGGCAACGTGCGTTCATTTAAAGACTCACACAGGATGAGGCTGCTGCGGGCAGCTGACCGATGCTACCCAGCAAATTACACCTCCTGTCTTTCCTTTGGCCCTCTCATTAGATTTGTTTTTAGGTCAATAAAAATGTTATCAACACTCCTCCTTTGGAAAATGTTTGTGGTTGCAGCTGAGCGCGCCTGTTACAACTGCTGACAAAGGATTCCAAAATCATAGGGCACAAAGTCAAATGAACCCCCTTAGCAAAAACTCCTCTTGCTTTTTTCCACTCCACGGGGGCTGTGTTCATGGGGCTGCTTCATTAGAATCCCTGCTTTCACTCCCACTCGTGTAAAGGGTTTTGTTTTATTTTTCTAATGAATCACATCTGGTGTATTTCAAAAAGGCATCTGTTATGGACTGAATATTTGTGTCCCCTAACATGCATACAGTCAAAGCCACCACCCCCATTGTAGTGGTAATTTGGAGGTGGCCCTTTGGAAGGCAATTAGGTTTGGATGAAGTCATGAGGATGGGGCCCCCAGGATGAGATGAATGCCCTTACAAGCGCTCCTGTCTCTCTTCCAGCCATCTGAGGACACAGAGAGAAGGCAAGATGGTGGTTGTTTGCAAGTCAGTTAGAGAGGTCTCACCAGGGACCAAATGTTCTGGCATCCTGATCTTGAAATTCCCAGTCTCCAGGACTGTAAGAGGTAAATTTCTGTTGTTTAAGGCACTCAGACTAAGGTATTTTGTTATAGCAGCCTGAACTAAGACGGTATCCTAATTAAAGAACAGTCTTCTGTTTGCCATAATGAGAAATGGAAAAGCATGCTTCAGTGTCCTTGACTGCTGATGTCTTCTTCAACCATCCAAGGAGTGGAGAGAAGGACTTGAAGCAAGGTGGTCACATGAGCAAACTTAAGAGGCTGGTTTTCCCATTATTAACCAACATCTAATGTATTTACCTTCTAATCATCTACCTGAAAAACCCATGATACCCAAAACATCACAGATCTGGGGAATTGGGTCACTGGAAGGGATGTAATTTGACTGCTTTACTTTGCAGATGTGGAAACTGATGCCCAGAGACGTGAAGCAACAGGTACAAGGTCAGATAGCTACCCAATGACAGAAGTCAAAATAAAACCCTAGTCTTCTAATCCATGCTGAGAAACACCTATCCCAGATGAGGCAGTAAAGATAGAAAGTTCTACACATTTTCCTCAAACCCAACTGCTCCACAGCCAGCTAAGTCTTACATCAAACCTTGGCTTCCTCTGAGACATTCTCCACTCAGCAACCGGAAGAATCTTCTCGAAACACACACCACACCATTGTTTAAACTGCCCCCGGGCCCCTGCTAGTGACTCCTTACTGTTCTTAGGATAACAATCTAAATCTTGAACATGTTTTTTGAGGCTCTGCATGGTTTGGTTTCTGCCAATTGCTCTAATCTTACCATCTACCACCTGCCAGACACATTTGCCTTTAAAGTGGCATGCTCCATCCTACCACAGGACCTTTGCACATGCTGTTTCCAGGCTGCAACTCTCACTCTCACCTTTAATCTAGTTAACCCTCTCCCTTCTTTCAGATCTCACTTCCTCAGAGAATCTTTCTTGACCTTTCATGACTAGGTCAAGGTCCTTGATTAAATGCCCTCACAGCAACATGCCTCTCTCACGTTCAAAGCTTTTATTTCCACTTGTTATTATATTCTTGTTATTGTAATTAATTAATGTCTGCCTCCTCGACTAGGCTGTAAATTACCAGAAACTGGGCTCTCTTGTCACCATTTTATCCTCTATCAACACAGTGTGAGCATAGAGATGCTCAGTCAATATGAATATGAATAAAAGAATTAATGGGGGCACCTGGGTGGCTCAGTCGTTAAGCGTCTGCCTTTGGCTCAGGTCATGATCCCAGGGTTCTGGGATCGAGCTCCGTATCGGGCTCCCTGCTCAGCAGGAAGCCTGCTTCTCCCTTTCCCACTCGGCCTGCTTGTGTTCCCTCTCTCACTGTCTCTCTCTCTGTCAAGTAAATAAAATCTTCTAAAAAAATGAATTAATGAGAAAAAGAATTTAAAAATACACATAAGGTCCTCGAGGATTTAGAGTCTAGAAATGTCCTCTGAGTCACTTGTACCTTGGGAAGCTATTCAATGCTCAATGCTGCTTCCCATCGATCTTTCTAGGAGAGAGGGAAATGACTGGATAGATACCCTTCTCTCAGAAGCACGCTTTCTTCTTCAAGACCACATCACATAAAATATAGGAACATTTCAATGTCTACTCAATCAAATGTCACTCTTCTGCTAACAACATGAGACCTTCCATCAAATGGAAATTCCTAAACTGAACAAAACCTCTGGGGTCCCAATGGCAATTTTGTTCCTTACTGTAGTTTCTCGAGACCCCATCAATCAAGTCCTTCGTTATATACACACAGAGATAACCCTCCCTTCATACCATCCCTGTTTTCAGACACATTCTCCGTGACCACCGCCAGCAGCAGGCTCATTTCTTATTTCAGACACTCCCCAACTTTCCCGCAGGGACAACAAGCACATGGCTATCTCCTGCAATCTGACAACAATTTAAATTAAATCTCAGTCCCAGTGGCCGGTTGTATTACGGAGGGAGGCCCTCATCGAGGAACACAGCGGAACTTAAAGCAGGCATGTGTCAGAGAACACGGATGGTGTGGCGCTTCAGATACAAAAGCATAAGGAAAACCCCTTTTCCCTGTGAAGGCAAAACAACATGAAACGCCGACTTTAAAGGAAGACAATTTACAATTCTTTAAAGCTAAATATGTTTCAGCTAAACATAACATTCAAATTTGTGAAAACCAAACCATATTAAGGTGTTTTCTCTCTTCTCTCTCCTCTAGGAATTTCGTCAATTCCCGCGGCTCTCACATCTGGACAGTGGCTGAGGTGCCATCCGCAAGAATGGATACATTGCTCAAAGGGCAGTCATCTCTGTCAGCTCTAGGTGGGTCTTCTGTCATTTGGGTTATTTGCAAATAAAAATAAGCGTGTCTTTCTTTTAAATTACTAACATGATTAAACTGAGTAGATCATCATGTCCATTTGTGGGGGGGTCCATTCAATACCTCTTATTTAGTTTCCCACTGTCTTATAATCAACAAAAACCATTTTAAACCACAACCTTATTCACCTTCTCCAAGTAAGATAAGCCAAACACAAGGTAAGGGGAAGCTAAGGGTGGGGGGTCGGCATGGCAGGTACCCTGCAGCACGTTCCCAGGTGGGGCTCCTCCACTCATCCCAGAGGGCGAGAGGGGTGGAATTCCACCCGGGTCCAGCTGGAAGAACCTGGCACACTTCTAGTTCCTACAAAATTGGGTTCTCCAAAGCGGCTCCCTTATTTTCTCCACAGGACTGAGAATGCTCAGGAATGCAAGGCACGCTCATATTTCAATGCAATTGCTAGAACACATTCCAGGGAGAGATATAAATCACGTACTGGCACTCCGCCGTTGTTAAATGTCCTAGAATACACTCCTTCCCATTAACTTGGATCAACCAGCGATGAGCTTACTGACAACGCCTCACAAGTTCCTCTCTTTCCATGACCACATGGTGGGTATGAGCGGCAGCGCTCTGTGCTCAGTAAATGCCAGTCAAATGGAAAGGAATTGAGACTTCAAAGGGGAATGTTTTTCATTTTAACGGAAAATTTCCGTTCTGACCATTATCCTGAGAGAGTTAGACATGGGAGCGTGGGCATTCATGATTCCATATCTGCAGAAATCATGTGTACATTCCATATTGCTTACGTCCTCTTATCTTCAGGCTGATTTCTCTCATTAGCTCATAAAGCCCTGGCTCTACCTTCCCTTATCTTGCTTTGTATACCACAGGGTCTCTTCAGGTAGGTTGGCCTTGGTTTTTCCTCTTGTTTTATCACTTTTCTTCAAAATGAGAGAATGCAAAAATGTGCACAGAGGAAGACAGACATTCTTCAAATGTTGCCAAGGTAAATCCAAGTCATGTTTACGGTAACCTCGCAAGGGCAGCATGAAACATGAACGATGAAGTGGCCGCTCAGTTATCCCATGAATGTGAACTGGACACACTCAGTGCCAGACACCATTCCAGATGTTAGGAATAAGGCAGAAAATGAAAGAAAAGTTATATCCCAGGGAGAAGATACTAACAAATAAAAAAACCATAATGTGGCAAAACAATGAAGAAAAACATAAAGTCAGGTGGGAAGAGTAGGGAGTACTTGGGAGGGTGGGGTGGGGAATGGGGGACAGAAAAAGCCCATTTAAGGACCTTTGAGCAGATACCTGAAGGACGATGAGGAAGTATGTCACATGGGAATCAAAAAGAGCTTTCCATAGAGAGAATCGGCTTTGCCAAGGCCCTGGGGTGTGAGTGGAGAAGAAAAAGAGGGCCAGGGTGTGAGAGCACAAGGGAAGGGAGAGTGGTAGGTGATGCGGTGCAGGAGAAGCCTCATGACCTGATCGTGCTCGGCCTCAAGGGCCACTAGAAAGATGCAGCAATGCCCCTGAGTCAGGAGGGAGACATGAGCGAGACAGTGCGTCACTTAGGCTTAAAAGAAACTCTCTAGCTGCTGTGTTGAGAGTGGACAACAGAGGGTCAAGGGCAGAAGCAAGGAGACCTGGTGGGAGGTTTCTGGAATTATCCAGCGACTACAGATATGAGGGGAGCCTGATAAAAGTGGTCCAACTGGACATGATGATGGTGTGGTTCTGGCTCCACGACGAGACAGAGCTTGTGGTGGTGTTATCAGCCAGTCACCCATTGTTTGTGACTGCTTAGCTCTGAGTCAAGCTTTGTAGAATGCAATCAACAGCTGAGACATTTCGTTAAATACTTCTATTATTTACAAATAATAATTCATTTAAAATCAAACTTGTTCCCCCCAAAAGGGCACAGAACTCCCCCTTGTTTTAAGCAACACATAAACAGTAAACAGTATCTGTATTTCTGCCTTCCTGGTATCATTTATCTTTTATGAGAATTATCAAATTTACATTTGAAAAAAATCCATTCAACAAATCTTTCTGAGGGTTGGATATATACATACCAGGCACTTTCTTGGGCACCAGGATGATAGTAGTGCCTAAAACAGACAATATCTCTGTCTGTGTCTCGTCCCATGCTCCTGGATTATTTTACAACTTCAGGAGTAATGAAGTGCTTACTTGTGCCAAAGCCCTGCTATATGATTTTACTGAGCCCTTAGAACAACTCAATTACCATCTGCATTTTCTAGTCAAGGAAACTAACACAGAGAGGTTGAATATGCTGCCCAAGGTCACACAGCTAGGAAGTGGTAAGGCCAGAATTCAAAACACCAAAACCAGAACTCTTAGCTTCTGCATGTTCCTGGATTTCAGGTACAATCCAGAACATGAGTCCCAAGAGACTTTTACTCTTCCTTGGTCATCTTGAGCAGGGCACTTGACTTCCTGTCTCAGCTTCAATTTTCATATCTACAAAATGAAATGTATTCAACTAAATAATCTCTAAGCTCCCTTCCGGGTCTAAAACTTCTAGAGATCTTGCTCTGAAACCCAGTGCTCTCAGACCTAAATACCTTAACTCTAAGAAGAACACAAAGGAAAGCCCACCCGCCATACAGTATAATTTCTCAAGTCTGGCTTTTGCATAAAATAAAGTGAAGCACTTCCCCAGATGAACCTTCGCGTTGACCAGCTAAAAGAAAGTAAATCAGTTTCAAGGATCCTCTAAGGGAGAAAAATGTTAGTAGCAGTGGAATTTATAGCAAAATTTCTTTCTTTCAAGACCAACCAACAATCTGAATTACTCCCTTATAGGAAGGAGAAAACCAATCCCAGGTACAGCTAAGATGTGTCTTCCCTGGGCTTGGTTAACTTGTAACAAAATCCAGAGCAATCCCCCTTGTCTGTTGACAAAAAGTCTTAAGTCTTCGTTCCTGCAGTGTCCTTGTGCCTGACACAGGGTAAAGTTCCATAAATGCCAGTTGACTGAATTAGTCATCAGTGATTTAATGAATGCACTAAAGAATGAACAGATAAACTCATTAATTCTACAGTGACAAATATTTCCTTGATAGAATTTATATAGATCTGGCCAGCAAATCAATCACCTTCCTCCGCCAAACAAAGGTGAAGAAAATAGCTTAGATGTATTGATTTTAGTCTTCAATAGAAGACTCCAATTTTGTAAATTGGCATTTTGAGGTGTGTGGGGAGTAAAAAAAAATCTCATTTATAGAACTATAAGAGGAAAAATCAGTCTGCTCAGGGAAAAAAAACACAATAAACACCTTCAGTTCCCTGCATGACTTCTACGGAGCTAACTCCAAGCTGGCATTTTGATGACTGAAGATAAGCCCGTGGTTCAGTTTCAAATGCTTCACCATCAATACTAACCTTGAGTGTTGTTTGCAGAGAAACTACTTCCTCATATGGAGTCGACGCTCCCCATAAAATGATCTACACACAGCAGTGTCAAACTAGATAGCAGGGTGGAGGAAGACACACAAAGCATGAGATTTCTCCTGGACCCTTGATTCTTTTGGTATTTTTCAGAAGTTACCCAAGAACGGAAGTATCAATCAGATGATATGAAAAGTTTATGCACAGTCAACATCAAGGGAACAAGTCAACATACCATCTTTTCTTCACAGAGAATGAGCAACAGACACAACTGAGAAAATAAGAAGGAAGAAAAACAGTTTCTGCTATTAAAACCTGGAATATATAACCAGATCAAAGAGGAAGCCTGATGCAATTATGAAGTCATTTGGGGAAAAACTCAATTAGCTGGGAACGGAAGCCCGGATGGAACTTCCTAACCAAGACTATTTACATAATTTTTAGGTGGACAGACCTAGGTTACATCTTAGGGGAAAAAATCATAAGCAAAAGTATTTATGAACAATTATTTTCTAGTGACTTTTTACCACAAATAATCTCAGTCAAAATAGAGCTACTGATTAACTGAAAAATTTTAAAGGCAGTTGAGATGTAAACTTTGTCAACATCACAAATTTATTCTGAATTCAGAACTACAGTTTCCCTTCCCCTTCTCCCTCCCTCCCTCCCTCCCTCCCTTTCTTCCTCCTTTCCATCTTTCCTTCTTTCTTTTCTTTCCTTCTTCCTCTTTTCCTTCCTTCCTTTTCTTTCTTTTTAACTGTGGGTGACTCAGAAGGAATGTGCTTCTGGATATATAAACTTAAAAGCTGCACATACTTTTACCTAAATCATGCACACATCATGGAGACAAAAGAACTTTCCTTGTCCAATTCTCATAGCCCATTCAGATCTGCATTTGATAACAGTATGGTTTTTATCTATTTGCTTTTCTTTGGTGTCTATGGATGGAATCTGAACCACAAAAACAGTAATTTAACCTTATTCATACTAACATTAAAATAGCAAGTGTCCCACAGGCACTTTTTTTGTATTTACCTCACTGCTTGCTCTGGAGTATAAGATGGTCTTTGTAACTGGAAAATACTGGACATCAAAAGTGCCCCTCCATGAAGAATCATGTTAAAATCATGGAGAATCATATTAAAGTAAACTATGATCCATTTGCTTTATGTAATAATAAGCAGCAGTTAAAAAAATAAGACCTATTCTTCACTGAGTGAATGGATAAACTGTGGTACATCCATAAAATGAAATATAATTGCAGTGATAAAAAAGAAGTGAGTTCTCAAGCCGCAAAAAAGACACGGAGGAAACTAAAATTCTTATTACTAAGTGAAAGAAGCCAGTCTGAAAAGGCTACATGCTGTATGTATGACATTCTGGAAAAGGCAAAGCTACGGAGACAGTAAAAAGATCCGTGGTTGCCAGGGGTTGGGGGAGGGAGGGATGAACAGGCAGAGCACAGAGGATTTTCAGGGCAGTGAAACTATTCTGTAAGATGCTATCATGGTGGGTATCAGTCATCACACATTTGTCAAAAGCTACAGAATGTACAACATCCAGTGAAGTCTAATGTAAACTATGGACTTTGGGTAATAATCATGTGTCAGTGTAGGTGCATTGATTAAAACAAAGGTACCACTCTGGTGGAAGATGATGATGGGAGAGAGGACTCTGCATGTGTAGGGTGGGAGGGTGTATGGAAACTCTCTGCACTCTCTGCTCAATTTTGCTATGAATCTAAAACTGCTCTAAACAATAAAGACTATTAAAAAGGAAAAAAAACCACAAATTGCAAAATAAAACAAAAAATGGCAATACTTATGTCTGTAAAAAGCTGCCACAAGCTAATTTTTATATCTCTATCTATATGTCTAACTAGGTCTAAATACCTGGAAGGAGACTAAACTGATAACCAAGATTGTACCTGAGGAGACATGTGAAACCAGAGCATCATCAAGGGACTGTTAGTTCTATCACTGCTTGATTTTTTTTTTAATGATGAAAATGTGTGCAGAATTACTTATGTATTAAAAATAAAACTATTTTTCTCTTTAAAGTATTCACTTCGTATTTTATGCTAAAGAGGTACAAAGGAAATTACAAATATCATGACATTTTAGCCCTAAATACTTCAGAATGCATCTCTAACAAATAAAAACATTTTTCTACCCTAAAACTATTTTTTCTCATAAGAGAAGCAGAAAAGATCTACTAAAATATTAGGGTGACTCAATCTATTTCTTTTTTTAAAGATTTATTTATTTGAGAGAGAGAGAGAGAGAGAGAGAGAGAGAGAGCAAGCACAGGTGCGTACAAGTGCACCTGAGCAGGGGGAGGAGGGGCAGAGGGAAAGAATCGCAAGCAGACTCCCCACTGAGCACAAGCCCCAGGTAGGGCTTGACCTCATGACCCTGAGATCCCGATCAGAGCGGAAATCAAGAGTCTGACGCTCAACTGACTGAGCCACCCAGGCACCCCTCAATTAATCTATTTCAAAAAGGTAATGAGATATCAAAGAAAAACCTAAATACAAGTGTTGAGAATTGATTTAATGGTTATTGCAAGGTTTTCTTAAAAACATTATCATCATTATTCCAGCCCCTTACTTCTATACAACATTTTATATTCTCTCCTTTAAAACACTAACAACTTCACATACCAACAGGTTAAAATTAATTATATTTGTTGCATTTTTTATTTCAGTCATTTGAATTACAAAAGTAATACAATGCAAAAGACCTATCCTAGTAGATCGAGTACCTTAACCAAGAATTCCTAATTTAGAATTCTCCGCCCCCCAAGAAGTACATGGACAAAATTCAGGGCATCTGTGACCTTGGATGGAAAAAAAAATACAACTTTAGTTTCATTAACAACTGAAATCTAGCATTTTCTTCCAGTATAAATGAAGGCCACAGATTGCAGAAGCATTAGCAGACCCGTGACTTTGTCACCATAGAATCATTATATTTTCAAACCACAGAATAGTTGGAGCAGGTATTTCTAAATATCACCCTGTAGAAGGTGTATTAGTTATTAGACTTGTTGCCAGATCTTGTTACTTAAAGCATTAATCAAGAAGCACATGTGTAACTCTTACCACAAATTTGAAATTTAAATATTTTGATAACTGCATTTCAATATAGCTATAACTTTAGGCACATAGAGATGGCCTTCTAGGGGGAAGGGGAGTTCATAAGTTTCCCAAGATGCCAAAGGTTAAGAACCCAGGAACTGAAGCTCCCCTTCTCATAATTCCATCCTCCAAAAAGCCACTTCCCACGATGCAGTGCATGCTCCTCGAGGACATGCTTATTCCTTTATGTGGACAAACATATTAAAACATCTAGGAACATAATTTATATTTTATGTGGTCTCTCATTGTGTTTACACATATATTTTATAATATGTCTCTATAGAATTTGATATTCATGCTGTTTCCAGCTTTTGGCTATTATAAAAAAATTGCTGTAATAAAACTCCTTGTATATGTCTCTTCATAGACTGGTATTTTTAAAAAATTTTGCAATCAGTTCTATTTATGGGTCACTTGGGCCAACAACAAATATCTTCAAATTTAACCACAAAGTCAATTTTGTATTATGAAATCAACAGAATAACAGCTAGTATTTTTGTCCTCACTCTGGGCTGGGTCCTAAGTCCTTTACGTGAACTAACTCATTTTAATCCCCACACCCCTAAGGTGGGACACTGTTCTGATTTCAGTTTACAGGTGAGGAAACTGAAGTGCAGAGCAGTGTTCAGCTTCTAAGCTCCCAAAGTGTGTGGTTCTCATGACAAATTCAAACAAACAGGTATTCTCAGAGCATGAGAAGTCTCATTTAACATGGGTCCCATCAACGTCACTTTGAAGGGAGTAGTAAATGATGATTGACACTTTGTTACATCATCACCTTGTGAGAGCGTGTCCTGAAGCACCTTAGAATATCACTGTCACTGTACATTTCAAGAGGTAGATCAAAGAGTAAGGATCACAGTGATTTTTACAACCCACCACCTAATCAATTAGGCCAAAGGCTAGACGGAATGTGTCTAGTGTCATAATGAGCACATTTGCCATCAGAGATGGTAGCACCACCTTGGACGCAACATAGGGTCTCCACTACATCAGGCCCAAGCAATTTCATAGGCAGTGACAGCAGATCATAAATCCAAAATAGAACACAGGCCAACAGGTTAAATATAAGCATATGTTAATGAAGACCCAATCTCAGTGCAGGCCTGGTCTCCTTGGCGATAAGAGCCTTATTAGACTCTCCCACGTAATTCATCAAGGCCCCATGCTGGCCAGGGCAAGGCTAATCTCTCTCCCCAGTTAGCAAGTGCCAGAACAGACCATAAGAAACCAAACCACAGAAATGGTATCTTTTTTAATTATCTAGACTCTGCTGAGTAGAGATAAAATAATCCCTGCTTCTATTCCATGTCTGCCTTGACCTATCCCAGCAATGAAACGTCATCTAGGTTAATCGAGACAAGAAAGCTCTGTCCCCTTTTTATGCCCATTCTTGTGCTTTGAGCATCCATACAACAGGGTTAGTCATCAGAAAGCACAGGTAACAAAAATATCATAAACCTCAAAGATGGTTTGCCAATAAGCGGAGCTGAATGTCCTATACATCATCTCCTACTGGAAGCCACAGAGCCAAATGCTTTCATTTTCCTCCCTGCCTCCAGGCTGGGGAAGCTGTGGAATCCAACCATCCTGGGCTTGAATCTACCATAGCTGGGACTTTGAGCAAATTGCTTCTCTCTCTGAGGCTCAGTTTCTTCATCTTCAAAAGCGTATGATAACATCTGTGGATTAGATGGGTCTTATACCACCCCAGTCATGGTTCAGCCACCTGCTCCCATGGGAAGCCCCTTCATCAGGGAAGGACTGCCCCACCACTAGCTCTACCTCGACCAGCCCAAACCTCACCGGTCACAAGCGGGGCTTGGGCCCCACCAGGGGTGACAGGAGGGGCTCTTCCCAAAGAGGCAGTATAGGCAAATGCTCCATATGAAGTCACAGACTCAGCAAGGGACCAGTAATACAGCCGAAAGAGAAATGGGCCAGAGCAACCTGAGAACAATCTCTACTCTGAGTTTCTGAACAAGATTCACCTGCTCTGAACTGTATTGCCACCTCTCACTTCCAGAAGGGGTACAGACCTGTTCACGAGTTTTAAAATATTTGTACCCTTCCAGCCNCCAGCGAGAGAGGGAACACAAGCAGGGGGAGTGGGAGAGGAAGAAGCAGGCTCATAGCGGAGGAGCCTGATGTGGGGCTCGATCCCATAACGCCGGGATCACGCCCTGAGCCGAAGGCAGACGCTTAACCACTGTGCCACCCAGGCGCCCCGACACAGATATTCTTGAATGCCTGCCAGTGTTATGTATAATAGTGAAAAGTTATAATCTATCTAAATATCCAATGAAGGTTGGTTAAAAAAAATTGGTGCATCCATTTGACAAAGTACTGTATGGTTATTAAAAATAACGTTCTTAAAGAATGTTTAGGATGTGATGACATGATCTCAATGTAGTAAATGAAAAATTCATGAATAAATTAGTATGTGTTATGATCCTAATTTTTAAAAATTTGTGCTTGTATAAACTTAAGTATACATCCTACTTAGGGCCAGTTTGTAGACAGGCAAGGCAACAATAAACATTAAACTCAGCAAAGCAAGGGGTTCTGCTTTGCTGTTAAGGGCACATTTCCTCAGTTGCATTGGTAGCTGCATTTTACATTATCCTCAATGCCATTTTGTATGTCTGCAATATTCGTGATGAAAAATTTTAAAGCGTGTGTATAATGCCAAGAAGGTAATACATCAAAATGTAGCTACTGCTTTGAGGTGGGATTATTAATGACCTCTCTTGTTCACAGTGTCCAAATTTTCTACAAAGAATGTGTATTCCTTTTCATCTTTTACACTGTTTTTATCACTGGAAACTATTTTTATGCCCACCTCAGAATTCACTTGGTTTTTAAGAGAGGATGTTTGGTGCTAAGCAGTGCCCTCCGTCAGGGGCACACCTGGCTCCTCCACCACCCTGTTTCCTGGGACACGACGAACCCCGGCTCTTCACTCAGGCATCTCTCCCCCGTTAGAAGTTAAACCAGAAAAGTGCTGTGGGGGAAGCAATGTCCCTGAAACCATCCCACTCGCATCCTCTGACGTGAGAAGAGATTTGTAGGCGGCTGTTAGGAGCATTCTCCACTCTGCAATTTGTTCTCAAAAGTATAGATTGCCTTTTATTTTTTTTTTTCTGGAATATTTTGCGTTCTATCCTGCCAGGAAGCTGGGGGCTCAGCCAGTGGCTTGGGTAAAGTGATGGGAAAAATCAGAGAACAATTACAGCATCAACTAGCATGGACATTCCATCACCATTTATTTTTCACCAAGTGCTGGGGGTGGAGGGTGGGAGAATAATTTTTTGAAGATACGTCACGAGGCCTTAAGACCCTTCCAATTCCCTTTTCAAAAAGGAACTGTTAACATAGGTCTTGGCTGAGCTCCCTGGGGCCCATGAAATTACACATCAATCTTGTAAAATTTTCTGAAGCCCAGATTCCCAAAAGAGTCCATGACCCCCTAAACAATGGAAGATCCCTGTCTGTAAGAATAAGCTCTTTTCTTAGCTTACGCACTTCTATTTGGTCTCTAAGCCCAAGTTCAGTAGGAGGTTAGAAGGAAGACTCCCTTCCAGTTACCTAACAGAATCGTCATCTGAGGCTTTAAACTAAAGCAAAATGTCAGTAGGAATGTTTGTTGTTACCATCACTCACACACCCTGAGGGGCATACACATACGTTTTAATCAAAGGGGGAAGACTTCGTCTGGGTTAACATCTCCCAACTCTACATCACAGATATATTTCTTTGAAAGGGCTGTATGTGTTAAATTCTACTACACATTAGGAGGGTTCACTGTTTTTTGTATTTAAAAACTAATCAAGCAGTAAGTACATACCAAGAGCTCAATGTGCATGCAACGTTGGGCTGGAACACAGTGGAAACTTGACCATGATCCCCAAAGAACCCCATCCCTTCATCTAGTAACTTCTTATTGAAAGCGCACATCTGATGAATATCTTTCCACTTCTTAAATGGAATCAAAATTGAGAGTTACTAATATTACTTTCCCAAGCCCTCACATCCTCCCATATGAGTCATCTGTCGGAACCCACCTTCTTTTCAGATACTTTCCACAACACATAGAAACAGACTCAAGCAACTCTTCAGTAATGCTGCTGGTTAGTTAAGGGACTGGTGACTACTGGATGTCACCATTTTAAAGCATCTTCAAGTAGCCTACATAGGCCATTTATTTGTTAGAACAATTCATTTATGGGACTCAGCCTTCATGGCAAAACATCTTCTCATGAGTGGCTCCTCCCACCACTTCAATTCAATGGACCTCAGCTGTGAGACACTGAAAATCAGTACCACTTCTCTTGAGGCCCTGGCTGGAACTGTCATACATCCTGTCATTCCCATATGACTGGGATTGTCAGTAAATCTGGAACACGCCAGTTTTCATGTCTTCCAACAGCTTCTAGGAGACTAGGCTCTTTCTAACTTTTACAATTATTATAATACCATGTGACAATATTTGAAGGAAACTCTGCTGAGGTTCTAGAATCTGTCTATCAAGATTCAGGAAAAATGCCAGTCAAATTAGAAAGGAATCTGGCCATAGCTGAATCCCTAAGCGTAAAGGTAGATTTCTTTTCTATACAAGTCTCTCTATTGTGACAAAACATGATATGTTTTGATAGTTAAAAAGAGAGAGAGAGAAATATCCTTTGCAGCTGCACCAAGAGAAAAGAAGTCAGATGGTTGATTACATGAGACTTAAGTGATCTTAAGAGAAGGCAAGGTTATTGATACTAATCAGCACAAAAACCAAATCACAATTCATAATTGCAAATAATCCTTTCATATGAGAGGTTCATGGATTTTTTATTAAAAAAAACTTCTAGACGTGTGTTCCTGAAAAATAAATATAATAAATAAAATGTAGTTGAAGAAATATGTATGATGAGATGTGATCTTAAAGTCTTGCCTGAGTCACTACATCTCCCTGGGCTTCAACCCTTCATTTTCAAAGTGAGAGGGTAGAACTATATGATGGCTAAGAGCTCTCTGAATTCGGCAAGTCAATGATCCTAATAATTACCACAAAATTAAAAACATTCAAACACACACAAAAAACTTGTTGTGGCTAAGGGAAGTTTCATAGACTTTACCTGTCAATAATAAAATATTCAGTGAGTAAAGTAAAACCTAGAAGAACATCATTTTTTTGTCCTGTTACCATGGTATCCAAGTAAACTGGTCCAACTCCATCAATTTGATGGTCTAAAGACTGGAACAAACACCATATGGTGAAAAAAAGATGCCCAAGTACATTAATTAGATGCCAGCTCAGGCTCACTCCATTATGGCAATTTGCGCCACACAAAATTCTGCAATAATTCAAAATAACTAAAAGCATTGTTTATACTGGTAAATAAATGTTGTCAGATGAGAAACCCATGATCCATGTTCAACAAAGTTTCAAATTTTCATAATGGTTTTAGAGGACTCTTTTTTTTCCCACAAATGAGGAAACTGAGGCCAAGGTTGCTCTGTTAGCTACAGGAAGAGCCAGGACCGTGACTCAGCTCTTAACTCTTAGCACAGAAGCCTTCTCATCTCACAACAATGGCGTCGGTGGTTTCTGCGGAGAAGAAAGACCAGGGACTAAAGTCGGATGGATCCACCATGCACAATGAGTGCGCTGTAAGGAAGTACACAAGATGAATGGATGCGGGGAGCCCAAGAGGACTGAATATCCACCCCCCAGCCCTTTGGTAATAAGTGCATCAGAGGCCCAGGTTGGCTTCCCAGTTATGTCACTGGGGAGACAAAGAGGCCATACAAAGAAAGGTGCTGGAATTAAGCAGCCAGGACACAGACCCCCAAATTCAAGAAAGCTCTTTACCTCTATCATCACCAGCACTCGACTACCATGTCATTAAACATCTTTTGTAAACTTCTGCTTTTCAAGAAAACTACAAGGCTTATATTTGGTGGGTCCCTAGTATGTCCCAGGAAATGTGCTCAGTATTCTCACTTGTATTGTTTTATTTGATCCTTACAACAATCCTGTTAGGTGAGGTCTTTTCATCTCTATTGTCCAGATGAAAAAACAGAGACAAGGAAAGGGGTCACATTAATGGTAAGTGTAGAATCTTGATTCAAGTGGAGATCTGTTAAATCCAAAGTCAACCACTCTGCCATGCTGCTGGAGACTTCTCCCAGCCTTTGGGCACTGGCTGCCTGAGTTGGGCCAACTCACTAACTTCCCTGAAAGCGGGACAAACATCTGACCACCTTCTGGAACCAGTCTCTAAAACGGCACAGTGGCATTTATCTAAATTGTACTCAGATGCACTGATGTCATAATTCATTTTATGAGAGAAAGAACATGAGCAATAAACAACTTGACTTGCAAGCTTAAGTTGGCCACCCAGCTTTCTCCAGTCAAATGAAATGTTTAAAAGAGCTTTCCCCAGGTCACAACTTCCATTGTCAGAAGCTGGAAGCCCCCTTAAAGCACACAGCATGTTAACAAATAGATTCAGAGACGAGAGGTGTTCTCATGGCAGAGGCAATAGGAAGCACGGTACTTACACTTATGTCGAGACTACAAAGACTAACAGCATCCTCATCTTGGGTGCTCTGCTTGCGTTTTCGCTGCAAAACAAATGATAAAGTTCAAATGTAGACAGGGATTATGGCTTTGATTAAGGAAAGAAAATAAAAACAACCAATTGAACAGCATATGCAATCCTTGTTGTTTCTATCATGTTTCCCCCAAACCTTTAACCAATCTATGTAAATGAACAATTCTAAGAAAGCCTAAGAAATCACGGGAAGCTTTTAAACTCTAAGGTAATTGGTTTACATTATTGTGCTTATTCCTGCTGCTACAATTTCTTTCTTTCTGCATTTCCTTTTTTCCTAAGTGTCTCTGTATTTCAAGGCTCAGAAATTTAGATACAAAGTTCAGATTCTGGGTAACTTGGGAGAAGAAACTAGACTGGAAAGAAAATCGAATTCACTTGAAGATGTTTCATTTTTAGAGCTCCTTGTACTTGGGTAATTTAAATTTGTTCTAAACTTCATCCAGGGTCCTGATATAATCACAGAACCAGAATGCTGGAACAAACCTTAGACATCATCTCCAACCTTCCTATTTTACGGCCATAAACACCAAGAAAAATCATTGCTTGAATGGAAGAAAATTGAATTTGAAATGACCTTATGACCAAGGAAGTCTGCCAGGTTAGATGTGGAAAATATATTTTCTTCTTTAGAAAAAGAAATCAACTCCATCTACAAACCATAATAAAGCTCATCAAAGATACATTCACCTCTCTTCTACCACCCAGCTCAACCAACCAGGCAAGCTGAGTCCCTAATTTGTGACTTGCTACGCCTCCTGATCTTGGCAGAAACCTACCAAAGGACCAGAATCACTGGCATGCGGTTCCCCTGGAGTCCAGAGACATCTGGAGCCTTCAATCCCTAAAGACCTCTTCAATCCCTCAATCCTCTTCCTCCTCCCCTATCATACCCTGAGCAGGAAAGACAGAGAGTGGAAAGTGACCAGAGCCACCCTTGTCTATCTCACTATAATTGTTCTATTATTTCTTTGCTTTGGTTTAAGGAAGGTTTCTTGAGCGTCTACCACGAGGCTGGCCTTTCATTTGCTCCTGGGACTGCAAAGACTAGCAGCACCCATAGCTGAAGAACTCACATTCTTGTAGAGGGACAGACTCTGAAGGAATGAACTATAATGCAGTAAAAGCCAAACATCTTAGGAAAGTCACATCACTTTTCTGAGTTACCCCTTCTCAACTCTTAAGGTGGGGGTGCTGACATTAGCTTCTACTCTCAAAGGGAGAGGAGAAAATATGGTAATGCATTTTAGAACTCAGCAGAGTGCCAGGTACACAGTGGGTGCTCAAAACATAGGTTGGAAGACTCTGGAAGCACAATGAGGAGTGGTTTGGCCTTGGTGGGGGGTTGGGGAGGTCTTCTCAGAGGAGGAGACATTTGAATAGGCCAGAAGGTGAGTAAGAGTTTGCCAAAGATATTGGGAGGGAACTAGGGCCTCTTGTTCCATAGCCAGCAACCTAGATCTTCCGAACTTCACAGGTGCATATGGTTCAATCCAGAGTAGTGGAGTTCTAGATCCTATATATTATTCCACTTGATCAGTGGAATGATTTAGAAATGAATGCCAGGAACCAGGACATTGAATCAGCCATCTGGGATGGTGCTCGAGAATCTGCATTAACGAACTCTATTCCGAGGTTTTTCGGGGGAGTCTTGAGAAGATGCTGGTAGCCACTGGCCATTTGTGAGGATGTTCCATGTTTGCACAGGAACCTGACCCTCACTGATTCATCCTCTAGTTAAAAGCAGCACTGTGGTGTCAGTGAAGCCAATTCATTGGTTAATATTTATAAGGACCTTTTGAGGCAAGTAGGGCAAGGGATAATTTCCATTCTAGAGTAAATAAACTGAAGTCAGGGGAGATAGACAATTTGTTCAAAGTCACATGGCTACAGAATCCAGGATTCTAATTCCTGGGCAGAACTCTTCACACACATCACTGAAAGCATACTTGGCAAATAGGTTACAACTCATTTGCTCTCTGGAATGTCTGGTAGCATCTGCTTGGAGGGCTGTATTGAGAAGGACTACATAGCACAGCAAGTGGGAGAATGCTTCAATCAATCAGTAACAAGTGTGGGGGTAAGAGAGGGGGACAGCTGCTGCCCAGGACAGCCCCTGCGCTTCCTGAGTCTGGCTACTTTTTCCTTGTGAGGCTACAGTGTTATACCGGGGATCTTGGGAAATGCCATGAGGGGCTGAGGCTCTGGGATGTTATCTGTAATGCGGAAATAATGCCTACCGGGTCAGGCTGTTGTGAGGATCATAGATGATATGCATATGGCAGCTGCAAAGAGGACTGATATACAGTAGGTGAACAATAAATGGCAGTTCCTGTCATGTGTTACCCAAACTGTAAACCACACAGATCTGTGCTGCTACCAGTACTGTCAGATTATAGAACTTCATGGTGCTACAATTCCATTCTGAGAGTTCAGCAATTTTGTCAGTGCAACACATTAATGGTAACCTGTTATTCCAAGAAGCCGACCCTGGTGAAGGAGAGGGGTTAATAAGAGTTTTTTTCCTCATATGCATGCAGCCCTCTCCAGACCAACCCAACACATTACCCAGCACTGGAACTTAGTCTCCAGAGCACCCCTCACCCCAGACACTTCCACATGCCTCAAGTGTCAAATCCAGAAGACAAATGTCCTCTAGCAGCCTTTTTAATTAAGCCATGGCCAGTTAATCTGGGATAGAATGATCTCCTTAAGAAACCCACACATTTTACAAAATGAAAGCTGAATGGATTATCAACGTGGATTTTCTTTTCAATTTCTGTTACAGGGGCTGGTAACTGACCACTGCCAGCAACAAAGAAGGAGTCTGATGTTTAAATTCTGGGCCCGAAGCAAAAATTTCACAAAGTATCACGTAGTCATTGTTCACTTGCTTTATGCTCACCGAGCACTTGTGATGTGCAAAGCCCTGCTGTGGGTCTGGGGAGACAACAGTGAATGAGCCAGTCATGCTCCTTGCCCACTAATTGGGAGTAAAAAGAAAACAAAATAAGTACCGATTATGATCTCTGCTGTGAATGAGTCAGATGAAGTGCTGAGACGGAGACGAGCAAAGGAGACCCAGTTTAGAATGATAATTTAATTTAATATGTGCAGTATCTGATGCATGGCTGACACCCCTTACAATAGTATTTGATTGTTTTGTGGATGCCCTTGGTCCTGCTCCCTTTGAGAAGCTTGTTGTCTTCACCAATTACCCAATCTCAAGAGGGGCACAGGTGGAGGGACTGGAGGGGACCAAATGGGCACCCCTTCCACAGACTGGCCAGCCCAGTCAACGCAGGTGATGAAGGGTGTGCAGGTCCCATGCATGTGCTGCACACCCCACCCGGAAGCTTCTAAATTCCACCAGGAATTTCTCAACTATTGGAGAGCTGAGCTCATGACAATGGTCTAAAGAACAGTTCACGGAAGAAATCATCAGTGGGAAATTTAAATCCTGGAGAGACAGACAAATGAGCATCTCAGAAAGCAGAGGGCGTGGCAGGACACTGCACTCATTTTGAACTTAACCAAAACGATCGATAATGACAACAGATGGCTTTAGCCTACTAAACACTCACTACATGCCGATCACAGAACTAAATCTTCATATGCGTGATCTGATTCGATCCTTACTACCACTTCAGGAGGTGGGCAGGAACAAGTATAATTTCCATTTTGCAGAGGAGGAGATGGAGGCTCAGAGAGGGGCAAGGACTTGCCCAGAGTTCTATAATTAGCAAGGGGCAGAGCCTGGATTCATTGGGCTCCAAGCTATGTGTTTCCCCACTGCACTGTTCTGTCCCCGAGTCTGGGAGGGCACATCATATAGAGATGGTCTCTATATGTTGAGCACAAGGAGTTTGGGAGGAAACACCTTTATAACTTATTCTACTAAAGAACTGGCTTTGAGGGGTGCCTGGGTGGCACAGCGGTTAGGCGTCTGCCTTCGGCTCAGGGCGTGATCCCGGTGTTCTGGGATCGAGCCCGCATCAGGCTCCTCCGCTAGGAGCCTGCTTCTTCCTCTCCCACTCCCCCTGCTTGTGTTCCCTCTCTCACTGGCTGTCTCTCTCTGTCGAATAAATAAATAAAATCTTAAAAAAAAAAAAAAGAACTGGCTTTGGGGCACCTGGTTGACTCAGTTGCTTAAGTGTCCAACTTGATTTCGGCTCAGGTCATGGTCTCGAGATTGTGAGATCGAGCCCTACATCTGGCTCTGCGCTGGGTATGGAGCCTGCTTAAGATTCTCTCTCTCTCTCTCCCTCTGCCCCACCCCACTCCCTCTCTAAAAAAGAAAAAAAACAAGAATTGGCTTTGAATACAGTACACCTAGGTAACATTTTGAGGTAACATAAAGCTTTCTAAAACTATCACTGCCTGCTATCAGGTGGCTACAGATGAGCCAAGTCACCATTTTACTTCCCCTGTGCCTGGAAACCATGGGCAGGTTTATGGGTGGGGGGTGCGGTTCCTAGGCAGGAAGGGCACTGTGCGAACTGTCTGCATTTACACACTTGGCCTCACACGTTCTCAATAGCCGACTGGAGGAGCCATGGACCCACCCTGTTATTCTTGTTAAATTTACTGAAGCGAATACACAGTCCACTTCCCTTTCAACCATGAAAACAAAGTGCCTTGGGTGCTGTAGTCTACGCTGATTTGAGCACATGACTTTAAACCCCAGTGCCCTGTGCAGTGGGTCAATGAATAATTTCTGAATGAGTGACTAAAAGAAAGAATGAATAAAGGAGACTAGTGTTTTTGAGGTGACACCCTTCCCTTCCGCTAACCACCTGGCTGCCAAAATTAAATCAAAACCTCAAAAGCAACGATCACTGAAACCTGACATTCTTCAACCTCAGATTTCCTTGGAGACTCAAAACCTGCACTTAAGCTACAATTCTTGCTTTTAAAATAGGAGAGTTTTTTTTTTTCCCCCTTACGAGTGAGGGCATTTATTTTCCTTAAAATATATGGACATGTTAAAAGAAATCATGGCTATTCAAACATTGGTCCAAGCCTGACATTGATGACTTCCACTCCTCCCGTGAGAAGGAATGTCAGATTTGTTCAAGGGTGAGGCACACTCATGATCAGGGCATCTATCCAGGCACTACCCTCAGCAATGGCATGGGGACTCAGTCTCTGTGCTTCAGGAGCAAGGAATCCAAGTATGATAACACCTCAACTGAAAGGGAATAGTCATAGGAACCAAATTGTACGTGAACTTAATGGACAGCTGAACCCTTTGTCTGAACAGCTGGGTGCTTATCTGACTCAGGCAGGAAAGGCAGTTACAGAGGGTCTGAATGTACTATTTGATTCCTTAGCCCTGTAGGTTACATATCTGATAAGGCAGAGGTGCTTGGGTGCTGGAAAAACTCTTTCATGCTTCTCAAATCAAAAAACAAGCAGCAGCCCCTTTGTTAATTTGCAACAGAGCAAAGCCCTTTGTATATTTGGATGTGAGGTCTGATGGAAATATGGGTATGTCTGGATGGATCGAGTGGACGCTATGTCGACCTTAGATCTTCACCTGTGCTCCTTCCAACCCACCTTCAAGAAGTATCACCGCTCCTCAGGCCACTCAATGGCCATTTTCTTTAGGCTTGACTACCTCCTAATAGCACAAGGCAGACCACTCAATCTCATTTGTAAATGGTCCAGCAACAACTACTTTTCTGGTGTTCTGGGTAAGCTCTCTGTGGAGAGCACTGACCCTATCCTTAGCTGATCAGTGTTCAGAAGAGCTGGTCCAAGGGGCGCCTGGATGGCTCAGTTGGTTAAGTGCCTGACTCTTGATTTCGGCTCAGGTCATGATCTCAGGGTCATAGGACTGAGCCCTGCATAGGGCTCTGGGCTCAGTGCAGAGTCTGCTTCTCTCCCTCTCCCTCTGCCCCTCCCAATGTGCACACTCTTTCCCCTCTCTCTCTTTCTAAACATAAATAAATAAATAAATCTTAAAAAGGAAGAAGGAGGAGGAGGAAGTGGAGGAGGAAAAAGAGGAGGAGTTGGTCCAAGCCTGGATATCTTATCCTTACTGGGCTCAGCTTCCATTCTCTCTAGGCTCAAATCTTGGGATCCTTTGAGGTGTTAAGCCTTAGAATCCAAGGAGAATCACCGGGTGCTTTCTAACACACAAGCGAAGGGAAGTAGATGCCAGAACTGGGCACCTGCTATGAGCTAAGCACTGTGCTTGCAGTTTAAAGGATCTTTCCAGTTAAGGTTCTCTTTAACCCAGTTTAAATAAGTATTGCTGTGTTCGTTTTACACTGAGGGACACTAGAGCTCACTCAAGGTCACAAAATTTGTAAATGCTAAGAGAGGGATTTCTCTCTGGGCCAGCCTCATTCCTAAACCACTGACCTTTCTGCCACACAATGCTATTTCTCTTTTTATATTGTTTAAAAAGACTATGGACTCTGGGAAACAAACTGAGGGCTTCAGAGGGGAGGGGGGTGGGAGATTGGGATAGGCTGGTGATGGGTATTAAGGAGGGCACATATTGCATGGAGCACTGGGTGTTATATGCAAATAATGAATCATGGAACACTACATCAAAAACTAAGGATGTACTGTATGGTGACTAACATAACATAGTAAAAATTATTATTAAAAATAGAAACAATATGTGCTCTATTTAAATTAATGTGTTAAAAAATAAAAAATAAACTTAAACAATTATTTAAAACAATAAGTGTTTTAAAACAATATAAAAAGGCTCACAAGGCATTTACCTACATACCCGATGGAGATTAGGAGCATAAATGAGACAGACCTGAGTTCAAAATCCAGCTCCACCATTTGCTATTTGGTGTGATAAAGTCACTTCTTTATCCTTTCATTCATTCAACAGTTATTTACTGAGGACCTACTATGGGCCAGGCAGTTTCCAAATGTGGGGATCTGTAAATGTCTATAAAACACTTCTATAAGCTTTGATTTTTCCATCACAGGGTTATTCCAAGGAGTAAAGGAGATAAAATATTTTGGACAGGGCCAGGCAAATGGCGAAAGATTAAACCATGGTCATTATTATTGCTACTGTGGCTGTCACCCTAATTACTATTACGACTGCCGTCACTGCTGTTTTGTTGTTGTTGTTTGACATTGCGAGGTGGGCAGGGTGGGCACCAGAGATGGGGATCCCGCAGGACGGTGGGTGACTGAGCTAGGACACAGCCTGACCCTCCTTGAACTGCCCACATCCCACGGGGGTCTACATGGATGCTCTCTGGATACCTCCAGTCACGTTTGCAGTGTTCCCACTCCTCTCAGAGACAGGGCAAATGCAAGGCCTGACTTCATTTTAAATGGCTGAGATTGAATTGATTAGTGTTGGAACAGCCCTGTGATTTAATCACAGGGTTTTTCTATTTAATAACCAAGTGACCAGAGTAGCAAAAACGCACTGATGGAGGGAGTGCAGCTCCCGACCTGACAGCAAATGGCCCCTGATTAGTCGTTTGTAATTATTAAATTCAAACCAGATCTCAAACCCTTTTGATTTATCTCTTTGCTGGCAAACAGCTTTGGTGGTTTCAGAGGCTTTAACGCCTCCCTTTCATCTGTGCCTTCTTGGGGGAGAGATTAGCAAAGGATTTTGTGTTCTTGTACTTGCTCTTAGCTGGAGCTGGACTCACTAAACTCACGTTTGAGCAGGGAATGGATCCACATTCTGTTTCTCTCCTGCCTGAAGCTCCAGGGGTGAGCCAGACAGAGGGACCCCTACTCCATTTTTAATACGTTAGCTGGGGGGGTTTCCTCTTTATTTGTAAAACACCCTTCTCCAGCACCCAAGAACCTTGAGCCTTTTTTTCTAGACTCTTCAATGTGCTCACAGGGTAGCAAACCTGGAAATCAGGGTGCTCTCGGAGCTACGGGTAAATAAATCTTAACTCACACGACATGTAATTTTGCATGTGGATACCATTAACTGCAGTCTGAAGATGTTAAGTGGGTGCTAAAGTCAGATGTGGTGGCTTCATACCCTAGTTATGCCTTTCATTTGTTGTAGAGCCTTTAGTGCATCATTTCCCCTCTCCACACCTGAATTTCCTCATCTACCAAACGGGAATGCAAAAGCGACTGTGACAGTTGACTAGATCAATGTGGGTAAAGGGCTGAACACAGGGCCTGGCACACAGGAACTGCTCAAGTATTAATTCAGCAGTAGCCGAAGCCACTGCAGCCGTAACAGCAAGGGAGAGCAGGCACCAAAGGAAAAAAAAAATCACAGAGAAAATACATAAAATGTATAAAAGTCTACCCATTCGCTTGCTTTTGGCAAACGAGGAAAAGCCCCAATTATTGATTTTGGCCATGGAACACCTGGCCCATAGCTTGTTTGGAAGCAGAGATGAAGTCGTCTCGGCCAAGGAAAGGTCCTTCTCTCCCGTGGGAAGAAACATGTTCAACCAGACAGATGGGAGGAGGGGAAAGCCAGCCAGCGTGTCACTGCCACCACCAGCCCTGCTAAGCAACCGGCAGCCAGAGTCACTGTCATTTCTCAAACATAGACCACTTTTCCCTCCAAAACACTCAAGGCCAGAGGAGCTGGAAAGAAAACAGAAAACTTGTCTACCGGTGCAGAGGGCTGGTGAGTATATTTTCCAGAAAGATAATTCTAGAAAAACCTCATTATAGGCATCAATTTAATGTGGGAGAAAAGGTTGTCATTCACAAAGATGACTTCAACAATAGGATGTGACAAGAACCACAAAATTGAATTAACCAGAGCAGTTTTTTCTTGACCTTCTAATAATTACTAAAATTATTTTATATTTTTTCTACTGGATCTCAGGTGCACTGAATTGGACTAATCACTTAAGTCTTTGGTTCATAACACATTACAATCTCTGGCCCTCTTTTATGTGTTTTTTCATTTATTTTAAACAGCATAATGAACTCCCATTTATTAAAATTCTTTGCATATGGAATGGTTTGAAGCCCTTATCAACAAAAATATTATTAATATAGTTTAGGGAATGTCCAAATAATTGCTTAATTTCTAGATAATCACTCTATGTAACCAATCAACTTAGATACTCCAGCTGTACAATTCAGAGTCAAATATGCTTACGGTCCACGGTAATACTGGGAACCTGATTTTACAAGGAGAGTTCTCCATTCCTTACTCATTTGTGTTCCTGCCTTTCCCTATCTAGAAAGCCCCCATATACATTCCATGCATTCTCAAGTAGGTCCCCAAATGCTAACAGGCAGGCATTTAACCAGAGGGAGAGCAAGGCTTCCCTTTAGCCACTGTTCTCTGGACTCCTGGGGGACCTTGCCACACACAGCAGAGAGGAAGAACACTTGCAGAAATGGTTGCACTTGCTAAGATGCTCTGTAAATCCTGACAACTCATCAGAACAGCCTTTTATATAAAGAAAAGTTTCCCTGGCAGAACCATGAAGTACTGCCTATCAGATTAGAACTCCCTCTCTCCTTCCCTTTGCTGGGTTTATAATGACAACTGTCTATTAAGAATCCACTGTATGGGGGCACTTGGGTGGCTCAGTCTGTTAAGCATCTGCCTTCCGCTCAGGTCATGAATCCAGGGTCCTGGGATTGAGTCCTGAGTCAGGCTCCCTGCTCAGTGGGGAGACTGCTTCTCCTTCTGCCTGCCACTCCCCCTGCTTGTTGTGCTCTTGCTCTCTGTTTCTGTCAAATAAAAATAAATAAATTAAAAAAAAAGAACCCACTGAATGCTGGGTACTTTCCATAAGTGACATCCAATCTTTACAGCAATATGAAGAAATGATTAGACATGAGGAAGGTGAGGCTTAAAGAGTTTAAATGGCTCATCAAGGCTGCTCTGTACATGCACAAGAGAGATTTTATATCAGATTTGGCTGACTGTGTAGCCAGTACAGCTGGCCCACATCCCCAGGCAGTCACTATTCCCCTGCATTCCTGGGCTTTCTACAGGCCAGAAATGCTGGGGATTTAATGCCAACCAGACCAGCCCTCAACCTGTGATGTACTGGAGTTGATACGTAAATAGCCCAGCTTCCTAAAGTTTGCAGGGACGACTCTGAGGTGTGGCCTCAGTCTTGATTATATATTGGAACCACCTCAAGGTTTAAAAAGCTCTCGTGCCTGGCTCCCACCATCCAGGGTGAGCATCAGGAGTTTCAAAAGCCCCCCCAGGTAATACTAATGTGCAGCAAAGTTTGAGAACCACTGTCCTACGCAGTGTCCCAAAAGCCCCCAGCAGGATTGAGCCCCAGCTGTCCACGGAGCTAACTGTTCCTGATTACTTCCTGCATCAGCTTCCTTCCCTTCCCTGTCTCTTTTCCCTGCTCCCTCACCGGTGCTTCTGGAAATCACTTCCCAAATAAACTACTTGCACTTGTATCCGGGTCTGTTTCTGTGGGACCGAGCAGGAGATAAGCTGAATATAGCTCTGGGCTTCTAACACTGGAAGTGTACTAGGAGGTAGGTGAAGCCACAGAATAAACACAGTCCATCAACTTGACTTTTCAGGAAGCCATGCCAGCCACTATTTATATATTCCAACAAGCACGGAACGTCAATTTACATGAGATTTTAAAGATAAGTCTGGGAAGAAATTTAAAATCAAGCGACCTTCACATCGATCTTCCCTTGTACAAGACACACAAAGGGCTGAGGCCACTTCCCCACTGATCAGAGGTTGGGAAGTGTCCAGAAGCCAGAGAGAGTCACAGCTCCTCCTTCTCCTGGCTGCATGGTCCACGCACAGTTCTCCTCCAGCAGAGAGGAGTCCTGGTAAGACTCTATCAGGGGGCTTTCCCTATACTTTTACCAAGATCCATGCACAAGGATGTTCGCTATAGTATTGTTTATAACAGCAAGGTACTGGAAACAAAATGTCCACCAAAAGAGACTGGTTAAATAAAACTAGTCCATCTGTATAACAAAAAACACAATGTTATTAGAAAGAATAGTGTAGAGCCACACAATATATGGAAGGACTTCCAGGATGCATTGAGTTACCAAAATGATAATAATAGAATAATAATAGATAGTATGCACAGGATTTTTCCTGCTCTGTCAAATTCTTAAAATTGAAAGAGAAAAAATACTTACTCTCACATACATACATACATACATACATCCTGATATATGTATTAAATTTTTTTCTGTAAGGAAGCACATGAAACTGGGGACAGAGCTAAGCATGTGTACATGTCATTTTATTAATGCCATTATAAGTTATCTGGATACTGAGACAACTGCCTTTTCGGTCATAGTTGTTTCCTCCCTTACGTATCTCCGTACTAAAGAAAGATGACACACCTAAAACTTTTTTTTTTTTAAATAGATACATGTAGGTAGGCTGGAATTGGAGGCATCAGAATGAATTTATGGTTATACACACACACACACACACACACACACACACACACACACACTTGTATTTTTTTCCCTACTTCTATCTACTGAGAGGGGTAAAAGCATTGACACCCTTGCAGCTATGAACACACCCAGCACCCAGATTTTGGTTTCTAAATACCATTCTTCACTAAAAGGACCCAGGGCAACTTGGAGAAAAGGCAGATTCCAGGGCTAGGGCAGGGAAAATACAAGAAGAACCTGGAACATCTTTTTGTTTCAGGAAGTAATGAAGTGCTCTAAGAATGATGGATAGAGTCACCAGCTTGCAGGGCTCTCACCAGCCATGTCTGAGACAATCTCAGCATCAGATGAATGATGATAATAATGGACCATCACCCACCAAATAAAATAGGAATCATGAGCCCACGGTGACATAAATAATTGAATGAATAAGTGGTGGAGAAGGGAAATTTCTGCACAGTTGCAACACTAATAGAGAGATGAGATGATGGGGCACCAACAGATGCTAAAACTAGTAGGTAAACATTTTATGACAAACAGAACTCTCCAATAGTTTCTATTTGTTACCTAAAGAGGGAACAATCATAATTTCACAATGGAGAAACTTACAAGATGACACTTGAACTAAGTAATCAAAGCTAACATCACCAATACTGGGACAAACTGATATCACAAATCCCCTGATGTGATACACTGAGAAAGACACCATATCACTCCTATAAATATTCCTGTGAAAAATGCACAGCCTAAAAAAAGTATCCTCCCATAACTCTGGATATTTTTTAAATGCATAATCTGAATCCAATCATATGAAGAAATATTTAATAAACCCACATTGAGAGAAACCATATAACATAACTGGCCTCCACTCTTTAAAACTCTCAAAATCAAGAAATACCAAGAAAGGCTGGGGGACTGTTCCAGATCAAAGGAGGCTAAAGAATACAAAACAATAAATGCAATGAATGACCCTGAACTGGATTCTGGACCAGGAAAAATAATAGCTATAAAATATTGTGACCATTGGCAAATTTTAAAAATGAATGGACTAGTTAATATGTTCTGTCAATATTAAATTTCCTGCTTTTGTTAATTACACTGTATGAGAGGCTGCTCTTGTTCTTACACTGAAGTATTTGGGGCTAAAGGGACATGTCTGTAACTCAATATCAAATACGGACAGAAAAATAATTTACATTTATGTATTATACAAATGTATACTATATATATAGCTTCTATATATGTGTGTATGTACATATATATATATATATACATATGTATGTATGATGTATACACATCCCTCCCCTCGAAACAATATACTTGAATATGCCAACAATCTCTCTTAATCTAGCTCTTCTGAATACTGCCTCCGGAGCCACCTGGAGCCTCGGGAAAAGCCAAAGACTGTCCATGTACCAAAGACCTCTCATCCAGACCAACTAGAGTTCATCGGCTCCAGTTTTCAGAGTAGTCTTGACTAACTTGAGAATAATGCTCTTGGCAAAAGTCTGCAGAAAAGCCATCAGGACAATGTGAAAGCCAGTTACCATTTCTGATGAGATATCTGGAAAGGTGTCGACTGTGATTAGAGGGACATTTTCCTTCTGCAGTTGTCTTTGAAAGTGGAGGAGGGCCTCACCACAACCCCAAATTACAGGAGGGAGGCAAAGGGCCCCCAAACGCCAGGGACATGCAGGTATTCAGGGCACCCCTCCTTCATGGTACTATCAGGTCCTGTCAAGTTTTGAGTAAAAAGCAAAAGTTGTGGTGAGCCACAAATGAGTTGCAGGGAGTGGGGGAAGTACTCTGTGCTAAATTTTCTAATCCTGAATTTTTGCTTCAAAGCCCATCCCAATCACTTTTATCCTGAAGTTTGAAACCAAGGTCTAGATTTTGGAGAATCAAAGCATATTTATCCAGCATTTAATCTATTTCCCAGAAAATCAGTGTTTTACGAAGAATAGAATTCTTTCATGCCCAGAACTTCCCTGGACATTTCTAAGGCATAACCCAACACACAGAAAAGGTTCAACAAATGTTTGTGGACTGATACATGGGAACAAGTGAATACACTTGCCCACAAAAAGGCAAATATAAGGCCACAGAATTTCCTGTCAGGAAAATTAAAACACCAAGAAGTCCATCCATAAAATTTCATTTTTGATTCTTGGGCCCACAGTATTCAATTCTGACAACAGAAACCCAGGAACAAGAGACTCACATAAAAGAATTTCACTGTATGGGTTCATTCATTCAACAAATACTTCATTGAGCACATATTATGTGGTAGGCACTATGCATGCTAGACACATTGCTTAACAAAAGAGAAAAATGTTCCTGCCCTCAGAAACAATATGGTCTAGTTGGGGACGGAGAATCAAGTAGGGGACAGAGACAATAAACCAGTAAGCAAACAAACAAGCTAGTTTTAGTGTACCAAGAGTTACGAAGAAAGTAAACCAGGGTAATACAAAAGCCTGTGAAACGGGTTAGAGGCAGAGACACTAGAGAGAGATGTCAAAGAACCTTCTTAGAAGACAGACATTTGAAAGAAACCTAAGTGATGGTATTGGAGCTAAGGGATACGCGAGGAGGAAGAGTCCTTTTTTTTTTAATTAATTAATTAATTTGAGAGAGAGAGCAATCGTGCACGAACAGGGGGAGGGGGAGGGGGAGAGGGAGAGAGAGAATCTTAAGCAAACTCCCCATTGAGTGTGAGCGCCACCCCCCCCCCCACAGGGCTACATCTCACAACCTGAGATCATGACCTGAGCAGAAACCAAGAGTCCCACACTTATCCAACTGAACCACCCAGGCAACCTGAGGAAGAAGTTTCTAAAGGCCTTTCATCATCGAAGGTTCAAGTTCTCTCCTCTCACCCGTCCCCCACACAGTACTCGATGCTTGTTCTAATGGATCAGTGCCCGGAACCTATGGCACTCACATACCCGACACCTGTTCTGATTGGTCAGTGCCCATGCACCTGACATATGTTCTGATTGGTCAGTGTCCACGCAGGCTATCGTTTGCATGGAATTGTGGCAATTTTCCTTCTCAGTTTATTTGAAAAGGAAACAGGGTGAATAATTTTATTCTTCCTCCTTTGTGTTATTTATAGCCATGAAAAAAGTCCTGAATTTCTGAAGACTTGTTAATTTCCTCTAAGACGCTGTGTAAAATCAGGTTGTGGCCCACCTCCCTATCTCCATTCTCATTCTCTCTGCTCTGAGCTCTGGCCTCCTATAATCCCAGTTCCTCTTCTTCCCTGCTCCCTCATGCCTGGAGCCCTCTCCCCTTCCCCTTTACTCGAAGTTAACTCCTCATCTTTCAAATGCCAACCCTGTCACGGAAGTATTCCAAGATGGTTACAAACCAGATCAAATCTCCCACTTATATCCTCTCAGCATCATGTGTTTCTTCTTTGTTGTACTAACCCATCAAAATGTCGCCATTTACTTGTGTGATTCCTTGATTAATGTCTGTCTCCTCCCACAGAGCTGAGTTCAATGAGACACCAGATCAAGTTTCACCCACTGTGGCACCTCTAACAGCTTCCACTGTGAGGGCATACAGAGTTTAATGCTTTGCTGTCACCATCTTGAAATTCTTAGAAAATTTTTAACAAGGGCCTTGCATTTTCATTCTGCTCTGGACCCCACAAATTATGTAGACAGTCCTGAAAAAGAAATAATGTAGAGGGACTCTTCCATGATTGATACTCATTCTGATACCACTTTCTGGTTCTGAGGCCACCATCCCTAAAAACCCAAAGTTTGATGGCCAAGCATCTATTCATTCAACTATTACACAAAAATTTATTGGGCAACTCTACTTGCCCACAGAGTGGAGCCCTTCTGAGTGCAGAGCCCTGTCCAGGAAGCTTGCCCTACTCCTGCCTTTCCCTTGGAGGTCCTCATCCCCTATCACTTCCAGATGCTTCTGACTCTTCTGATATATCCTGGGGTATAGGTCATCCTGGACTTCACCACTCTCTGAACAGCCTAAGTTTCATGGGACAGGACCTCCCTGGCATGGGCCCAACCCTGAAGACAAGAAATTCTTTCCCCGTTAGAACTTCAGTTCTGCCTTCTTGGCCTGCCTTTTGGCTCAAGTCAAAACAGAAACTCTATTCTGCAGAAGCATCTTTTTAATCTCCTTAATTTTGAAATCCTGGTTCTCCTCAGGATGTTGTAAAAGCTTGCCAGAAATGGTTCCCTGAGCTTGGCAATGCTTACCTGCTGTGTTTCAGCCAGGCTTATCATTGATGCATCTGTAAATGTTTACCTGAGGGGCCAAAGACCCACAGTGTTGTTCTAGTCACTGGATGTCTCCCACTGGCAAACAACCGATGAACGCCACACAGTGAACTAAATTTACAGGCAAATTCAGGAGCACCAAGTTTGTTAGCAAATTGTAATACTATATTGAAGGAGGGATAGCAAAAATGGAGATCGATGTTACTCATCAGAAGAGTACCACCAACACGTTAGGGAGAATGCCAGAGAGAATCGAGCATGAAGAATTTCAATATATTTTTGAATTCAGAGAAAGAAAAGTGATACGTTGCTTAAGACCATTTGGGTATATACCTTGGGGTAGTGTTTCCCAAAGGATAGGTCTGATACCTCAGTGGTTTGTAAGATCATGTTAGGCAGAGTGCTCACCAGCTGTCTGAGTTTGCACTCCACCCAAAGCAGATCCTGGGGTAAAGATTTAGGTATAAGCTTTTTACGTGGGAGCCAATCCCCAGAAAGAACTGTAGGGACTGGGGAAGTGAGACGCGGAAAGGAGGGAAGCCACTAACGGAGCAAGCAGGTGATGGTTACAGCCATGAGCAGCCAGAGTTCAAACCACTGGGGACCCACCGAGAGAACTGTGCAGGACATTGCTGATAATTTTCCACTGAGGGATGAGTTGGGGCAAGTATTTAATCCACGAAGGGCTCCTCAGAATGTTAACCCCCTTGGCTGGAAATCCCCTCAGGTAGAAGGACACAGAGAGTCGTAGGAGGGTACAGGGGACTCTGTAGGTGATATTGGTGGGGCACCTGGAGAGTTGGCTTACTCACATCAGATCACATAATAAGAAAGTCATTAACATGGGGTGTCTGTGTGGCTCACCCAGGTAAGCATCTGCCTTCGGCTCAGGTCATGAGCCCAGCGTCCTGGGATCGAGTCCCATATTGGGCTCTCTGCTCAGCGGGGAGCCTGATTCTCCCTCTGCCACTCCCCCAGCTCCTGCTTTCTCTCTCTCTCTCTCTCAAATAAATAAAATTCTTAAAAAAAAAATAGTCATTATATTTTCAATTCACTGGCCAGTCTGAACCCATCAGAGAGAAAGGCTGAGCTTGGGCTACCTCACCTGAACGCCCACCTAAGCTTACCAACCTCAGTCTTTCTCTTCTGGGTACAGAGGCTCGGGTAACAGTACCTAGCTAGAATTTAGTTACATTGTTTTGTGCATATTTACTTATCTTAATAGTTCCATTCTATTTATGGCAAACATACTGGTTTTTCATTTATCACAATAATACAAACTTCCCACCAGAGGTAAATATAAGAGAAAAAAACTGTTGTTTTGTAGAAAATTACTAAGTATTTTTCATTGTGGAGGGCTAAGGTAAAAGGTGATCCACAAATGAGTGAGGTTTAGGAAACACCTTCTTTGTGGAAAATCCACCTTGTAATTGTCACACAAAGTAACCGTCCCTTGTGTTTTGCCCATGACAAGCGCAGAAAAAACAACACTATGATGCCCTCCCCCCCGGGGATGACGGCACGGGGACTCCTTTTTCCTGTGCATTCTGGAGAGGATCTGTAGCCTCCTGTCTGCCCAGTCATGGATTAAAAATGAAATTCGTATCTAATAGGTCTAACTTTAGCCACAGGAAATGGGAGTGCTTGGGACCCAAAGGGTTAGCCATACTTTGTTTGAGGATGGGTACATTATCTTTACTGAACCTTCTTCCTTCCCCTTTTTGGGAGGGGAGGGGGTGGAGGCTAAGGTTTGGGGAACAGACAGGAAGGGAGGCCTGCTGGATCTGTTTCCTGGTCTCCTTTGTGGGAGATCTCTCCCCTCTCCGCTGTCAGTCCTGGCACTCAAATTTATGCTACATCTCATTAGGACCAAGTGGTGCCCACTTTCAAATGTATCATAAAAGAGATTTTGATGATGGAAACCACCCAAAAGAGGAATTTAAAAGCCCTCTATGTTGCAAGCATCTAGACACCTTTGCTGCAGATATGAAATGCTTCTGTGAAAAAAAAGAAAATTTAAACCTGGGTTTTAAAAGCGTATATTTGTCTATCTTCTCTGGCTTTATTACGATGCACACAATTTGCAGAAATCCGTTTTATAAATTTTTATCAGAAGCTACCAGATCATAACTGATGTTATCCTTCTCATAAAGATATCTGATGCATAAGCAGTAAAATACAGTGAACAAGGAAAAATTTTTAGCTGCTTGTTTTCTATTTTTTAAGGTCATTGAACTAGCTCTGTGACCTCAGGCATTTCACTTTCCCTCCCTGGATCTCAGTTTCATTATCTGTGAAATGAGGGCGTTGGACCAGGTGACCTCTAAAGTTTCCTTCTGACATTGTCTGGATGTGACAACATGGGGCCAAGGAGCAAGCTGAGTGGGAAACATTTTCTAGACATACATAGGAGATTCTCAATTTACCTCAAAATCACAGATTACAATCCTATCTACAAGCAATATTTTTGAAACATAAGGTCTGTGTGCAGACCCAGCATAGCCTAGTGAACTGCACAAAGAAGGCGGCCCACAAATGGGTAGCGAGTGAATGGACGGAGGCAGCTTCCCTGGGCACCTTTTGAGGACCCATAGCTAATGCCAGCAATGGTCCATGGAAGAGAGCAGAAAATGCAAGAGGTAAGGAGAAGAAGAAAATGGAAGGAGACCGAGCAAGGGAGAGGACAGGAGAGGAAAAGGCAAACATACATAAATAGTCAATGCTGGTTATTCGCAGCAGTTATGTTCTATAAAGTCTCCTCCATCAGTGAGCAAGTGAACGCAGGGCTAAGTTTCTGCAAGCCTCTGGTCACAACACGTTCATCAGCCAATCAAGACATAATCTTGCTTTATGTTTGTTTCTAGTTGTAGGCACCTTCTTTGATATACATTGTTGATTCATTGACATTGAACTCACAGCCAACAGCACTATAACTTGTACTTAAAGGAAGCCTACTGAAAACATGTATATTCTCTACAAGGCACCCTGCAGCCATCCGGTGCTTAGACAACACTTCATCGCTACTCTCAGAGAAATTGCATTTTAAATAATGATATCAATAGTAGCACAAAAATATGAAAAACATGGTACTAAAAAGACCACAAAAAAGACACTTGTTTACAGAACGAGAGCATGAACAAGAAGGCAGAATGCAACCTTGACTGACCTCAGGTGAGAAGATGCCTGTCAAGTCATTCAAATTTTTTTTTAAGATTTTTTATTTATTTATTTGACAGCGAGACAGCCAGCGAGAGAGGGAACACAAGCATGGGGAGTGGGAGAGGAAGAAGCAGGCTCGCAGCAGAGAAGCCTGATGGGGACTCGATCCCGGAATGCCGGGATCACGCCCTGAGCCGAAAGCAAACGCCTAACGACTGGGCTACCCAGGCGCCCCAAGTCATTCAAATTTTTTGCTGCTCTATTCATGTCTGTGAATGATGACAAAAGTGCTCTGGGTATTGATTTTGGGGTTACAAGTATATTTTAGCAAGTGGGCAAATATGGAATTTGTGAATGGTAAGGATGGACAGTATGTATGTATATTTATATGAGTCTGTGTGTGTGTAGAGAGAGAGAGAGAGAAGTTAAAAAAAAAAAAGAAAGAAAGAAAAAAGAAGCAAAATACATGAAATAAGGAAATGAGTATTTCACCCAAAAGAGCTTTGGAGTTCACGGTGGGGTCACACCCTGCACAGAGTGAGAACAGTGTTACCCATGTTGCTCCACACCCTTTTTAATCTGAGAGACACAAAGATGCTTCATGCAGGACTGGCTATAATGTTTGCAGAACTCAGAGCAAAATGAAAATGCAGGGCCCCTCGTCCGAAAATTAGTGAGTTTCAGGTCAGCTACAGCAGAGCATTAAACCACATAGGGGGCCCTTCTGAATGCAGGAAGGACCCTATGCACCTGAATAGGTCACAGGCTAGAGAAGCAGGCCTTGGTTTCAGGACCACAGGGAGGCCTGAGTCGGGTGAGGACATGTGATTGGTTCAAAGCTTCACTCCATACTACACTTGTTTGCCCAAAGCCTCAGATCTTGGATTAATGCCTCAGATTGGGCTTTACCCCAAATACCAGCCTAGGCAGTGCAAAAAAGCCCAATTTCTCTTCCTTCAGGGCAGATCCACGTGGCCCCAAATTACAGCAAACACCACAAGAGCAAGCAGGGTTGACTGAGTGATTTCTATCTCGAATAAAGAGTGGAGGCCCCCAATTTTTTATTCTTTCCTTATCCAGAAACCAGAGTACAGAACCTACCTCTGTGTGTTCACACATTCACACATAAAAGTGTGTGTGCTTCCTGGAGGCAAAGACTCTTTCTGAGTCGTCTACAATTCAGACTTTAGTAACTGATGCTCCGAGGTGAGGAATGGGGGTAGCACTGATGGTGGGCTTAGGGTTAAAACAAGATGCCATTTCCCACCCACCAGATTGGCAAAATTAAAAAATCTGACAGCACTAAGGATTGGAGAAACGGGGATTCACATAAGGTTGGAGGGAGGGTCACAGACTGGAGAACAACTTGACAGCTTCTAGTCAAGCTAGAGATGTGCATTTCATCCTGCCCAGCCTTCCACTTGCAGGGAGTCCCTCCAGAGTAATTCCTGCAGGTGCTGGGCACAGAGCAACCCGTGCATGGATGTTTATAACGGGAAAGCACTGTAAATAACAGGAATATCTATTCGTGCAGAAGTGGAGGATAGGACATGTACCAACAGCCCTGTCAGTCAAAACAGATCCATCAAGCAAGCTCCCTCTTTCACGCATACCTGCCCAGACCATGTCTCTGCTCTGAGATGGATGCTCTGGCCCTGCTAGCTCATGCTCCCTACCTGATTCACATTTGGAGAGCACCTTTGTTTCCCTAGAGTTTACTCTGATCCAATCAGAATCATAAGCACCCCAGGCCTCCTTGATTTCAGACCAGTGATTCTCAGATTTTTTGGTCTCAGGACTTTTAAAAATTCCTGAGGGCCCTGAGGGACTTTTGTTTATGTGGGTTACATCTATCAATATTTACAGTATTAGAAAAGAAAACTGAGAAATTAAAAGAAACCATTCTTTTAAAAAAGTTGTAAGTGTATTACTTGTTGCTCTAATTAACATACTGTAATGAAAGTTAGGGGCGCCTGGGTGGCTCAATCAGTTAAGAGTCCAACTCTTGATCTCAACTTAGGTCTTGATCTCAGGGTTGTGAGTTCAAGCCCCACATTGGGCTCCATGCTGGGCATGGTGCCTACTTTAAACAAACAAATATATTTTAATGAAAATTAACTATCTCTTCAAAAACAAAAACACAGTGAGAAGAGCAGCATTGTTTTATACTTTTACAACTCTCTTTACTGTCTGGCTGCAGAGGAGACAGCTGAGTCACATATCTGCTTCTGTAATCAAGCCGCTATGATTGCTATTTTGGTAGACACATATAAAGAAAACCTGCTCTGTAGTGATGTAGTTCGTTTCTAGGTCTTGGGGACTCCTAGGGCTCCACAGATCACACTTTGGGAATCACTGTTTCAAATCATTCTACACTTTGCCCAAAGTTGTCTTCCACACAAACACAATCACATCCTTTCCTGCTTCCTTCAAACTGTCAATGGCTGCTTGTGGTCCAAACTCTGCTCACAAAACCCTTCCCATCTGGCCATTCCAGTGCCTGTCCAAACTCCACACCACCCTATTTTAAATACTGAGTACTCTGCCCACCACCGGGTACATACAGATGCCTGAATCTGTCCTGCTTGTTCATGTCTCTGAGCCTCAGCCTTCCGCCTGCCATAAGGATCCTATGCATCTTTTACAAGTCAATCCAAAGACCACCTCCTCTAGGAAGCCTTCTATGATTCACTCTTCTCTTAGAGTTTCCTCTTTTTTGTGTCTTATTTATTTTTTGGCTAGATAATTCAAATGTGTGAGATTAAATTCCAAAAAGATATACTCTACTGTGATAAGTAGACATCTCTTCCACCCCAGCTATCCCTCCCTCCCCCAGGAGGCAACCACAGTGATAGGCTCCTTCTGCCTGCTTCCAGAGCTGCTCTAGACAGAAATAAGCAAATCATCTCTTTTACCCAAACGGTAACATACTATACACACTGTTCACACTTGCTTCATGCCATATCTTACACAGCCTTCCATGCCGTCAAACATTGGCCTTATCTTTTCAATAGTTGCCAATTACATTTTCCAAACCATAACTTATTTATCTAGTCCTCCATTGACAGGGTATATGTGTGGTTTTTGATCTTTTGCTGCAGCAAATATCCTTCTACATAAACCAGTCCACATGCATAATAGACCCTATAGCATTAACATCTAGGACTGGAGCTGCTGGGTCCAAGCGCATATATACTTGAAATTTGTTACATATGGCCAAACCGTCCTCCATAAAAACTGTTCTTTTTTTTTTTTATTTAACATTTTTATTTATTCTACAGACATAGAGACAGCCAGCGAGAGAGGGAACACAAGCAGGGGGAGTGGGAGAGGAAGAAGCAGGCCCATAGTGGAGGAGCCTGACGTGGGGCTCGATCCCAGAACGCCGGGATCACGCCCTGAGCCGAAGGCAGACGCTTAACCGCTGTGCCACCCAGGCGCCCCCATAAAAACTGCTCTAATTTACCATCCCACTGGCCATACATGAAAGGTCCTGTTACCCTCACCAAACAGTGTTATCCTACTTGTTAATCTCTGCCTATGTAGTAGATGAAAAATGCTACCTTGTTCAAGTTTAGGTTGATATTTCTCTAACAAGACCAAATCCCTAGAGTTGTACTGTCCGTATATGATAGCCATTAAGTATATGTGGCTGTGTAGATGTAATTTTAATTCATTAACATTGAATAAAATTTAAAACTCAGCTCCTTAGCTGTACTAGCTGCGTTTCCAGTGCTCCACAGCCATCTGTCCAACAGTCTCTATAGGAGACAGTGTAGATACCAGCATTGTAAAAGGCTCTACTGGACAGTCTGCTCCAGACCCCACATGCGGGTACTGAGCACTTGAAATGTGGCTCGTCTGAACTGAGATGTGCTCTAAGTGCGTAATACACACTGAATTTCAAAGACTCCACATGAAAAAGAGAATGTAAAATGTCTTCTTAATTTTTATATGGATAACATGTTGAAATGCTAATATTTGGATATATTGGGCTAGATAAAGTATTAAAATGAATTTCGACTCTTTCTTTTTCTTTCAGTGTGAGTCCTAGGAAATTTTAAATGACGCATGTGGCTCGCATTCTCTTTCTCTGGGAGAACAATGCTCCAGAGGGCACAGTGCTCTGTTGAGACTTGGATGTTACCATTTTTCTTTGTAACACAGAAATAAGTGTAGTCACTCTTGCTCTAAAGAAAAACAGACTCATCGGACTCTCTTCTTCCTCCTTGCCCTTCCCCGCCCCATACAGACAGGGTGGACAACAAAAAAAGAAAGGGCACGATGGTCCCAATGACGAAAGATCAGCCTTAAAACAAACCAGTGCACTTCCCACCTGGGCGGCCACAGGCAGGAACCAGTGGCATCGCTGACCCCGAGCAGGGACTGATTTCCTGGTGGCCGTTAAAACAATGCAACAGAGAACAAAGTGCCTTCAAAACTAAGAATAGAAGAATGGCTCCAAATACGATTTCCAGGACTCTGCAGGAACAAATTCCCCCGTGCACCAACCCTAACCCGCCTTCCACCCTTGGCTTGACAAGAGTCCCTCTCTCAGCCCCAACCCTCCTGAATTCTCAGTAGTCTGTACACATAGTTCTGGGTGATGACTTAGGGATACAGTGGGAAGGGGAGACCAGAGAAAGAGGTGACAAGGGCTCTGCCCTAAAGGGCTCACACCACAATGGTTCTATGGTTGAGACAATGGCATATATGTTTCTGTCATCTGTGTCTTTGACTTTGGATATGAAAGTCAAGAAAACTCAAGTTTTGTAACATGATCTATAACTCTGACAGATGAGAATGACACTGTTTTCTAACCAGGTACTGAGGGAATGAGACCTAATTGTATCTGAGCATAAGTTACCTGGTTGGAAGAAAACATTAATTTATTATTATTATTATTATTATTATTATTATTATTATTATTTATTAGCTGTGTGCCTTTGGGCAAGTGAACTAAACTGTCTGGGTCTCAGTTTTATCAACTATAAAATAAAGGGGTTGCCAAAGAAAATTAAAACACTAATTCAAAAAGAGATATGCACCCCCATGGTTATAGCAGCATTATTTACAATAGCCAAGATATGGAAGCAGCCCAAGTACCCATCGATAGATGAATGGATAAAGAAGATGTGGTACACACACACACACACACACACACACACACACACACCCTGGAATATTACTCAGCCATAAAAAAGAATGAAGTCTTGCCATTTGCAACAACCTGGATGAGCTAGAGAGTATTATACTAAGTGAAATAAACTGACACGGAGAAAAACAAATAACATATGATGTCACTTATATGTGGAATCTGAAAAACAAAACAGACGCCTCAATACAGAGAACTAACTGGTGGCTGCCAGAGGGGAGGCAGGTGGAGGGATAAGTGAAATAGGTGAAGGGGATTAAGAAGTACAAACTCCCAGCTACAAATTAAATCAGAGATGAAAAGTACAGCATAGGGAAAATAGTCAATAATCTTGTAACAACTTTGTATGGTGGCAGATGGTGATTACGGTGATCATGATGAGTGCTGAGTAATGAACGGAACTGTCAAATCACTAGGTTGTGCACCTGAAACTAATATAATATTGTACGTCAACTATACTTCAGTAAGAAATTTTTTAATAAAAGTAAATGAAGTTAACGGGGCTGGATTATATGAGCTTTCCTATCTCACCTAGTCCAAAAGTTTTGTGACCTGATGCATATGCAAACAAGATATCACTAACCCCTTCATCCTCCTTCTCTCACTCACTTAAAAAACACTCATTAATATGAGCCAGACCCTGAGCCTGATGCTGGCATACAAATATGGAAAAACATCTCTTCCAGTGGATGAAGGTCTTAAGAGAGGGGAGAAAAGAGAAGGGGAAGGCGATGGACGGGAACGAATACTTGCAGAGGAGTTCTTTACCTGGGGCCTTGGGCCTGCAGAGAAATTTTCACATCTCTGAGCAGTTTTCTGAAGAGAATACTCAAAAATGCATGTGATCTCCCCAAAAGTAGAGGGCTAGGGATTTAGAGAATCTATGATAGGCCAGGTATCATGCTAACTAAATTCTTAGTATGTGATGGGTACTTAAAGAGTTAGCACCCAAGGCAGTCCACAAAGTGTACGGGAACAGGTGCATGAGGGATTCGAACCAGAGCCTTTCTGGTGCAAAGCCTGCCTCTTTCCCCATATCAGGGATGATCTCGATTATAAGCATTCAGCAGGCCAAAACAGTATCCCGCTTGTTTGACCTGGGATGATTGCACCTGCCCAAACAGAGGTTGCAGGATAAAAAGGCAATAGCCTCTATGAAATACCGATCACCAGTTAGCACTCCAGAGGTACTACAGATACTCAACCATTAGATACTTGTTTAGGACCTACAGCATGCCAGGCCTTGGGCTAGATGTCCTCATTATCTTCGTCATTTATTGTGACTATATTTATCCTCTTCCAACATGGCAGAGTGCCCCACATAAATGTGGGCTGAGTGAGTAAATAGTGATGATCTTTGTAGTGGACTAATTTATTCTTCAGCAAACTTTTATGCTCTCTCCTGACTTCCATGGTTTGGACCTGTTACTTGCTCCAATCGATGAAATATGGGTGGAAGGGACAGTGGACCAATTCTGAGCCTAAGCCTTAAGGGACATCCTATATTCCTGCTTCCTCCTTGGGACTTTTGACCTCCACAGGGGAAGAATAGACATGGGTAGCTAGTGGACCCATGTGGGACAGACTGCCCACATCAACCCGCACAGCTGTGAACGTAAGAACAAATGCTTGTTGTTTGCCACTGAGCTGGAGTGGTTGTTACTCAGCAAAAGCTGACTGAGAGCTCCTTGACCCAATCCAGAGATTTCAGGAAGAGCAAGGCCTTGGCTTCTCTTACTTCTCATTAAGGGGGGATTTCAGCAACTAGATTATTTCTTGTCTTTCTCTACCCCATTTTCTCTGGGCTGGTAATGTCCCATTCAAAGAAGATAAAAAAGGCTACAAAGACCCATAATTTGGGCATCTTGGCCCCTGACACAGAGACAGGCACAAAGCTGGTTCTCAGGCCCTGCCTGGTGAATGAAAAGGATGGGCTGACTGTCCATTTTGGTGGGATGAGCATTGTGAACACCAGCAGCAGGCAGCAACCTCGGTCTCAGATGCTCAGAGCCACTGGCGCTGTGGTCCCCCAAAGTACAGGAAGTGGCCGGGGGGAGACAGAATATCACTTCAGCCCACACGCAGTAGACCTGGATGTATTTATTATAATGTATTTTAGGAAACACATTATAGGATTTAGTGACTCCACAACTGAAACCAAGAGTCGGATGCTTAACCGACTGAGCCACCCAGGCACCCCAATCATAGCTAGCATTTCTGAGCACTGACACAAGATAAACTGTTTTAAGGGTTTCACAGGTATTATTTTATAAACTTCTCATGGTAACTGAGACAGATACTACGATGATCTCCATTTTGCAGGTGAGGTAGCTGAGACCCAAAGAGGTGAAGAACCTGCCCAAGGTTAATTGGCAGTGAGGATCTGGACCCAGACAGTCAAGCTCCAGGATCCAGGTTCTTAAGAGCAACGTCTCCATTGGAGAACCTGGGACACAGTGAGGTTCAGCATTGCCCAAGGTTAACTGCAAAACCGAGACCTTGAGCCTCAAATTCCTGACTCCCAGCGAGCTACTAGCCTTGCTCTACGAGAAGCAAACACTGTGGCTACAGCACCTGGAGTTTCTGGCAAGGGCTGGGTGGGGTCTGCAAGAAACAAAGGGGAGAGGTGGTAAATGCCACAAGGAAGGGAAGAGATGGGGAAATAAGGCTGCCAATCAGAGGCAGAGGCTCAACAGATGTGGAGAGCTAGAATATGGCCAGAATTGTCCAGAAAAACAGGGCTGACAGAGCAAGGGTTGGCACACAGGGGCTGCTTCCGGAGCTCTTCTTAAGAGACCTGCCCACCCTGGTCAGCATCGGGAACTGGTTTTCCCTAAGTGACATCCACATAGTCTATATTTAGGTCCTAAAGTCACCCATTGTTTCTGTCTGGGTGGACATGGGGGGTCACCACCCAGACCTCGCCCTCTCCGAGTCATACCTCTGTGTGTTCTATCAAGAGAGGCCTTTTTAGAATCTGGTTTGAATCAACTTCCCTTTCATGGCTCCCACTTGGCGTTCTGGGCAAGCTGTAAAAACATGGCTGGAATTGGAGCTTTAAAATGAAGTACTGACCTTCCGTGGAATATGTTTCCTTCCCTCAACAAAATCAAACCAGGGCCAGGTTCATCTCTGTGGGTAGATGTTTCACAGCCTTGGCATGCCTAAGTCCTTACACACTCAGGATTCGTGTCTCCAGTGCCCACCAACAGTCTACGGTCAGTAAGACCGGGGACGTGGATCACGTTTACTGAGTACTGGTTCTGGGCGAGGCATGCTTATGGGTCATTTCATTTATTCTTCATGACAATCCTATAAAGTAGACACTATTTATCACCCCCATTTTTTGCAGAGCAGAAAACAGACTGAGAAACATTTGGTAACATGCCTAGGATTGCATGGCTAGTCAGAGGCAAAGCTGGGATGCAAAACTACATCTCTGCGGTCCTAAGACCCATGCCCTTAATCATTATACTCTAGCATTTCTCCACTGATACAGAACTGCCTTGGCCAAATCTCAGAAGCTCTTTAAAGGGTTTCTCCCCTCCCCTCCCTTTCTCTCCACCACATCCATTTACCAATTGACCTCCCACACCCAGCCCCAATTCCTCCAGATCCTTTCTCTGGAGACTCTCAGAACCGAGAAATAAAAATGTATTCAGTAATATTTTCAAGAGCAAAATAAAGGTCAACAGCCCCCTAGCCAATTACATTAGCCAATTACATTTTGAGTTCCAATTGATACCGTTGGGAAATGTATATTTAAATGCACTCATTTAACTTGAAATAGGAAAGATATGAGAACTGTTTGACTTTTTGTACAAGATATTTGCATATCTTAGGTTCATATCAGAACTAAAATGAGTTTAGAAAAACTTCCATTTGATAGGCAGGGAAACTGAGTCCAGAGAAGGTAATGATTTATCTAGACGCCTCTTAGGTAGCCACTAATTGGACCTTAGCAAACATCCACCAAAACAGGCCGATTTGCCAAAGGACAGAAAAGCAAAGTATTACTGAAGATGTTGCAGGTTACAGGAGATATAGAAAGGGCTCCATCACTGAAATCCTCATGTAGCACCTAATAGCTAAGAATGTCATTTCTGGATCCATTCTGCCTGAGCTTGAACCCTGGTCCACTGCTCCCCAGCTAGGTGACCTTGGAAAAATAATTTATCTTTTCTAAACCTCAGTTTTACTATCTGAGAAATAAGGATAGTGATAATAGCCAGCCAACTCTATAGTGTTGTAGGAATTTCATGAGCTAATGGGAGTAAAGTGCTTACTCACATGCCAAGTATCCAATAAATGTTAGCTAGTGTTGTATTATTTTTATGTTGCATTAACTATCACTAAATTGTAGTATGTCATTTTAAATATTGTCAATTTCTGTATCTCAAAGACTCAAAAATGATTCTTTATCAGGTGAACAAACAGCTGGATGAATCAGATGGGGAAGGAGAAAGACCATAAAACCATCCAAATCACATGAAAAGATTATAAATGTACATCTAGAATGGTCATGTATGAGAGCTGGAATTAGCATTACAAAAATCAATCTCAGAATTCTGGTGAGAAGAATAGAAAAAGCAATGGACACTTTCTTTGGAAAATAGGGGTGGCTTATTCAACACTTTAACGCCCACCCACAAACAAAAGGGACAGAGGGAGGTACCTTTGGGCTTCCTAACCATTCTTCAGCCCATGGAAAGGTAACATCTCCAGCCACTCCTTCAGACATAACCAAACCAGGCACCTTAATGAGAACACTAGTGAGTCTGAATCTCCCCTAATAATAATATCTGACTTCATCTTCTCAATGATGAACACATTCACAACACAGGACTCACTAAAAGGAAACCTACAAAAAAGTTGTTTCAAGCAGAATGAACTTCCAAAATTGATTGCAGCCATATTTCAACCCAAAGAAGAAGAAAAGATCTTGGAAATCCACTTTGTGACTTTAAAAAACTCCCCAAACAGAAAACACCAGAAGGCAGATGCATCCTTATTTTCACTTTTTCCCCCCAATTAACTGAAAACAGATCTCTTATAAAAATTAAAATACTAGCATCGTGGAACAAAGAGCTCCCCCCAACACACACACACACACACACACACACACACACACACACACACACACATTCTCTCTCTCCTCCAATCACAGATGCTAAAGGAAATGCTGACAGCTAGGCACTCACTTAACTCACCATCTCCAATCAAGCAACCATTGTGGTCTTAAACACAACCACACAGCTCTTTTCTGATTCACACTAAAGTGAGACAGAAGTCCCCACTCCATCTTCCTAGGGGTTTTTAACAACAGCTCCCTGCCCATTTGCTTGGGAGGTGAAAGACAGCTTCGCCCTCCCGCACCTCAGCTCCTGGCACCACCCAGCCAGGCATGGGTGGAAGTGTGGAGCCCGTCCATCCCTGGTTCTGCCACAGGGAGCTTACCTGAGCCCGGACAAAGAAGCAGCACCAAACCATGGGGCGCTCCGGCCTCATCCACGCAGAGTCCCCCGCCCCTAACTGCGACGGAGCCCTGCACACGGGATTCTCTGAGCCGAGCAGAGCATGGTTTCCCTGAAGGAACTCCTCCCCACCACTTGGGCTGCATGACAGGAAGTGACAGGGGGCCATCAGTTACAAGTGTCAGAAGCTGAGACCACACCAGCCAAGAGCTCCCCACCTCCGGCAGTTTCCTCGCCTGCTGCTGCTTTTTCAGAGCACTGTGGCTTTGGGCATTCAGAGGCACACCAGAAATCCAGAGTCTGGCTGGCAATCCCCAGCCGGGAGGAAACGAACAATGAGCACTGGGTCCCCACCTAAAGCCACACCAGGCACTCAGCAGCTCTAAAGAGTTCACTGCAAGGACATCAGGCCTCGAGTCTGGAGCTCTGCAGACCCAAACCCAGACATCGGCATGAGACACAGAGAGAAGGGACGCTGGGAGAACTTTGTTCAGAGTGGAATCAACAGAGCCAGCTGCCCTGCCCAGGACACAGAGCCGTCGATGAATCCCAAGTTCACAGCAACTCCACAAACGAGAGTGGTGGTGAACACCACAACCATCCACTTCTTTTTTTTTTCCTTCGGCAAATCTCCTCTTCAGAGCCCCCTTCAAAATCGCTGCCTCTGGAAACCTCCCTTTCAGCTTTTGACTTGGATTGCAAAAGGCCTTACCCCTTTTCTCAAAGTTACTAGGGAAATAACTCATGGCTGACATTTCTCATTTAAGGAAATGGGATCTCGCCAGAATGAACACCTTGCCCAGGTCGCCTGCCTTTTACAAAACCCAGGCTCTTTGGGTGAGATAGATTGTCTCTCAGAGACCTGCAAGGTTACAGGGGAAAACCATGCCCTGTTCAATCCCTCTCCACAAAAACTCAACCCCCCTCACCCTCCCTGCATGGTAGCAGTGGGTCTCAAACCCAAGGAGACGTAATTCCAGTGCAGCTTTCAATTATTTATTTTTAGTTTCTAGTCTTCTAATGGCCCTAGTATTTGATTTGCCACTTTTCGCTGCCAAGATTTAGGCAAAAGTTCCCAAGGCTGTTTTACAAATGCACAGATTTTTAAGAGCCTTGACTTGTCTGAGCCCTGAGTAAAAGACAGAACAAGCTTCCATCTAAGACTGGACTCTAGAGCATACGGGTAAGCAGGCTCTCCCCATCCTCTCATGGCAGTGACCTGGCCCCTAACATAGGGCCTTGGAAGAGTGTCTTTGCCCTGCAGACACCACAGAAGAAGGCACTGGGCTCTGGAAGCACAAAGATGAACCACTGGTGACCGGAGAACAAAATAAATGCTGCTGGGATTTGCAAAAAGTATTGAGGCGGCCAAGAAATAACTGAGCCTGGCCAATGCATTTTTTTAGGGGGACAAAGTCTGGGAAGGTTTCTTAGAGCAAGAGACACACAGGTAGAATTCTGAGGGGTTTTCTAGGCAGGAGAATTGGCAAGGGCAATAGCAGGGATGTGCAGGCCCACAGGGTACTCTGGAAGAAAAGCAAATGCTTTGAAAGCACTGCTCCCCGACAGACTTGGGTCTTGCTTCAAAGAGCTTGAAGGGGTCCTATCTGTTTGGAGAAAGAAGGAAGTGAAAACACTGTGAAAGAGGCTCAGCCCTTTTAGGCAACCATCTGGGGCACCTCAAAGCCCACATGTGGTACCTACCAGGTCTGGCACTCAACAAACACTCAGTGATGTGTGTCGAAAACAGCAGTGCCCACAAAAGGTGGTTTCAACTCATCCTTGGGACTTCCAAACGCCTGACTCCCCACAAAGCAAGCCTAGGGTAGGGTGGTGGCTGGTTGGGGAGGGAGGGAAGGCATTCATTCCTAAAACAGCCTCTCATCCTAGCCTCCTGCAAAGAAAGGGGCCTGAATTTGTACAGGCCTATAAACAGGCTGAGATGAGCCAGCTCTGGAGACAGCTGAGCTACTGAAGAATGTCAATCTCCCGAGGACCAATGGAGGTTTCCATAAGCCCAGCTACTCCTCTCCTGGAGGATTTTCAAACATGCCACTGAATGGAGCCCCAGCAGCCCAGGCCAGGATCACCCCAATGAGGGCCCAAAGGAAATGTAAACTGATCACTAGACTTTACTTCTTCTCTGGGGGAGGGAGGGCACACTCACGTCAACTAATCCAAGAATGATTAAGCCTGACTTCTGGTTGCTGACTACGAACGAGAAAGAAGAACCGAAACCCGTGGGCTGTAGCACTTGGTGGAAGAGGTGAAGCTGAGTGGGTCCCAGGGCAGGTAGCAGTGAAGGAGGGAGCACAGGCAAGAGAACCAGCAGATACCTCTGGCAGGAGAAAAGGAAGGAAGGAACAGGGCATGGCCATCTCCCCTGACATCCCTGCTTTGACCAGAAGCGAGAACTCCAAGAATGAAACCGGTGCATGCAGAGGGCATCTTGAAGGAACATTTCAATAATAAGAGCCTCCTGCCATGCAGAGTTCAAGTTCATTTTTAGATTTATAATGGAAGTTTATAGAGGAACAGGAATGTGGGTTTTCTCTACATGGCACCTAGGATACAACCAAGTATTCAAATATGTTTTTCTACTAATTTTTAAATTTTAGTAGTAAAATGGTGTCATTATAATACATCCAAGCCATACAGAAGTATATAGTGTAATAAGTGAGTCTTCCCGAAGGCCCTGCTTTTTTCTCCACCCCAATCCCATGTGCCAGAGGCACCCATGTCAAAGCCAACTGTAGATAAAGGGGTTATAAACTCAAATGCTTTCAGGGCCAGGGGTCAGGTACCTGAAAGAAAAGCCTGGGTGGGCCCCTGGGCACCACTGAGAGTACTGGCCCTGAGTTCCAGCTTACAGGTGTCCCAAGGGACTACTGGCCCAGGATCACCAGACATTTCAGTTTTTCAAGAGAAGCTAGAAATTCCAGGTTATATATAAAATCTCACAATGTTTAAATGCTGGCAACGAATCCACCATTTAAAAAAATGCTATCCAGGCCACACAAAACACAGGTGCTGGCTGGATACGACCCAAGGGCCACCAGTTTGGCAATCCTTCTAGACATTTCCTTCTGTCTAAACACACACAAGTTTCTGTGTACAACATTTTACTTTTTATTTTTATTTCTCAAAAATGGATGGTAACATTATTCTACCACTTGCTTTTTTCACTTAACATCCACAGCATCCTTCTACATCATACATATTTTAGACCCATATGGGAGAGCATCCCATGGTAGGGAAGTACGTGAATTCGTCAGCCCCTGGCCTGTGAACTTTCTGTAAACAGGAGAGATGCACTTGAAATGTCACCTCACAGTTACTTATTCTTAACTCTGCCACCATTGAGAACATCATTCATGATGAAAGTGCACCTCTGTGCAGATGCTAAAACATCCTGAAGCCACAGTTACTAAAACCATAAACGGTGATGGCAGATTTTTGATGTTTTAGCAGAAGTTGCCATGCAGTTTTTCATTTGACCTTCCCAAGGAGCCTGAGATAAGCCTCGTTGTTATCTCTACCATACAGATTTTTTTTAAACTGAGACTCAAACAGGTGGCAGGAGCCTGCCCAAGAGGGACTAGAGGTGGCAGAGTTGGGAGTGGAGCCTGGGTGGGCCGACTTCCAAGCTCCCGCTACAGGCATACAGCCCCTGGAACAGACAGCCAGAAACCTGTCCCAGGGTATTCTGGAATTTGACATATGGCAAATATTGGACTGCAAACCACGGGAGGAGAGAAGGATCGCTAACAAATGGGATAATTCATTTCTTGGAAAGAAAAGCCTCCTTTTAAAGTCCTACTTCACACTCCAAAATAAATTCTACATAGATCAGAGTGAAACGCTAAAAAGGAAAAAAACAAAACAAAACAAAAAAACCCTATGAAATTCTGGGGGCGTAGGTTCTCAGAGTATAATATTTTTCTCTAAGTGTGTGGAGCTGAATCATTACATATTTATAATGGGGGAATACCCACAAGGCACCTATAATGCAAAAACTGGCCCCTGTTTCCCCACATCTGGTTAAATAACCATACTGCTGGCAAGCTCTTAGTGTACGCAGAAGAGACTAGTGCCAACATGTGGACCTAGCTAAGGTACCACCGCATGCTTCCTTCTGGCCCTGGAACTCAGAGGGATGTGTTTTCTGTGCTGTTATTCTATACGTTTCACCGTATTTTCTGTTGAGAAGTTTCAAGCAGTTTTCTCACCAAAAATATTATAAGAAACATATTCATCAGGGTGGTGATAAGTTCATGTACATAAAACAAAATGGTGAGATTTCAGTAGAATTACTTCATTAAAAGTTGGTGACTAACGGTGGTTTTCTCCATGTGAATTTTAGGCTGGTTCCTCAGTCTCTTTACTATTTGTGCCCCAGAAGCCCTAGATTTCACAAAAGCTCAGTGTTGGCTGGGAATTTCAGGGTCTTTGACGATATTCCATTTGATGCCTTACATTTTTGTTTATTTAAAAAAGGGGGGGGCACCTGTATGGTCAGGTGGTTAAGCATCTGCCTTCGGCTCAGGTCAGGATCTCAGGGTCCTGGGATCGAGTCCTGCATCAGACTCCCTGTTCAGTGGGCAGTCTAGTTTTCCCTCTGCTCCTCACCCTGCTCTTGTGCTCTCTCTCTCAAATAAATAAATAAATAAATAAAATCTTTAAAAAGAGAGAGAGAGAGAAATAACACACATGCATGGGGTGGAGGGGAAGGGCAGAGGGAGAGGGAGAGAGAGAATCCTCAAGCAGACTCCCGGCTGAGCATGGAGTCCTATGTGGGCCTCCATCCCATGACCCTGAAATCATGCCCTGAGCTGAAATCATGCCCTGAGCTGAAATCAAGAGTGGGACACTTAACCCACTGAGCCACCTAGGTGTCCACGAGACTTTACATTTTAAAATAATTCCACAAACTGAACTGAAAACTAGGTGGTGAAACAATCTCATGAAAATGGGATGGCAGCAAGGACCAAATTAAAATAGTGTACTGCATACTGACTTAACCAAGATTCCAATAACAAAAAATCATTATTTCACAGATCTTAGGTTTTGGATGCTACTGTCAAATTCAAGTATGACTGAGAAAAAAACAGATATTTATGTTGTGGAGGAGAGGGGAGGTACAGTAACACTCATTGGTGTTACTAGGTTGGCAGGAAGGCATCATGCATGGCAAGTCAGTGAGAAATAAAAAGGGCTTCAAAGTATTTCGAGCCTGGGAGTTACTTGTGGTCATGCACTCTCATCAAATGTCTTCATAGCTACTCTTCAGTGCTGGAAGTGTGGTTAATCCAAGCAAAACTTGAACAACTACTCTGCCCCCTTCACCATGAATCACCAACAAATGGGGGGTCCAGACCCCATTCCAGGCCGGGGCTGCTTGTATGCAAGACGTTTTAACTTAAGAAACTTGGACCATTTGAAAATGCTGATGCTTTTCTAGGGCCCTGCTTAATATCCCAGCTCCACAAGATTACAAAATGATGAGAAGAATGTGGGAGCAAACCTGGCTGCCCAAGGTCAAGAATGAATAAATAGAAAAGGCTTCATCTATGGTTTCAACACAAGAACTAAAAATAAATGAGGCTTGAACATGGAAGTCTCAACAGATTCCTAATCGTGGCTAATCTTGAGTGCTTATCTTGCTGGTTTTGTTACGAGCAATAGCTTGAGCACTGTATTTTTTCTCTCTAAACAAATCTGAACTTTTATAATCAAATTCCTCACATTATTTTGGCAACGGACACACAGACAGCTATTTTAAAAAGCGAATCAGAAATAAGGAAAGCTGCCTTCCGAGGTGCGCTGTGAAGCAGCCACCAGGCCTGGTCCCTAGGGTTCCACCTCTTTTATGAACCCATCAAGAATAGCCTGAAGCATTTCCACAGGGAGCAGACGGGGGTGCTGGCAAATAAGCCCATTCGATTTATTGCTCAGAAACACGGACGCCCTGAGTACAGCTTTTTTCAAAGGACCGTCAAGATCTCTTTGTTACGCTGTCAGTTCAAAGTGAAACTCTAGTGGGTTGCTGACCTCTGCCCAATTCTTAGGAAAAAGAAAGGTTTAAACACTGATTAGCTGATATCTATCAGCCAGAGAGCTTCCTCCTTACTTGGAAATGAGAGTTACTATTTGGCGTTATCCTGTCAAAATTGATTAGAAGTGGAAAATGTGAATATGAAGGGGGTTGGTATTCCTAACACCTGGATATCTCAGAAGGATTTTGAACAGTAATTTGCTCATTTCAAAGAACAACCCTTGAAAAACTGAATTTCTGAGTTAAAAATACATAACAAGAGCAGAAATAATTTTTTATAAAATAGTTTCTCATCATTATTTTGAATCCAGATATCTCCTTAAGGATAATTTCTGGGAACTGGCTGGCTGGAATAATGAACAGTCAATTGATACAGTAGTGCTGTGATCTCTGGCTCTGCCATTTACTAGTTGAATGACCTGGTAACTCCCTTAACTTCCTTGACCCTGAGTTTCCTCATCTGTAAAACAGGAATAATGATTCCATTATCTCTCACAGGGTTGTAGAGAGGTCTCTAGGAGCCTAACTGATACGTGTTTAAAAGCAGAACAAAGGATGATGGGAACATTGGGGTCATTATATTATTCTTTCTATTTTTGCATAAGTTTAAATTTTTCCATAATAAAATATTTTCTAAAGACCAAAAAAAAAAAAAAAAAGCCCAGTAATAACCTCTTGGGGTTTTTTTTTTCAAGCAGAAAACGTTCCTCTCAGCAAGTTGAAAAGTTGGTACCAAATCCAAAATAATTTGATTTTTACCCTGATTTGAATGAGAGCTGTCAACTAGATATCTGGTAAGAAAAAGACAATGGAAGTTTGCAATTTCCTGTTTCCCTTCTTCCTTTCAACAGAGAAAACAAAATTGTGAAGGTGGTTAAAGCTTAAGTTCCACTTACTCTTTTTTTTTAAGAGAGGGGGAGAGAGAGAGAGGTGGGGGGAGGGGCAGAGGGAAAGGGAGAGAGAATCTTAAGCAGGTTCCATGCCCAGCACGGAGCCCAACACAGGGCTCAATCTCACGACCCTGAGATCACGATCTGAGCCAAAATCAAGAGTTGGATGAGTAGTCGATTGAGCCACCCAGGCACACCACCACCACCATTTACTTTTTCAATGTTATAATGCTGACTTCCTTAAAATCCCTATGTCTGTCTAAAAAGTTCAAGATTTCTATGAGAATACCCCCCGAGAAAATAACAAGAGATTGAAAAAGGGTGTGTGCTCCCGTGACTCAGAGCACTCATTCTGCCTACACTACAGTGAAAGTGGTTTTTTGTTTTATTTTGGTTGGTGTGTATCCATGTGTACTCGAAGAGTAAACACGCCACTTTTTTCTTTAAATCAGAATCAGAAAGGAATCACCCAAACACTGGAAACCAGCAAACCAAGCAGGGGATACTCAGAACAGGGTTCCAGTTGCCCCCCGGAGGCAAGTGGATTCTGGCTGGAAGCTCAGAGTCTTCTCCCAGCTACTGCGCTGCCATTGAAGCTGTCCCTTTAAGTCAGACTTCCTGGTAAGGCTCAGAGATTTCCGCATGCAGCTTCCTGGAGACGGTGTAAGATAAACAATAAACTTTGCAGCAAAATCTTGGACAATAAGCCCCACGTGGCCATAACGAGAAGCAATTATAAGGCCTGACAATGGCTAAGGCATTTCCAACAGGAATGCAAATCTGTGATAAACATGGGGGAAACATGCTACTCCATACACCTGCACAAACTGAACTGATAAAAAAAAAAAAAAGTTCTTAGCCTCTCAACGGACCGAGAAGTAGTTGCTTCCAAATTTGGCACTCTTTTTCTTAAATCATTGTCTAAGAGGAAGGCAGTCTGGTCTTTCTTACAGTGCTACCACCTGTTGGTGAAAACTGCTGAGGCCAAGGGACTCCATGACTCACTTGCTCCACGTGTCTCTGTGAAGGACATTTAACCTTCTGGATACTCTGCAGTTCAACAGTCTTTCTAGGTTTAGGGAAGTTCCAACTCATGAACGAGAGCCCACATTCTACTGAAGAAAAGAGGATGCCACACACTTACTTTCCCAGCCTCCCTTGTAGCCAGGGCAGGAAAGCCTGAGCCAGGCTCAGCCAATCAGATACTCCCACCCCAGACGTGGCATCAAAAGCTGGCATGCGAACAGACGCTATTCCTGTGGAGGTGGCCGCAGATCCCAGAGGCTGCAGGGAGGGCAATTGAGCAGCCACATTCGTTGGCACAAACCGTGCTATCTATACCCACCCAGGAGTGGCAGCCATGGTGTGCTTGTAGGAAATGTTTGGTGGTGTAATTTGAGGTTGTTCCTGGTTCCCTAATCCTTCCGAAATTCTCTGAGCTTCCTATATCCTGTAATAAATTTCTCTTCTGCATACATCAATCAGAACTGGGTTTTATTGCTAGGGGCTAGTTCATACACACAGAACACAGGATAGGCTAAAGCTGAAGTAGTCCAGAACCCGATCCTGCAGAATGATTCTGAGCGTAAGGACTGAATGGCTTCTTTCACATTTCAAATTCAATCCAAACACTGTCCCTTGGCCCACAGGGCCCTGCATCAACTGGCCCCTGTCTCCCTCCTAAGCCCGTATCTTGTTCTATTCTCCTTCCAACTCCCAAGCTCTAGTCGCACTTTCTGTTCCTCAGTAAGCTCTCGCCAGCCCCCAGGGCCTTTGCACGGGTTCTCCAGAAAACTCTTTCCTCCAGATCTTCACAGCGTAGCAGCATCTTTCTCATAGTTTGGTCCCAACTTACAGGAAGCCTTCCCTGACTAAGCTGCCTAAAGGATCATACTCTCCACCTCACCATCTTATCCTCTATCATGACACCCTGTTGATTCTCTTTCCAGGATATATCCTGGGATTAATTTATCTATTAGTAACTTTAGCAACCACCATTGATTGGGGGCTTGCTATGCACCAGACATTAAACATTTAATTCTATGACCATTATGAGATAGGTACTTTTATTATCCTTAGTTTATAGATGAGGACGCAGGCTCAGAGGGGTTAAGGAAATTGTCCAAGCTTGGCAGTGATGGAATAGAGATTTGAATCGAGGTCTGCAACATGGGCTCATTACCACAGTGCTCATTCAGGCAGTTGTCTGACAGTGACTAAATGAACATTAACCACAGTGTAGGCTCTGCAGCAATAGGACAGACCCCACTCTCATGGAGCCGATAGCCTGGTGTTCCAGCTCTATCACCTGGTAATCTCTCTATTATCCACAGACCCTGCTTAGGGAAGAAATGTAGCCAGGCATTTGTAAAGAGGGAGCAGGGGTCCTTCACCCAACAGAAAAGTGCACAGCTCTGTGCTCAAAGTGTTGGGCATACAAAAATACCACAGGAGAGCTCATGGGCCAGAGGGAATACAGACCTGCAAACAATGTTTGCTGCTCACCCTGTCATGTTCCATGGCCTTGGAATACCAGGAACACTGAGGAAGCAGCCAGGGACAATTCTCAGGTCCCCCCAGGAGAAGAGCCACTGGAGTAGTTCATTAGGGATGTGTAGGCGTTGTCAGGCTGAAGGGAGGGGAGCCACAGCGAAGGGGAGAGGTGGGGAGATGTTCAAAGGGCCATGGGAGGAATGAGGTGGTTACGCTGGGAGAAGAGAAGGTTGCAGCCAAGGGAGAAATTCCAACTCTTCCCTGTGGAAAATGGGAAACGAGAGCAAGATTTTCAGCAAGAACAGATACAGGACCAGATATGAATTGTTTTTGTCAAGAACAGTGGCCATGACTATACAATACTGGCAATATGTCTTAGTACCTTATTTCCTATGTTAAAGTACACATACATAAGTATATTAGCTAACGCCAGAAATTTAACAACAACAACAAAATTCCATTTCTCTGTTTCCCAACTCCCTCTCCTTGCTGAATGAGAAGTGAGATAAATTTCCTCTCTCAAGGAGTTAAGCACAGCCATTTTCTCCCATAATGTGAAATTCCACAGAGCTCTCATGTCAGTAATTTATGGAGAAAAGGAGGAATTCCCCTGCTACTTGACTTTACAACTCCCATCACCTCTGCCCAGATTCTCCCAGTGTGATAACAGGAAACTCACCTCTGGGTTGTGTCATTATTAAACGAAAGGTTGATTTTTATTTTTTTTAAGAATGTACGAGGTTGAGGCACAGATGGCCTCCTGTGTTGAATGAGCACCTGGGGGCTGTGAGAGGAGTCCCCAGAACCACCGTCTGAGGCTAGGTGTGGCCAAGCACGAGGTGACAAGCCCTAGGAAACGGTATGCTAAGTTTGCGTCTAAGGAGGTCTGAGAACCCTGAGGTCAGTCAAGGAGGCAAGGACATAGCCTCTGGAAAGTAGACTGGAAATCAACGAAAGCAGTTTAGCTTGGGGGTTAGGAAAACAGGAAGTCTTAGGCGGAGCCTGGGTGGCTCAGTCGTTAAGCATCTGCCTTTGGATCAGGGTGTGATCCTGGGGTCCTAGGATCGAGCCCCCCATCGGGCTCCTCCGCTGGGAGCCTGCTTCTTCCTCTCCCACTCCCCCTGCTTGTGTTACCTCTCTCACTGGCTGTCTCTCTCTCTGTCAAATAAATAAAATCTGAAAAAAAAAAAAAAAAAAGGAACAGGAAGTCTGAGCCAAACAACCTGAATTCAAACTAAAGTGTTATGCTTACCATGTGACCTCTGGCGATTTACTTCTCTGTACCTCCATTTTATCATCTGTTAAATGCGGATAATAAGAGTAAGAGCACCCACCACACAAGGCAATATAAATTTATATTTTAATATTATATAACATATTATATATACCATTATATAATATAGCAATATAATAATATTACTATGATCTACTTTAACCCAATTCAAGGAAGAATTTGTCAGGGCGCCTGGGTGGCTCAGTCAGTTAAGTATACGGCTCTTGCTTTCCACTCAGGTCATGATCTTGGGGTCATGAGAGTGAGTCCCACGCCAGGCTCTGCGCTCAGCTTGGAATCTGCCCCAGGATTTTCTATCTCTCCCTCCACTCCTCCCTGCCAAACTCTCTCTCTCAATCTTTAAAATAATTAAATAAATATAAGAAAGAAAGAAAGAAAGAAAGAAAGAAAGAAAGAAAGAAAGAAAGAAAGAAAGAAAGAAAAAGAAGAAAGAAAGAAAGAAAGAAAGAAAGAAAATTTGTCAACAAAAATGAGGAGTCTGAGGAGTGGGGACCTGGGAGCGGATGGCTGGGCAGTATTTGGGTGGTGATTTCTGAACACTGCGAGGCAGAGTGACAGTGACACTAACATGGAACCTACAGGCAATCTGCTGAGCCAGAGTCCAGGCCCCACCACATCTGGGCCACAGCCTTGGGAGAGTCACTTCAGCCCTTAAAACCTTCATTTCCTTATCTCTGCAAAGGGGATAACAATAGTACATCCTTCGTACTTTGAGCCAAACCCTGGCACTCAACTTCACAGGCATTTTTCGTAGATCATCTCCCCAACAACACTGTGAATCACATACAATTATGATGTCCATTTTACAAACAACAAAACCCATGGCTTGGAGATGTTAATCAAATCACCAAAGGGCACACTGCTAGACTGACCTGCAGGAAGTCTAACCTGAGCCAGCACTCTAAGCCCCTGTTGATTCTGCAGACGTGCGAAGCATGAAAAGGATGCATCATAGGCCCTCTGCAGGAAGAGGGGGTAACTGATATGTGCATGGGAACCACCCTGTAAGAAGGGTGTGTATCTTCCTATCACAGATCCCTGCCCTTATGGCACCTGGTAGACCATGAAACTTCCCCTTGGTCAGCACTTCCTATGCGCCAGGCACTGCGATGAGTGCCCATTACATCATCACCATCTCATCACCAGGGCAACCTTCCCCAAGGCAAAGACTGGAGGGCAGTGAGGCACAGAGAGTTGAGCTCCTGGCCCACGGGTCACAAAGTTTGTCTGTAGTGGCACCGAAACACACATCTGGGTCTCTCCTACACCCACTCAGACTTGGGGATGGGCCCTTAAATGTCCCTCAAGCACCCATCTCCCCCCTCATTACCTCCCACTCTAAGAGAACAAAGCTGCTTATTCGGCACCAGGATAATGACCACGGGGGCCGAGCAGGGCCATGGTGCAAACTGTAATTACCGCAGACAACAATTTGCATTCCAAATCTGAAATGTGCTCAGGGCCTCACTTGAGCCCTGTAATCAGCTCAGCCTCTGCCCAAATCTCCCTCGATATGAAGACATACTTGACGCACTGAGCCACAGCAGGGTTTGGAAACTATGCCTCTGCCCCCAGCGAACCGCCACCTAAGGAAAAACCATGCCGAGAAATGGCTAGGGTTGAGTGGGATTTAAACCCTGGAGAGGTCGAATTCCTCTGTTGCAGAACAAAGCAAACAGCAGCCAGGACAGTGGATAGGCAGGGCAAGACCGGTAAATAACTAAAGGCAGGAAATGAATTACATAACGCATGGGCTTCAGTGCCCAGAGGTGGGATGGACCCCCTCCTCTTTCATCACACATTGCTGTCTTGCCCACGAGTCACATGTCAGGGTGTGGTGGCTCTGTTCCCCACGACAACAAAGGACACCTACTAGATCAGCGAAAGGCACATTACGAGAAAAAAATACATCATCTGCATTAGAAAGAGTTCTGGAAAGCCATGGACAAAGAATGCTATGATTTGGGTACACCCAGGTGCGGAAGGAGCATATAGCGAGGAGGGTGGCAACACCAGAATTTTCAACCCTGCCTCTGGCCTCTTTTATTACGTCTGAATCACAGAAGGATTTTTACGAAATGGCTAGAGTCCCAGGTACTGGCTAACTGGAACTCACCATGGCTCTACTTTCTTTTAGTAGAGACAGAGGACAAATTTCATGTCAATTTCCATCACCCCAAATCCTGATCTAAGACTTTCACGCGAAACCTCTACTTGAGCTGATGGTATTGGCAAGCTGAATCTCGACTGCCCTCAGAATCGAAGTGTTTCTCAAACCTTCATGTGCCACACACATCAGCTGAGCATCTTGATACGTTGCAGGTTCTGAGGTCTGGGGTGGGGCCTGAGATTCCGCATTGCTAACGAGCTCCTAGGAGCTGTACTGCCCCATGGACCACACTTTGAGAACCCTCGCTAGGAGACGTGCGAGTGCTGAAGTAGACTGAAAAAAATTCGTATTTCCTGTGTTTCTATAGTCATGGTGCTGAGCGGTGACTTCATCCTAAGAGCAAAGACATAAATTCAAGTGCTAGATATCTTTCAAGTTCTGGACTCCAAGTTATCTCATTGGTGGTGAGCAGGATGACTGTTCCTGAAGGAAAACTTTGTTTAGATGCTATTAACTAAGGAAAATCCAGCCGATCTTCCCTTGGCTGATGTTTCTGGAATAGCCCTGGATCCTCTGAGGTTCAAAGGACCTGAGGCATCAAAGCACAACATAGCCGAGCATCTTGTCTTTGCCAGTGTTCTCATTCACTGATGCCTGTCCCCCACTGGGCAGTGTGGCCAGCCCACTGCAGGTGCAGTCATGTTCTAGAAACTGAGTAACCTGCTAACCCAGGCTATCAGTTGTGGCTGGGGGCCCTCAGGTATTTGAGCATGGCGTCATCAGTCACAGACTGCAACTTCCCAACCAGACAGGCATCTTAATAAAATCATTCAACTAATCTGATGCATTTTTTTAAAAACTGGCTGGAGCTGGCTGCCCTGTCCCGTTATGCAAACGGTACACAATGAATTGCTGATAGCATCTGTTCACCATTGCCAATATAAACCCTGCCAGGCCAGCAGAAATAAGCCCAGTGACTGTAAGCAACAATAGTTGCATAAGTTTGTTTAAATAAACACAACTAACAACAGGTAAAAATGTTTTTATCTCCTCCTATTGCCAAGCCAGAGACTTTTGAAATTGAATTCTTGTAGAAATAAAACCAGTATCAAGGGTAAGAAACAGAAGGCAGCTGAGGGGAGAACGCCAACTTCCTGCTTCTTCCAGAAATACACATGGAGATATCAGTTTTTAGAATAAGTAACTAGAACTCATAAAACAAAATTAATTGACTTACATTGTTTATGGCCTCACACTATGGATTTTCTTCCCTGTTCTTGTCTACTTGTCCACTTTTATGCACTTTTTGACATTTGCCCTTGGAGTTGGGTAGTGGAAATATTTCTTAATATATTAAAGAAGTTCCATGCTACCAAATAACATAAAATTACACATAAGAGATATAATAGGCAATATTAGCCTGTAAACCAAAACCCTAAAATAGAAAAAAAAATGCAAGTAGACAAGGAAGGGAAATGAGCATTTATTAAAGTAGAGGGATGATGTTCGAGTAGGACGCACGGTCAATGGAGGGAATTTGGTGAACCACGTCAGAATGACTCATGAAACAAGATGGAGAAGTCACTTCCTGAGCAAGGGGTATCAGAACAAAAGGAAGAGCGAACTGAGGACAAGTATTTTAGTGGCACATATGTAGGGCCTCTTAGTCACTCTGGATAATGAGATGAGCACATTTTAAAAAGAAGGAAAAAAGACATGACATCAAGACTGTTAGAATAGCAGCAGGTTTTATTATGTTTCAAGAACAGCAAATCTTGGCCATTTGTACCAATAATGAAGGCTTGAAAGGACTATCCCAGTCTAAAACTCAAGCTTTTTCCTTCCTTACGACGTTTTAGAATTTGGTGACAAATGTATTAATGCCTGGCAAAGGTTTGGCCCAAGAAAAACACGTTCCGATTTTAATTACACAGGTTATAAGACAGGAAACAGGCCTTGGGGGTGAAGGGTATTTTTAAAAAGCCAGTATTTTTTTGACCCCAAAATTACTAAGCCAACTTTGCAATCTGTAGTCCTCTGAGTTTCAATAATAAATGAAACCAAAGAGAAGGAATACGCAGATGGCCATATTAAGCATTTTTCTCTAATTTTCCAAAAGTGGGACTCTAAGGTATTCTCCCCAAGCTATCATGCAGAACCCATCAAAATAATGTACCCCAACTTAGCCAGATGCAATTGAATTACCTATTAATTCTTTGGAATATTAACTCTTTGGGGGATGATTTCTTTCTTGGCTGAGTACACAGTGTTCATTCTTACTAAGGTGCTTTCCTCCCTTCTCAAATATCCAAGTAAGATTTATGGATTTGTTGTTGACATTAGAAAAGGAAGACAAAATTCCTCCAAGTTCACCTTCATCCAGTTCTCACATTTGAAACTCCTCCATAAACACATGCCTTATTTTAAAATTCCATCTTAAGTAACCATGGGATTTAGGCCAATTCATTGAATTTCTGACTTAGATTTATTCCTGTTGCCTGTCGGGATGATTTTTATTCTTAAACCTAAAAACCTAAAACTCCACTTCAAAATTACAGTTCAAATATCTGTCTTCTCACCTCAATTTTTCTTCTCGATGAAAATTACGTACGCACATACCCTGTAGAAACTTGGAAAAGCCAAAACAAAATAAAACAAAGAAAAAAATGTCACTTCAAACTCACGCACTGGGAGGAAACCATTATTAATATTTTGGCATGTTTAATTTTTTTTACAGCAGGATCATTACTGTATATACAATTTTATTTCCTGCTTTTAAAAACATAATAAACATTTTCACTAACATTCTTCCACAACATCCCCTTATGGCTGCATAATACATGCTCATATGAATAAAACACAATTCACACCAACTGTCCCACATTATTGGACATTTAGACTTTTTCCACTTTTTCCTGTCATTATAATGATCGCTGCTGCACTGAACACTTTTGGGCATAAATCTTAATCCACATGTCTGGTGACTTCTATAGGATAGATGCCTGAAAGTGGAGTTATTAGGCCAACGGCCATAAATATGTTTATGGTTCTTTTTATTTTTTTTAAAGATTTTATTTATTTATTTGACAGAGAGACAGCCAGCGAGAGAGGGAACACAGGCAGGGGGAGTGGGAGAGGAAGAAGCAGGCTCCTAGCGGAGGAACCTGATGCGGGGCTCAATCCCATAACGCCAGGATCACGCCCTGAGCCGAAGGCAGACGCCCAACCGCTGTGCCACCCAGGCACCCAATGGTTCTTGACACAAACAGCTTTCCAGAAAGATGATCTAATAACAATGTCACTGAACACCTGTGAGAGCACCGTCCTACCACATTCTCACTAGCTTTCCAAATGACCACTTTTAAAAAGGCTGATTAAGGCTGTAGGTGAGAAGCAACGGTTTGAAAAATTTCCAATCCTTAGACTGACCTGCTGAGGTCAATGATTTCAAATGTTCACCCCATAGCAAAATAATCTTCTTTTATTCTTCAAAACAAGATGCTAATTTCCCCCCACATATAAAAATGCAATCAAAACCACAAACATGAGAAGAATGTAGGCATTTGTTGGATATTTTCATTGGGCAACTAAGGTGCCGTGGTTAAGAAGCCAAGAACAGCCAGTTCGATGTACCAGTCTGTGACAGGACAGAGAGACAGCCTGTGCAGAGAGATGCTAGCAAAATAAATTCAGAACTAAATCCACTGCCAAACTTCACAAGATACATAAGATTTGAATTACTTTAAGTCAATACCTATCAGAACAAATACAGCAGAACGTTCAAGAATTTATGCAGACGACATTTGAAATTCGTTCAATAGCTTGTTATATAAGAAATTTTCTTTCCTCCCTCTAAATCAGTGCATATTCCCATATACATCAAGTATGTCTTTTTTTGTTTAATGGCACAACACATGCGAAGAACAAATGGTCCAGACTCAAGTCTCCCACAACCCAGGGCCTGAGATGATCACCCTATAATATGGAAAAACAGTAGATAAATGGGAAGTTTTTCTACTATCCTAAAAATGTTTTGGGGTATCTGCCCCACATTTTCTTTCCAGGGAATTGGCCCCACTTTTCCCCCACGGTTTCTGCTGAGTGAACATAAGAGAAAAGCTGTGATAGTGGGGGGGGGGATTTATTGAGCACTTACTATGTCATAGACCCAGGGTTAAATACTTGATATGAATTATGTCATTTATTCCTTATCAGAACCCTATGAGCTAGATACATTTTCAGGTAAGGACTCTAGTCCCAGTGAAGGCTGTCCCTCACCCAAACTGGTGAAGAGCAGATCCACTTGACCCTAATTTTCTAGCCGCACATGACTGGACCAAGGAAGGAGGAAGCCCTTCTAAGAACTGGCCAGCAGCCTGCCCACCACTTGTGAGGCCCAGCCCAAGAAAGATGAGCTGATGTGATCAGAGTTTTCTTAGGGAGTTGGGGTTGGGGCACCTGAGACTACCCGGTGGGCTATAGGAGAGCAAGCTGCTGAAAGATCCTAGCAAGTTGGGTCAGACCAGCCCAAAGTGCCACATGCGTGGAGAAGACATTGGGAGCAGGACGTACACATCAGAAGGGGAAGGCAGAGAAAGGAACGATGAAACCGACCAGAGAGAGAAATCCCGGGCTCCTGCAATTGCATATTCTCTCATTAAATATCCTTTTTCTTGAGGTAGTAAAACAAGTGCCTGTGTTTTGGTTTTGGTTTTTTTTTTTTGGTTTTTGTTTTGTTTTGTTTCTGCCAAGAGCTCTGTCTAAAATATCCACGAAGGACAAATTAAGGGTTACCAAAGGGGAGGTGGAAGGGGGGATGGGTGGGTAAAATGGGTGAAGGGGATTAAGAGTACGTTATCGTGATGTATGGAAGTGCTGAATCACTATACTGTACACCTGAAACTAATTTAACACTGTATGTTAGCGATACTGAAATTAAAATTTTTTAAAAAATAAGGAAAGGTGGAGTGACAATAATTAATTAATTAATTAAAAATATCCATCAAGGAATCTACAGTGGAGTTGCTCCTTACTCAGAGGCTGGGCTCCCATCAGCATCTACCCTGTCTAGCAAGTCAGCGTAACAACTACTGCTGCGTGCCTCTTCACGTGCCCCTGAATGCCAAGCAGCTGGCATCCCTCAGGATGTTTTCCAGTGTGTAACCTGAAACAAACCAAGTCTTTAGACTTATCACTTTATAAATATAAAGGGCAGAGGAATAAGTTAAATGACATCATAAGGAAGCAATCAGATAAATTTAAATATGAGACATATTTCATAAGCAACTGGGCTGGTCTTTTCAAAAAGTCAATGTCATTTTTAACAGGGGGGGTCATGATGAGGGAAGTATTTGAGAATAAAAAAGACTAAAAAACGTAGTAACAAAATGAAGTTGTGGTCCTCATTTAGATTAAAAAAAATCCAACCAGATGTCATGCATAGCTCTTGAATGGTGTTGGGGGGAAATCGACCATAAAAGACAACAGCAGAAAAAATGAATATGGAATGAATCTTTGGAAATGGGGAATTATTAGTAACTTTCTCAGGTTTGGTAATGATGTTACTACAGTAATGTAGGAAAACCTTATTCTCAGGACACATACATTGAAGTATTTGGAAGTGAAGGGTAATGGTATCTGCAGTTGAAATGGTTTAGTAAAATAAATCCAAACTGCATAAACAGCTATAGATAGATACATACATAGACAGATACATAAATAGATACATAGAGCAAAATGTTAGCGATTGTTGATTCCAGCCAGTGGGTGTTCATTGCCATCATATTTCAACTTTCCATATGTTTGACATTTTTCATGATGCAAAGTTGAAAAAATAACACAGAGGAAAAAAATGATAATCATGGAAACTCCTTAGGAAGGCACCAGGTAAAGTCTGACATCCCTTCTCTCTATATTCCATGCTCACCAGTTCCTACCCCACCACTAGAACAAATACTGTACATACAGCTTCAGTTTAGCCCCTGATAATTATTGCTGGTTCTTAAGGAGCATGTTACACAAAATGCCCACATCAAGACCTAGGATTACCATCTCCCCATTGGGATTGACAAACAGAACAGCAGGCTCACCATCCCATAACACTGAGTCGTAAGTTCTCTCCCTACCCGCCCCCTTTCCAATGAACAGGTTTAGTTGAACCTGTGTTAATTAAATGCATTTACCTGATACCACTCCGTTGCACCTTCCACAAATCAGAGGTATGACTTTAAACAAATCCTCGTCTGTCCCTAAAAAAGTAATCAGCCTCATTCCTCTTTTTTTTCTACATGGGATGTTAGGTCAAATCAGCCCAGCGGGTACAAAAACACAGTGTGTATTAGCAGCATTCTGCACAGAACATTTCCTCCTCCCTGAATGTGCATTAACCAGGTCAGGGCACTGGTGGTCCACCTTGCTGCTACAGCATCTAATCTATCTGGTTTTATTACCAGCACCTTGCGGAAGTCGGCAGTAATAATCATACGCAAAAAAGGCTGATCCAGGAGTTGTATTCATCGAGATTTCCAGAGCTGGATGGCAGAAGGAGAGAGCCTGGGTAGAGGAAGACAAATGTCGGGTGCCCGGAAACCAAGTAAGAGAAGAATTTTCATCACCAGGCTTATAGAGGGCAGCACACCTAAAAACGGGCCTTATGTAATCAAGATGGAATAAGCAAGGCTTTTAGAAAATATTTATTTCAATTACTAAAGATGAGTAGGTTTATAAGACTTATTCATCTTCAAAAACAGAAATATTTTAGGTTAAGTATAAATAAGTGGTTAGTAAGTAGAATATGTATATGGTCAACATAGATAGGAAAGGGTGCAGGGAACAAAAGAACCTAATATTCATAAAGCAGCCAGTTACTAAGTGCTTGTGATGCATGGTGAGGAAGTGAGGTGAGACTGGCCAGGTACTAAATATACAGAGGCACTAAATACATCTGAGCACTTAACATACATAAGGCCTTAATTTGGCTACCCCATGGGAGCTATCCATTCTGGCTCCATGCGTTCTCTGCCCCAAAACACAAATAAAATAGATGTTAGCCAGCTGTTCATCTGGCTAATTGGCAAACTGCAGCTGCTGGCCAGGTATACCTGTCCCTGAGTCTTGTGATAAAGAAGTCTGTCTCATTGGCCCAGGGTACCTTCTGTCTGTGGGCCTCTTGTTTAAACTTCAACTCTGCATCATCATCATCAACCACATCGTCCGTGGAAAAGGCCAAGGCAGAACAGAGAGAGAAAGGACAAACTGCCATTGTGGACCCCATGATTCCGGGGCTCTCCATCCTGCCTGCATTCTCTCTGCATTGCCTTACTTTCCTCCAGCTTTTACCCCTTGTTTTTCGTTGTGTGCTGTTTTAATGGACAGTGTGGTTTGAGCACTTGAAAGGGGGGGAGGGGGTATATAGAGTCACAATGAGCTAAACCAAGTTCAATCCATTAAATAGACCATTGACTGTGAAGAGGAAGAAGTCGATAAGAGAGAAGAAAAGTCAGTGACAAGACCTTTACCAACCGCCCATGCAAAAAGCTTTAATTCCCATCCCCAGCTTCTCACATGAGCAGGAAACAGAAAATAAAATCTAACAGGGAGGGGAAAAGGAAAACTGAGGGGGGAGGGCCCACTGCAGAAAAGGGATTTTCCAAATAGGTGTATCCCCGCGGTTCTCAATATTACCATCTCCTTCCCACATCTGCAAATAGCATCAGGGCTTTTTGAAGGCGACAAGATCATTGCCCTGATACTGTTTGTGTACTAAAAGCTAAAATAAAAATAAATAAAAGGAAAAATAAAAAGCTCCATGAAAAGTCATAAATTTTGCAAACTACAAAGCAACACAGGACTGATATTTGGGCTATTTCTATTTAAAACCCAAGACTAAGTTCCAATAGTTTCCAATATTATAGAAACAGCCTTAAGCCATTTCAGAATGCAATTTTCCAGGATCTGCTATTATTTCAATTAGTCCAGAAGACAATTATGTTTTATGTCTTCTGGGCAGTCTATTCTTGGTCCCAGGTTAGACTGTCATGGTTGAAACAAAACAAAACAACACAACTAAAAGGACTGCTTCTAACCAAACATGAAAGAAGAGGTGTTAGTTTTGTCCACCCTAGAGCCAGACCCTGGGAATCAGGATGACTATCCTTTATTATGGGAGGAGAAGAAGACTTTCGTAGACAAGAATTGTTAGTAGCTGCCTAGTGCCTCTCCCCTTCTTCTGGAAACTGCCTCCTTCTTCCCCGTATCACTGTAGTTAACATAGGAGCCAACACAGTGGTACAGCAGGACCCCACTCCGTGGCTACTGCTGATTGGTCCAGGAGTATCCACCTGACTACGCTGGATGATTCAAAATTCCTCCCTAGTAATATTGGTTTGGAGAGAAAAGAAGCCGTTCTCTGCGTTGGATTGCATTTCCACAGCACAGAGAAATGGAAGAAGTCAGTCTGCAAAGAAAATGCAGCAAATAACAGGGAGAATCCAAAACTCTCCTGAGCTCCTGGTGCCCAGTTCCAGTGGCTTCTAAGGCCCCACTTCATTCCACAAGATACTCCCCCAGACCTCTGTAATCTTTTAAAAGATTTAATTTATTTATTTGTCAGAGAGAGAGAGAGCACGGCACAGAGAGTGGCAGGCAGAGGGAGAAGCAGGCTTCCTCACTGAGCAAGGAGACCAGTGGAGGGCTCAATCCCAGGACTCCAAGATCATGACCTGAGCCGAAGGCAAACGCTTAGCCGACTGAGCCACCCAGTCGTCCCTAATTTAATTCTGTAATTTTTAAAACTCTCCTGTTTAAGCCAATTTGAGTTGTTTCTGTCACCTGCAACTAAGATTTCTTAACCCAGAAAATCAAGTCAAAATTATCTTTTACCCTTCATAATTCTAGAACACAAAAGGGAATAACTGAATAACCACATAAAATAAAGGCATCTATAAATTCTGCCTCCAAAGTTCAAAATTGCACTACTGTCATGAAAGCCACTATGTCCCCACAGACCTCATATGTCACCAAAAAAAGAAACAGCTTTTGAATCTAAAACTGGGCTTCAGTGTGCCTGACATATTGTCGGTGTCAGCAGCCTGAAGATGACAGGGGCTTATCCTCACAGGTGTCAGCCACTGCTCGAGGGCTCGCTTCTCTACTGCCTGAAGGGAAATGAGGCAAGAGGGCCAAGCGGAAACCAGAGACAGTCAGTTTTTCCTTTTCGGGGGCACCTCACACAGAAAAAGCATCTCTTCAACACACATAGTTAGGAAACAGTCATTTCAGGTGTAAGAGAACTCTAGTTACAAGGAGCTAATATTTTCTGCACACTTAACTACATGGAGGCATTATTCAGATCACTTTACACCCATTATAACTAAGTCTCAACTTTTGAGAAATGGCATTACTGTCCCCAGTCTGCCAATAAGGACCTGACACTCTGAAATGTGTCTTGTCTGAAGTTTCCAACTGGCACTGCACCCTCAAAGCATGTGCCTTTTCCCCACTTAGGCTTGTGTTGTGACTGCCAAGGACTGTCCACCAAACTCAGAGATTGGGCTGTCCAGAGGCAGTGGACAGGGAAACTCCCCACCCTGTGAGTGCACGGAGGCAGCCTCTAGCCTGACTATGGGGGGGGGTGGTTAGGAGGATGGTGAGACAGAGTGGGGGAGAATGTCTTACAGCCCAGCTGGGTGGGTGCCTGCCTCTTCTATGTACCCAGATTCGATCAGCCCCCAGATGTTTTGTGAGAACACATCTTCAGTGATGCGCCCTGAGGTTCTCTAAGCCGCAGAAGCATTTAAAATAAGCCTCCTCGGAAAGCGTGAGGAGAAGAGGGAAGAGAGACAGAGCGGGGCTATGCCAGCTCCCTGCAGCAATATAGCAACTTGGACATGGCAGGGTCAACAGCTCGAGTAAGGACTGTGATGAGAACTTTGCCCAGGGGAGAAGCTGAAGCAAGATAAGTAATCCACCAAAACGTGAGCAGTTGACAGGTCCGGAGTTAAGATGGCGGAGGAGTAGGGGACCCCTTTTTCAGCCGGTCCCCTGAGTCGAGCTGGATAGGTACCAGACCAGCAGGAACATCCAGGAATCAGCCTGAGACGCAGGAAGATACATCTGGATCTCTACAAATGAACATCTCCAGTGCTGAGTATTGAGGTATGAAGCGGGGAGCCTTGAAACAGTGAACAGATATCGGAAGATAAAAGGAAGGGGGAGGGACCCGCCGCGTTCGGGCACCGGGAAGCGGTAGCCACCTGCATGGGGGAGCAGGCGGACCACGGACCCGCACCCTCAAGACAGCAGACTGAGACCATGAGCCGGGGGCGCGCGCTACCATACTTCTCATGGAACTCCAGAACTCCGGGGTCCTCACTGGATCCAGACTGAGACCGGGAGCTCCGGGAGCGCGCGTGGGGCGGCTGGTGGCTGGCGGCGTTAGAAACACAAAGGACAGAGACACGCCAGCTCTGGAAGCGAGGGCTGGGACGCCGGGTGTGGGGCGCACAGCCCGGGATGCCGCAGGGTTGAGCAGCACCAACAGAAACAGAGTTAAAGTGGCCAGAACATCAGTGGAGAACGGTCCACGATTCCTCCGTTCTGTGACAGAGGCTGAATTTCGGCCGCTACTGCTATGGCTCTCAGAAGAGGCACAGCAGACCGCCAGGGAAAGCCGCCAGAGAACAAAAGCCCGGAAATACCGGCTCACAGGGTGCCCATCCCCATCCCCCCTCGCAGGGGACACGGAGACTCTACCCAAACAGGGTTTCCTGAGTACTGGCAGGCAGGCCCCTCCCCCAGAAGGCAGGCTGAAAAATCAAGAAGCCCACAACCCGGAGCGCCTGAGTGGCGCAGTCATTAAGTGCCTGTCTTCGGATTAGGGTGTGATCACAGCGCTCCGGAAAGGAGTCCCTCATCGGGCTTCTCCGCTGGGAACCCTGTGAGCCGATATTTAATAAATAAATAAATAAAATAAAATAATAAATAAATAAATAAATAAATAAATAAATAAATAAAATCTTTAAAGAAGAAGCC